>NW_016107485.1:2482367-2503277 GCF_001604975.1 Cebus imitator | reverse complement strand
AAAAAAAAAAAAAATTTAGCTGCACCTGTAGTCCCACCTACGCAGAATGCTAAGGTGGAAGGATCACCTGAGTCTGGTCGAGGCTGCTGTGAGATATGATCAGCCACTGCAATTCATCCAGTCTGGGTGAGAATGAGACCCTGTCTCGAAGGGGGAAAAAAAAGTATAATAATACCTACCTCATTACACCATTAAACAAAGTGGAGAAGGCTTGCATGAACCAGTGACAAAGGTATAGCTTGTACAAAGGATTCTGATTAATACAATTACAGCACCTGAGGTCCAGAAAACCAAAAAACTTCTGTTAAGTGTGTCTCTTTAACAATTCATTTTTTGATTCTCTTTTTCTCTTTCTTACAAGTCAGTTTAAACCTGAATAAAATCTTTTAATTCAAGCTTTTGTAATATGGAACTTGTACATTATTAAATAAAACATTTAGAAGTCAAGGTAAATGTTAAAAAATCTTAAGTTTTATGACCAAAATGAGTCCTTCTTCACATTGCATCAACTGGGAAAGATACAGGATTAATCACTGGATCCATTGATTAACTTTTTTTAAGTGAAAAAGATTTTTAAGCCTATGAACTTATCTCACTATGACCTGTAATGTTTTTCAAACTGTATAAGAGCATTTATATCTTAGGGTATACTATATGTCTATTGAAAAAAATAAAATGGCATATCTTTAAAAATAATTATAATGAAGTCATTTTGATACACTCAGTTTTGCCTTTCCTCTTTTGATTTTGAAATTTGGTACTTTGCTTGGTTAAAGTTTGTGAAACACATTTCATTTGGGTAACCTCTAGTCTCTCCAGCTGCGCTTAAAGCCACAGAGAGGTTTTCTACCTTCAGTACCCATTTTAAGACCATGTCTGATAATTGCTAAGTAAATGTCAGCTAGCTGACTTCCTGCCTGACCTGCCTTGGCCTGTTTCCTGTGCTCTTTAGCATCTCCACTAGAGGGCAGGCCGGGCTGGTGAGGAGAGAAAGAAAGGAGCGTTTTCATTCTCTTGCTAACTGTTGTGCTCCTCTCCTCTAACCGCAGCCCCCCAGCCTGGTGACCACACAGAGCTCCTGGGACAGTTCCATTTTTGGAAGTGGCTGATGCTCATACATGTGTTTAAACATTGCCTTGTAGCAATCTCTGTGTTGATGGAAGTGGAGAGTGTGCTAATTTACCTAGGGACTTAAAATGTGTTGACTAGAAAGCAACTAAGTAATTGTGGGATATTCTAATACTCTCATGTCTTGTGTCCGTAAGAACCAGATTTTTCTGCATGTAGGGTAGGAGCTACAGATGTAATACAAGTAAATACCCTTTGATGGCCCGGATGGTGGCTCACACCTGTAAACCCAACACTTTGGGAGGCTGAGGCAGATGGATTCCTTGAAACCAGGAGTTCAAGACCAGCCTGGGCAACATAGTGAGCCCCCATCTCTACCAAAAAAAAAAAAAAAAAAAAATTAGCCAGGCATGGTGGTGGCTTGCACCTGTAGCTACTTGGGGGGCTGAGGCAGGAGGATCATTTGAGTCCAGGAATTTGAGGCTGTAGTGAGCTGTGATCATGCTACTCCATTACAGCCTGGGCAACAAAGCAAGACTGTATCTCAAAAAATGAAAACACCAAAAAAACCCTTTAGCCCTGATTTTGAATAGAACATATCAGTATGAGCTCTTGAGGTTTTATCTTCTGTCTCTATCCACCAAAAAGATCTAGAAACAATGACCAATCCAATATCAATGAACACTCCTAGCATCCAGATTGTGGTCTTAAAATGCCGTTTCCCACCGAAAGAAGCCAGAGATTCTTAGAGAAATGGCTGATTCTAAGTTTGGGGAAGGAACTGAACAAGATGAGCATGGAACAACTTATACCAGAGAGCCAGGAAGCAAGCAGTATGTATCATGTTGAAAAGAGTCAGCTCCTTTTGGTCTAGCTTCCATGGCCAAATGTGGGACAATTTGAGCATTTAATAAGGTCAATTTAATAAATGCTAAGTATGTTTAAATCCATGAGTTCATAATGTGTAACTAACTGGCTACCTTTTCAAAGGATGATAGGAAATCAAATCATTATTTTTAAGATGGTGAAGGTAATTAAGCAGTTATCTTGCTGTTCCTATATAAAGGATACCACAGGATAATGAAATAGAAGTGTCAATTTTATAAAATTATTGTGACTGTTATGACAACTCAGACATGGCTGTTTTGCAATCCCTAGTGAGTTAATGCATCTAGACACTGAACATCTGGTTCTGGATTCTTCAATGGCTAAATTGAAGGAAAGGAAAGGAACAGAGGGAGAATCTGTAGACTGATAGAGACTTAAAAGACATATGAAAATTTTTAGAAAATGGGAGCAAAGCTAAACTATAATGTTTAAGGATCTACATTTAGGTGATCAAACGATAAAAAAATGGAAAGAAGTGATTATTACCCATCACAGTATATCTACTATGGCAGGAAGGGGTGGCTGTGATAGAGATGGGTAACCAGTTGGGGCAGGGCAGGGTTGGTGTCTGGCAAAGTTCTGTTTCTTTCCCTGGGTGGGGTTCCAAAGGTGTTCACTTCATGATAGTTTATTCAGCCATATCTTTGTTTTATATGGTTTTCTGTATCTCTGTTTTATTTTTAAATAAAATGATTAATTATAATGTGTTAACTATATTTTATCAGTTATCTGGAGCTGAAGGCCATGCGGCCCAATTTTATTCTAATTAATAAAAATCCAATCCTTTTTTTTTTTTTTTTTTTTTTTTTTTTTTGAGATGGAGTTTCACTCTTGTTGCTCAGGCCGGAGCGCAATGGCACAGTCTCGGCTCACTGCAACCTCTGCCTCCTGGGTTCAAGTGATTCTCCTGTCTCAGCGTCCCATGTAGCTGGGATTACAGGCATGCGCCACCACGCCCAGCTAATTTTGTCTTTTTAGTAGAGATGAGGTTTCCCCATGTTGCTCAGGCTGGTCTCAGGTGATCCGCCCACCTTAGCCTCCCAAAGTGCTGGGATTACAAATGTGAGCCACTGCGCCTGGCCTTCAATTTTTTTTTTTTAAAGTACCTATTCATGGTATAGGTTTGTTGTAGCCTTTTATTTTTATACCATGGGAAATTGTGCAAACTACATTGTTAAGTTTTCTAAAAAATGATAGTCATTTCTTCTGGTGACGTGATAAATGCAAAAACAATGTGGTTTCTTAAAAAGTATATTTTTATTAAAAAGTATAATAGGCATGGTAGCTCACACCTATAATCCCAGTACTTTGGGAGGCTAGGTGGGCAGATTGCTTGACCCCAGGAGTTTGAGACCAGCCTGGGCAACATGATGAAACCCCATCTCTACAAAAACTACAANAGACGGGGTTTCACCATGTTGACCAGGATGGTCTCGATCTCTTGACCTCGTGATCCACCCGCCTCGGCCTCCCAAAGTGCTGGGATTACAGGCTTGAGCCACCGCGCCCGGCCAATAAAAATCATTTTTAAGGCTGACACTTTCTTGTTCCTGTGCATCTAGATATCAGAAAGGTGCCTGGAACCCTAGTTACCTGCCTCTTTAGGTGACCAAACGATAAAAAAATGGAAAGAAGTGATTATGGAGGGATTTATTTTAAATCTGTTTTCTTTCCCTCCTAAATTTTATTTACATTGCTTATGTTCCTCTCAAACTGTAGAGTCAGCAATATGTAATATACGCTTGCAGGGCCTACTCTAATCATTATAAAGTGGAAAGGTCATGATGGCTAGCATGTATTAAATGGTTATTCAGTGCCAGGTGTAGTTCTGAGAGCTTTATTCCATTGACTCTTTTAATCTTCCCAACAAGACTGTAAGGTGTAGGCATTTCCATTTTACAGATGAAGCATCTGAGAGGCAGCTCTGGCTCGAGTCTACTATGTGCTTAATACCTGTGCTATGCTGCTTCTGATGGTATTCAGTTATCACATGCTATTTATGAAGCTAAGTATTTGGCTGTGTTTTATTATTTTTTTAACTTTCAAATTTTATTTATTTATTTATTTGTTCTGAGATGGGGTCTCACTCTGTTGCCCAGGCTGGAGTGCAGTGGCGTGATCTCAGCTCACTGTAACCTCTGCCTTCTAGGTTGAAGCGATTCTTCTGCCTCAGCCTCCCAAGGAGCTGGGATTGCAGGCATATGCCACCAGGCCAGGCTGATTTTTGTATTTTTAGTAGAGATGGGGTTTCACCATGTTGGCCTGGCTGGTCTCAAACTCCTGACCTCAGGTGATCTGCCTACCTCAGCCTTCCAAAGTATGAGCCACCGTGGCTGGCAGCTGTGTTTTAAAGTACAATATACTCCATTGCTAACTTTCTTCTAACCTCTGTTCCACTATAACCTTTAGATTTTTACACGTTCTAGCTAGTCACTGGCATTTCCTATGAGAACATTTGGTGTTTCCTCTTCCAGTTTTTTCCTTTAAGGGAGTTCCCAATAATTCCATTTTACTGTTGAAGTTTGTTCTCTTTTTCTGGGTAAAGACTTCCATCCTACCCACCTTAGTTTATACATTCACTCAGCCTGATCCAAATTGCACAGAAGTTATCCTAAGCTGATGCCACTGACTCATGTGGGACCATTGCATAGTCTTTTCCTGATTACTTTCCAAAGTTGATTTCAGATGAGTTTAGGCTAAGACCTTGCTACTCAAACTGTAGTCACCAGGCCGGCAGCTTAAGCGTCACCCAGGAGCTTGTAAGACAGACAAAATCTCCAGGCTACCACAGACTTGCTGAGTGACAATCTGCATTTTAACAACATCCCCAGGTGATTCAAAGGCACTTTAAAATTTGAGAAACATGGAATAGGTGACTTTTTTTTTTCTTTTCTTTTTTTTTTTTTTTTGAGATGGAGTCTTGCTCTGCCACCTAGGCTGGAGTGCAATAGCATGATCTTGGCTCACTGCAGCCTCTGCCTCCCAGGTTCAGGTGAATCTCCAGCCTCAGCCTCCCGAGTAGCTAGAATTACAGGCACCTTCCATCATGCCTGGCTAATTTTTGTATTTTTGTAGAGAGTGGTTTCACCATGTTGGCCAGGCTGGACTTGAACTCCTGACCTCAGGTGATCTGCCCACCTCGGCCTCCCAAAGTGCTGGGATTACAGGCATGAACCACTGTGCCTGGCAGAATAGGTGACTTCTAAGGTCCTTGCAGTTCTAGATGGCTATACTACCATGAAAGACATGTCTGTGCAGTTATCACTTTAACCCTGAGCTCTGTTGTTTACTAACTGTGAAGCTTTAGACAAATTACTTGACCTCTCTGTGCCTTTGTTACTTCATCTGTAAAATGGTACCTCCCCCAAAGGGTTGTTATGTACATGCTTAGAACAGTGCCTGGCACACAGAAGGTGCCACAGAAGTGTTAGCTGTCCTAATATTGAACATATTTCTGTGAATACAATTTGACCCCCAGTAAGTCAGGCGGGGGAAAAACAAATTTGAGAACTGACAATGAAGCCACTTCACTGGTGAATGGGGTTGTAGAGGCTTCTGCAATCTAAGTGGGAGATCAGGAATTTTGGGCTTGGGGGCTATACTGAGCAGCTTGCTGAGGCCCTCACCTTTTTTTAAGACCTCAGGATATAGAGTGGATAGTGCCTTCTCCCAGCAGTTTCTAGTCTGTGACCCAGTGCTAGAGCTGCCTGTAAAACAGATCTTTGATTGTGCTGGGCTGTGCTTCCAGGGGCCGGAAGAAGATTGTGAGATTGGTGTTAGAGGGAAGACTGTGAAGATGGGAAATGAAAACAGCACAAATCTTGTGTAAAATAGATAAGCATCTCTTATGATTGTACAGTCTTTGTGGGAAGGTCTGTGGCACACAGAAGATCTTAGTTAATATCAAATTGCTCATATTTTCTGCAAGCCTGGTGGCTTCCCTATTCCCAGAAATGGATGCTATGTTTTCTTGCTAGACTACGGCCTCAGGTCACATTTTATGCACACGTCTCTCTAGGGCCTCAAGCTCAGCCAACACCTCTTTGGGCAGATCCTGGTTGACCTGCTCTGTCAGGTAGCTCCGAATGTCACGAACCTCCTGTTCCCAGAAGTCCTTGGGGAGGGAGAACAGCTGAGTGGTGTCTATAGCTCCGAGGCCACTGAGATCCAAGGCTCCTTCCTTTGGCACCAGCCCGATGGGTGTCTCTCGGGCACTGTCCTCCCCTTCTAACCGCCGGCATATCCAGTCTAGCACCCGAGCATTCTCCCCAAAGCCTGGCCACAGGAAGCGGCCTGCCTCGTCACGCCGGAACCAGTTGACATGGAAGATACGAGGCAGCCGGGCCCCCTTGCGACCCTCCATGCTCAGCCAGTGTTCCAGGTAGCGCCCGAAGTTGTAGCCAAAAAAGGGACGCATGGCAAATGGGTCGTGCATGATGATCTTCCCTAGGGAGGGGAGCAGGATGGGTAAGGAATCTTCCTCCTCACTGGGGAAGGGAAGGGCACCCTACATCCAGTTGGAGGAAGCTGTGAAAGGCTAATGGTTCTGGAATATCATCAGGGATGGGGAAAAGATAGAGGTGGGAAGAGGTTGGGCCATATTAGACTCCAGGGGTGGACAAAAGGAAGGTCTGGCTCAGGGAGGGAGAGATGAGGTGCTGTGTGCACACAGAGGAGAGAGAGGAATGGGGTAGGTGCTCACCTTTGTGTTCCGCTGCAGCAGTGGACTCAGAGCGCATGGCACTGCCCACAAATACCCCATGACGCCAGTTGAAGGCCTCGTATACCAGGGGTACCCCTAGATCACCAATGAACAGTCACAGGCAGTCCTTTCCTTTGGACCCTCGCTCCAGCCCTTCTGGTGAGCTTGATTGATACTCTCTCTCTCCTAGGACCTTGGCTATCCCATTTTCAAACCCTTTTCCTCCTTCCAGGTTTGCATTCACCAGGGGAGAACTCTGGAGACAGACAGCTAAAGGTGAAATCCTGGCTGAGGCTCTGGATCAGAGGGAGGTAGGCCCTAATACAGAGATATCCCTTTTGCCAAGAACATGGAGCTCACATGTTGTTTACCTTTGGGTCTGCGGCCACCAAAGATGATGGCATCAATGGGGACACCCTCTGGGGCCTCCCAGGCTGGGTCCATGATGGGGCACTGGCGAGCTGGGGCACAAAATCGAGAGTTGGGATGTGCACAGGGCTCCTTGTCACCTGGCAGAAGAAATACAAACACTATTGTTTCCAAGGTCATGTCAACCTCCAACATATACATATATGGGCACACATTCTTGCTTTTTTTTTTTTTCCCCCTCATCAGCTGCCTAGAACCTTTTGCAATAAGGAGCAGAGAGAAGGGAGCCAGGACATCTCCAAAAGCTCAGGTTATTTAGCCACGAAGGTGCTGCCAGCTGAGCTATGTGAGAAAAGAGTGGGAGAGGAATTGGGGTTTGGCGGTGCACTAATGTTTATGCTATGCTACAGGCACTTGGCATTGACCAGGGCTCAAGGGAATGGGGTTAGATATGGGCATAAGTTTATAATAATTTTTCCCCCAGACACTATTTCCTTATTTGTGAGATTATTATTTACATAAATACCCAAGCCTAAAGCAAAAACTAAGAATGTCAGCTCAGTACTTCAGACAACCAACAAACTGGGGAAGACAGGCTCTCCTAAGTTATCAAAATGGAAACAGGAATTTATTTTATTTTATTGTTTTGAGACGGAGTCTCACTCTGTTGCCCAGGCTGGAGTGCAGTGGCACAATCTTGGCTCACTGCAATCTCTGCCTCTCAGATTCAACCAATTCTTCTGCCTCAGCCTCCCAAGTAGCTGGGATTACAGGCGCCCGACACCACACTTGGCTGATTTTTTTTTGTATTTTTAGTAAAGATGGCGTTTCACTATGTTGGCCAGGCTGGTTTCAAACTCCTGACCTTAGGTGATCCACCCACCTCAGCCTCCTAAAGTGCTAGGATTACAGGTGTGAGACACCATGATTTTATTTTATTTTATTAATTAACTCTTTATTTTTGAGACAGAGTCTCGCACTGTCACCCATGCTGGAGTGCACTGGCACAATCTTGTCTTACTACAACCTCTGCTTCTTGGGATCAAACGATTCTCCTGCCTCGCCTCCTGAGTAGCTGGGATTACAGCTGTGAACCACCGCCTAGCTAATTTTTGTATTTTTAGTAGAGACGGGGTTTCCCCATGTTGGCCAGACTAGTCTCGAACTCCTAACCTCAGGTGATGTACCCGCCTCGGCCTCCCAGTGTTGGGATTACAGGTGTGAGCCACTGCGCCCAGCCAGGAATTGATTTTAAAACTAAAAAAATGCTGATGATTTCCCCAGCCTGCTTAGACCCTGATGAAGTGATAGGGCCTGAAGAACACAGACAGGGATATCACTCAGGAGCCCAGGTCACACTTGGCACCTTCAGATGTCCTGGAGAGCGTTTGGGACTAAGTCAGTGGCACATGTATGAAGCACCACTGTGGGGCCCCCGAGTGGTCATGGCGCCTTCTCTGCTGGAGGTCGCTGGTCAGACCTGGGGGGTGGGAAAACCATGGAGCCAAAATCCCCACCTTCTCCCATACCCCAGTTTCTGCCTCCCCTCACAGATAAGAGCCATCTTTCATCAGTACCCAGTGCAGGACCCTAACACAGGGTATTATTTTGGGAATTGAAGCTGGGTGCAAGATGCCCTAGTCATGCCCCTGAATCTGGTGATGATGAAAGGGTTGGGGAACTAGTCTGTGGGGAAAAATTAAAGTTTCTTGGATTTCTCAGTTGGGTGGGAAGTCTGAGGGGGGATTAATGATGGTGTTAGAGAAAATAAAGGGTGATTAGATGAGGCAAGGAGGGTGACTGCTAGGCCAGCCTAGAGAATCTGAATATAGGCTGCAGTGACCACAAGGCCACCCTCCCCTCCCATGCTCTTCTTTGCTCCCCCGCCCTTGGTGTCTGGACTGCCTGACTGCAGATGGCCATGGAAAGAATGCTGAAGGTCCAGAGTGCAGGGCTGAGGGAGAGGTGGGACTCCCAGGCACCCAGGGTAATGACAGGATTCAGAAACTGGCTTCTGGGAAAGACTCAAGCACTGACCTAATTTTGTTTGTAGGAAGGATTGGGGTGAATGCTTTGGAGGAACAGGGGAAGGGTAAGGGTAACAATACTAACATTTAGACAGTGGTTACTACACAGGGGGAGCCAAGTGGCAGGAAGAGAGTCGGAGCAGAGGAGGCAGGTTTCCTTTCTTCCTAATGGGTCAAACTTTATGGATTGTGCTTGGAGCCCAATACCTTCTGCAACAATTTCCAAAAGTCCTTCCTTTTTCTTTCATTAAAAAAGTCCAGCCTGTATTTATTATTGAGAATTTACTATGTATTTGTCAGTGTGTTAAACCCTTTCTATGCACTATTTAAGCCTCCGACAGTCTCATCAGCTAGCTACTATCATAACTACCCTCATTCAACTGATGTGGAAACTAAAGCTTAGGGAATTGAACAACTTAGCCAGATCACAAAACCAGTGACTGGTGGAGTTGGGACATGAACTGACATTTTGCCTGGGACTGGAAACTGCAAATGTTCATGACTTCCTGTGCCTCCTGGCAGTCCTGGAAGATTGCTGGAGGTTGTGGAGAAGGCTTTTCCACCATTAGGGTGCGGAGCCCTGGAGGCTGTGCCAGAACTTCCCCACCACACATACCAGGTTTCCAGGGTTTGCCCAGCCAGGAGGTCACAGTAACACCAGGTGAAAGAGGCTGGTCGATGCCCTCCCAGTACACGCCGCCATCACTGGTCTCAGCCACATTGGTAAAAAGAGTGTTACTCTGGATTGTAGCCATGGCGTTGGGATTAGTGGTAGCAGAAGTACCAGGGGCAACCCCAAAGAAGCCGTTCTCAGGGTTGATGGCCCGGAGTCGACCTTTTAGGAGAAGTGAAAGAAAGGAAGGACCAAACAAGGAAAAATTGAGATGTAAGACCAACGAAGGTCCTGCTCCACCCCACCCTGTCCTGAGATGGACCCAAGATCTGATGAGGAAAGGCTATCTCTAGGGTGGCTGTGCTGCCAGAGGAATGGGGCAGGGTTGGCTCTTCAGGAAAAGTTCTCACTCACAAAGTCACTGTGGACACTGGAGAAGAGACCCCGAGGCTCTGACAAGAGCCAGAACTAAGAGTTTGATCCGAGGGTCCCTCACCTTCACTGTCAAACCTCATCCAAGCAATGTCATCCCCCACACACTCCACTTTCCAGCCTGGCAGTGCGGGCCGCATCATGGCCAGGTTGGTCTTGCCACAGGCACTGGGAAAGGCAGCTGCCACATAGTGCTTCTTCCCTGCAGGGTTGGTGATGCCCAGGATCTGCACATTGAGGAGAGAGGGAATAGGAAAGAGGTCATCAAAGGTGAGGGCATGGTCCGCATGGGGAAGGACAACTAGAGTTTAACGGAGAACCGATGTTTATTCGCTACATAGGTGATTGCACTGCCATCAGGCCTGGGGTAGTAGCAGGGGAAGCCCCAACATTCAGCAGCCTGGGGCCAAAGCTTTGGGCCTTCAAGTGGAGTCCCTGTCCACCAGCCTGGCACCTGGCAAGAGGGAGGTGAGGCTAAGGCAGACTGGCCAGGCCCCACCCCTGCCCCATCCCCGGCAGCTGCCCTGCTCCTCACCAGGCCCTCACCAGCATGTGCTCTGCCAGCCAGCCCTCATCCCGGGCCAGCCGAGAGGCGATGCGCAGGGCAAAGCACTTCTTGCCCAGCAGGGAGTTGCCACCATAGCCGCTGCCGAAGGAGACGATCTCCCGCTGGTCGGGCACGTGGCCAATCAGGGTTTTCTCTGGGTTGCACGGCCACTGGCTCACTGGCTCCCCTGGGGACAATGGGGTCATGGGGCAGCTGGCAGTGGCATCAGGAACAGGAGTGTCAGGGGTTGGCAGAAGAGACACTTGGGAGCAGTGGCAGCACCAAGAGGTGGCTGAAGCCCCCGACCTCATAATAGCCATCAGCTTCCATGCTCCTATTCTTGGACATGGACTTTTCTCAATCTTGTGCAAAGTCCTCTGCAAACACAGCTTCACCCCCGCCGGGGATGCTGCTCTGGATCTTGGGAATTAGGCTGCCAGAGAGGACAGGTTCTTAGGGTCTGTGGAGAGCTAAGATTTGGGATTTCCTCCAAGTGTAAGAAGGCCTCCGTGTCCTCCCTGGGGCAGAGCAGGTGCTTACCTTGTCCTGTCAGGGGCTGGCCCACGGAGTGCAGACACTTGACAAAGTCACCATCTCCCAGGGCCTGAAGCACAGGTGTCCCCAGTCGGGTCATAATACGCATGCTTGCCACCACATAGGCTGAGTCAGTGAGCTGTACCCCGATGCGGGACAGTGGGGAGCCCACAGGACCCATGCTGAATGGAAGCACATACATGGTGCGGCCTGTGGAGGAAAGCATCCCCTGGATGAAGGGTTCCAAACCTGTTCATATCTTCCATGCCCCTGCCACTGTGTCCCTGTCCTGGTTACCCTGCATGCAGCCTGGAAACCTCTCATCCACAGCTCGCTGGAAATCAGCTGGGGACATCCAGTTGCCCAGCTGCCCACGGGCCCCGCCAGCTGGGAGAGGTACTGTGTCCCGCTGAGAAGGAGTTACAATCACCGTCTTGCTCTCTACTCGTGCCACGTCCTTGGGGTCTGTGCGGGCCAGCCAGCTGGGGGAGAGGGGATTGTTAGGAACATGATGGCCAGCAGCTTTCCTTTGTCCCTAGACCCAATTTTTCAAGTACAACTTTGACTCCAGGTCTTCTGTTGGTCTTATTTTTCCCCATCCAATCACATCTCAGTCCCTTCCTCCAGGCTTTGTCCCATCTAAGGGGTGTTCCCCAACGTCCCAGCCCTCTGGAGGTCTCTGCCCTTGGCAAAAGCTCCCTCAACTGGTGAGAGAGAGAGAGAGAGAGAGAGAGAGAGAGAGAGAGAGAGGGAGAAAAGCAAAGGATCTTATTTGTATCAGCTTCTTCATTTAACATTAAGATACAAGCCAGGTAGGCGTGGTGGCTAATGCCTGTAATTCCAGTTTTTTGGGAGGCTGAGGTGGGTGGATCACTTGAGGTCAGGAGTCTGAGACCAGCCTGGCCAACATGGTGAAACCTTGTCTCTAGTAAAAATACGAAAATTCAGGAGGCTGAGGCAGGAGAATTGCCTGAACCCAGGAGGCGGAGGTTGCGGTGAGCCGAGATCGCGCCATTGCACTCCAGCCTGGGTAACAAGAGCGAAACTCCGTCTCAAAAAAAAAAAAAACAAAAAACAAAAATTAGCTGGGCATGGTGGTGCATGCCTGTAATCCCAGCTATTCACAAGGCTGAGGCAGGAGAATTGCTTGAACCTGGGAGGCAGAAGTTGCAGTGAGCCAAGATCGCGCCACTGCACTCCATCCTGGACGATAAAGCGAGACTCCATCTCAAAAAAAAAACAAAAAACAAATCCCAGTTTCTGAGTCTGTTTCCCCCAAAGCTCTCATTCTTATTCATTCCATTGGGATGGTCTAGTTAAGTTGATTTTGCTTTGGTGAACCCAAAGTGGCCTGAGAGCACCTATCTTGCAGGTTGTGGAGCCCAAGGCTTACCAGTTATCGTACTTGGGGAGCTTTCGGATGAGGCCGTGCTGCTCCAGCAGGGTCAGTGTGGCAGTATTCTCAGCCTCAGTTCCATCACAGATGTGGATGCCCTCTGGTTGGCACAGGCGGGCACTGCGTTCTACAAAATCTCGAATGCCGGCAGGAAGCTGGCCCAGATCTCCACTAAGTACTCGCAGGGTCTGGATGCTACGGCATAATGGCCAACCCAAGGGGCTCAGCCCATGCCAGCTATGCCTGCAGGAGAAACAGGGAGGCCATGAGCTATCTGCTGCTATGAAGGGTGGATAAGGCAGGTGGTGGGGAGACAGAAAGCTTGGGCTGCTGCACCCTGCTAAAACATGTCTGTGTGCAGGGACCATGAAGAGCAGGGTGCAGTTGGTGTGTGGGATCTGTTCAGGACACACGTATCTTGTAGCCTTTATGAGGCTTAAGGAGGGTGTCTCCTGGTCAGCGAGGGACAGACATGGCCAAATGAGCAAAAAAGGCACACGTCTGGCTGTGTAGAAGTGTCTATGCAGGCCTGCTGATGTTGCTGCACGTGTAGCCCATACCCATGTTTAACTCTCTAATCAATGTTTAGAAATGAGTAGGGGCCTTTGCCACAAGTGTCAAGAAGCTAGGCCCAGGTGACAACTTCATATGTCTGGTGTTTGAAGCCTCATCCATTTTATTTCCATTTTCAAGTATCGTTTTTTTATGAGTTAAAATGGCAGCTGTTTTTATTTTTCCTTTTGGTGTGTATGCTGTAAGACTATGAAAGCCCCAAGCAAAGATCCCAGTCTTTGAGGTTGTATAACATCTCTCCAGTGCCAGGTTTCTAGATGTGGGCTCTCACACAGAGAATAGGTGACTGGATGCTGAGCTTCCAAGACCTGGATCTGCTGCTGCCCATTTGGACCAACAATGATTGCATAAAATGTTGCTCTCAGGTAAGTATTTTTGAACTGTGCGGAAGGTTGACCATTGGGGAATGAGTGTCACTGGCTGGGGTTCATGAGCTTAATTCTCAGGAGGTCAGTGTCCTGTTGTCTGTCCTCTCATGGCCCTGGGAGGGAGGGAAGCAAGGTCTGCACCGATTGGCCTGGACCCAAGGTGGAGTAAGCTCAAGAGAGCAAAGGCCATGAGAGGGATGTTACTCTCCTCCTCTACCAAGGCTTCACCCATCAGAAACTGCCCCCCACACCCAGGACCGCGTGACCCTGTGCTTCCCTTGGCTCTCCTTCCTAGAGGTCATATGCCTAGAGAGCCTTGGTGTTGGTGGGAGGGTGGAACAGCAGGCTGCCAGCAACTCAGACTCAGAGGGTGTTAGCCTGAGGAAGAGAGAAAACTCAGAGCATGGATGTGGATGCGGGAGCTTGAGTCTGGCTGGGCTAGAGGCTGGGATTTTCCCACCAAAGCAGGATAGATGATCACTGTGGCCCAGGGGCAGGGGAGAGGGCTACTGGGACCTGGGTCTGTTCCTGCTTCAGAGGGAAGTTCTCCCTGAGCATTAATTTTCAAGATACACAGTCTTGGCCGGGCATGGCGGCTCACACCTGTAATCCCAGCACTTTGGGAGGTCGAGGTAGGCGGATCATTTGAGGTCAGGAGTTCAAGACCAGCCTGGCCAACATGGTGAAACCCTGTCTCTGTAAAAACAAAACAAAACAACAACAACAAAAAAGACACAGTCTCGAGGAGAGCCTCTCTGCAGCTGGAGCCTGGCTCAGGTTATCTCTTGTGAAGCCCCCACACCCTCCTCCAGGCCCCTAAGTGGGACCTTTCCTCCAGAGACCACCCACAAGGCCTAGTCAAGTGGAACGGGCTGTGGGAGGGATGTGGGTCATTTCCGACTCTGGGACAAAAGCCAAGGAGAAGATAGGTCTCAGAGAACAGAAAGGAGGCTAAGAGGACGAGCAGATAAGAAGGAGGAGCCTTGGGGCTCCAGGTCTGGACAGAGGAAGAAGCCAAGCTATGTAAGAAATGTACTGGGACCTGGGTTCCACCACAAGGCAAGGTGGCGCCCACCTCCCACCTTGCTTGCCTCCCTCCCCTGGCCCCAGGTCCCTCGGGCTGCGCTGGACTTCCGCCAGGTTCCAGTCCTTCCAGTCCGGGAATGGATATTTAACCTTCCACCTTCTTTTGGGGCTCTGAGCTCAGTCTCCTGGGGCTCACGTACCCTTGTCTCCAGGGCCCTGAAGCCTCTGGAAGCACCCTGGGGCGCGGGCTGGGAGCCCGTTAGAGGTCCGAGGGAGGTATCTGGGAAGGAAAGAAGGATTTGCGGAGACCCGGCTCAGCAGAGACGAGAGAGGAAGGGGAGGAAGTTCTGAGAGTGGTAGAGGGGGACCGCGCGGTCGGAGGCGAGCGAGGCAGAGAAGAGGAGGTGCGGGCGGAAACGAGGAGCGCCGGCCGGCTGCCCTCCTGAGAGACGCACGTTGCTGGAGGCCGGACCACAGCAGTCGCCCCTGCCCGCCTCCGCCTAGGATGGGAAAGCTGGCGGAGGCTGAGAGCAGGAGAGCGCCACTGTCAGCCCCGAGGGGGCGAGCGCGGCGGAAGGTGCGGGTGGGCCCCGGGCAGGGGGTCACTCACCGCAGGCCGGGGCGGTACAAAGCGGCCATGGCACCTGCGGGGTAGCCACGGAACCAAGCGGAGCCGGGGAGGTACGGAAGGCGGGGAAGGAGGGAGCGCGACGAAGCGAACCACAGCCGAGGCTGGCGGGAGGCGCTTATAAAGGAGGCGGGCAGCCCGGGGGCGGAACCCGGCCGGGCCGGCGCGAGTTTCTCTCCGCCCTGCCGGCAGGCCGGCTCCCTCGGCCCCGGCGGGGCTCCAGCCGCAGGACAGCCCAGCCGCCGCCCCAACCCCTGTCTTCCAACCGCCAAACCCACCTCTCCCATTGGAGGACTGGGTCCGCACTTCGGCCCCCGACTTCGAGGCCCCGCCCCCATGCTCCACCGCCTTCCCCGCCGCACATGATGTAACTTTGAGGACTCTTGCTCTCGGGAGAGACACTAGGTGGCAAACAAGCTAGGGATGAGGGGCGAGGCCAGGGGCGGGAACCCACAGGGGCCAGACGTCTAGAAGTTAGGGGGTTGGGCATTGCCTTTCCAGTTCCTCCTGGGGACCCGACACCCTGAGCCTCGGGCCTTTCTGTAGTCCAAGTCCCCAGTGCTAAGGTCTACTTAGTCCCCAACTCCTAAATCCCCGTTTCTCCTCCTGAACAGGGCTCCTTTCTGCCTTACCATGAAATGGAGGCTCTCCATCCCTGGGTCTCTTCGTTGGTCTTCTGATCTGGTCATCCCCCTCCCCCCGCCATGGAATCTTGCCTGTCACCCAGGTTGGAGTGCAGTGGCGCGATCTCAGCTCACTGCAACCTTCGCCTCCCGGGTTCAAGCGACTCTCCTGCCTCAGCCCCCCAAGTAGCTGGGATTACAGGCACCAGCTACCACACTGGCTTAATTTTTGAGATGGAGTTTCACCATGTTGGCTAGGCTGGTCTCGAACTCCTGACCTCGTGATCTGCTCGTCTTGGCCTACTAAAGTGCTGGGATTACAGGCGTGAGTCACCGCGCCCGGCCTGGTCATTCTTTCTCTACACAATCCAATGAGGAACACATCTGCCCACCCAACTACCACCATGAAGTCCTCAGGTGATTTCTCAAGCTATATCTCCATTCGGACATCTCTCGCCAACCTGAGACCACTGGATAGCACCCACAATGCTACCTAGCACCTCAAATTCAGCATATCTATGATGGGTGTCTGCTCAGCATCCACTCGGCCTTTCTGGTAATAGCACCCTGATTTTCTTTTGGGGAACCTCAGTCTGTATTGTCATGTGGGTCTGACATCACCGCTTCTGGGGGTAGGCTTGCAGTTTGGCCAACTTTTGTATTCCTCACTCTCACTCTGGCCACAGCAATCAGGGATGTTCAAGGATGGGCATGAGATCCCTCTCCAGGACTTTTTCTGAAAACTTTGGAAGTGAGCTCTCTTTTTTGTAGGTTGCTGAGCTGGTAGAATATAAGCCTGGAACTGTTGGGTCTTAGCTTGGCACTGCAAAGCAGGAATCTGTCTGAGACAGAAGCCAGCCTAGAGGAAGCAGAGCAGGGAGATGGAGAGCAATGGATTACTGATTTCAGTTATAGGAATCGATGCATTTCTTTTCTTGCTCAAGCTAATTTTAATTGGAGTTCTGCGATTGTCAATAGAAACAATCTTGATTCTCAGATTTCTTGGAGTTCTATGCTGGAACATATTGGGATAAGGAGAGCTGGTCTCCAGCCATAGGCTTACTGCTGGTCCCCGTCTCTTACCCCTCAGGCTCCAGCCGACACTCACCCTCAGGTATATGTATTTATATCTCTTTCCCCCCAGTCTGTAGATCCAAACTGTCCATACTTACCCAGCTTCAAACGGATGCCTTTTGGCCAAACTTTGGACTTAAAGGTGCCACACTGGTGGCAGCATGGTGCACCTGAAGGTCATCATCTTCTCCATAATCCTGTACCTGCTTTCATGGTTTCCTACCTCAGCAAATGGCACCATCATCTGGCCAATTTCCCCAGAGGGAATCAGTCTGGACTATTCTTATCCTCCATAGCCAATCAGATGCCAGGACCTTTGGATTTGTACTTCTCAATTAGCCCTTAAGTCTGTAACAATCCTCATGGCCACTGCCTTAGTTCAGGGCTTATCTCTTACCTGGCTTCAGGTGATAGCTTCTAAGACACTTCTTGGACTCCTGCCTCTCGAAACACCAACCCCTCTCCCTATCAAGCCACTCCCCACACTGTGCATGCAAATCCACCATGGAGATTTGAGAGAGAAGAATAATGTTTATGGTATGGACAGTAGGTGCCAGGCTCTGTGTCAGCAACTCTGCATGCATAATCTCATTCCATTTCACAACTATATTTTATAGATGTGGACACTGAGGCTTAAAGAGTCATTTGCTCAAAGTCACACAACCAGTTAGCAGGAGAAATGGTATCTGAATCCAAGTCTTTCTGACTCTAATCACCAAGTCCCCCTGCTCATTGCAAATCCTATACTGTCCCCTCGATTTACCATTAAAAATTAGATCATATCACTCTTAGGCTTAAAATCTCTTCAAGGTGGCCGGGCGCGGTGGCTCAAGCCTGTAATCCCAGCACTGTGGGAGGCCGAGGCGGGTGGATCACGAGGTCAAGAGATCGAGACCATCCTGGTCAACATGGTGAAACCCCATCTCTACCAAAAATACAAAAAATTAGCTGGGCATGGTGGCGCATGCCTGTAATCCCAGCGACTCAGGAGGCTGGGGCAGGAGAATTGCCTGAACCCGGGAGGCGGAGGTTGTGGTGAGCCGAGATTGCGCCATTGCACTCCAGCCTGGGTAACAAGAGCGAAACTCCGTCTCAAAAAAAAAAAAAAAAAAAAAAAAAAAAATCTCTTCAAGGCTCATTCCATCACATGGTATCTGATGTCCTTCATAATTTATCTACTGTTGTCACCCCTGCACCCCCACTTACCTCCTTTTCTCCTATCAGAAGTTTCCAGAGCACTTCTGTGAACTTTTTTTGCCCATCTGCACTCAAACACACATGAGCCTTTTCTGTTCATCCCTTAGAATGAACATCTATTTCATCTGTGTTGGTTCTATCCCATGTATATGCCTATATTTTTATACTTATCACACTTTACTATACTGTAGTTATTTTTGTATGTCTGTAATCCTCCCTAGAGTGAGGATTTCAATCTTGTTTTTCTCCTAGCTCCTAGCAGTACCTGGCCTGTAGGGCTGAGGGCCCCACAGGGTCGTGGGGTGAGCCTTATGCTGTGCTGAGGTGCAGAATTCAAGAAATAAAGAGACAGGACACAGAAGTAAAAAGAAAATGCAGCTGGGCTCAAGGGGCCATGCCACCTATGAGTGGAGTCAGGCAAGGCCCCGAATGTCCAGAAACATAAGTATTTATTGTGTATAGGTTAGGGGGCAGGGCAGTGAGTGAAATCATCTTGAAGGATAGTGATAGGGTCGTGAGGAATAAAACATGGGGTCCACCCCCATTAGGTCACCTAGGCTAGGAGGTGAACAGTGTGCAGCAAGGGGCCCATTCCCACGAAGGCAAGGGCCGTGTGCAGTAAGGGGTCCACCCCCATTAGGTCACTGAGGCTTGAAAGTGGGCCGTGCGCAGTGAAGAGGGCGCAGTGTGCAATACTTCTATCTATAGGCAAACTAGTTCTAAGAAGATTTATGGGAGGATGCTTTAAGTCACATAGCAGTGACAGAGCTGTCAAGGTTACTGCCACCTTCCGGCAGCTTCCAATGTGTTTTATGGGAAGATGCTTTTCAAGCAGCACAGTAGCAAGAGCTGATAAAGTTCACAGTCACCAAGGTGGATTGCTGTTCTGAGGGCAGCCTTCCACAAGAACTTGAGCAAGGTCCTACAACTCCTTTATCAGGAGGAGCCCTAACTGTGCCAGGGTTCTGCTTAGCTCTCATTCCTCGGTGCCTATATGGGGGGTTACCCACACTGACCTAGAATAGGCACTTAATAAAAATTGGTTGAATAAAAGAATGAATGAGTGCCACGTTTCCGAATCCTTCTTTCTCACCATTACTTCCTTCTCTGGCTTTAGGCAGACTGAGCAAGGGGATCATGTGTGGATTTCCTTGAACTGTTCATTTCCCCTTATCTGCCACACGCTTCTCTTTAGTTCCCGGCTGGGGGAGCCTGACCCATCAGCTGGCCCCATGTCCAAGGAGTACCACCAGGGGGCAGAGTGTGACCAGCCTTGCCCTGATCTACATTGTACTCCCAGGGGCCTCTGGGTTCATCCTGGAAGTCTCACAGCCCCTAAGTTGTGGATGCTGTAGTGTGCAGCCCAGATTCCCCCTTCAGGATCCTGGCGCTCATTGTTCGAGCTGCTGAGTGTTGGCTGCTAATGGCTCACAGCTGAATACTGCCTTGAGCACTATTTGTAGCCGAAGGAAGCGGTCTCAACAAATGCAATGCCTGTTTCCTGGGGGCAGTATGTATCCAATGACAGGTTGTTATAGTGTACAGAGGCCCAGCCCTTCGCCTCAGTTTGGGAAAACTCTGAAGATCCTTCCCAGCCCCAGAGCTCTTTATGCTCAGCTGATTACAACTGCAGTGCCATTCAACTTTTCCCTCTCTGAGGTCCTGCTACTCTCACTTTCTTTGAGAGGCCCCCTGAGTAAACCACCTGCACACAAGGTTCTATCTCAGAGTGTGCTTCCAACTGCAGATATTCCCCAGGCTCAACTTGGTTATGGCATTAGCCCTCTAATACATTAGACTCTGATTTCCTTGTTGCCTTCCTCCACAAACACAAAGTGCTGACATACGTGATCTTTTTGTACACAAATCTGATCACGTCATGTCTCTACTGAAAACCCTTCAGTAGCTTCTCCCTGCTCTTAGAATAAAGCCCAAACCCTTAATGTGATCTCCCAGGCTCTGCATGATCTGGCCCCTGCTGACTTCTCCAGCCTCACTTATCACCATTCTACTCTCCGGCTACATGGATCTTTTCTCAGTTTTGTGAACATGTCTACCTCTTTCCTGCCTCAGAGCCTTTGCATATGCTGTTTCTGCAGCTTGGAGTTCCCACCCTGTCCACACCTCCAGGCAGGGTCGCTTCTTATGCACCTGACCAGTCTTGGTTTAATATGACTTTCTTAGGCAACCTGTCCCTGTGATGCATCACAGGGGCAGGTTGTATTACATAATGCCCTTGTATTACATAATGTCTTCATGAAAGAAAATTTCGTAGCATCCTGCTCTTCTTCATAGCACATTCATCTCCATTTAAATGACTTGTTTTTATGTAGACACATCTCTAACATATGTAGGACCTGGGGCAACAGTACAAATAGAGGTTCTGAAGCCTCGTGTTTAAATATTTAAAATGGGCTGGGTGTGGTGGCTCATGCCTTGTAATCCTAGCACCTTGGGAGGCAGAGGCTAGAGGATCGCTTAAGCCCAAGAGTTTAAGACCAGCCTGAACAACATAGTAAGACTTCTCTACAAAAAATAAAAAATTAGCCAGGCATGGTGGTATGCACCTATAGTCCCAACTGCAGCTATGATTGCCCCACTGTACTCCAGCCTGGGTGACAGAGCGAGACACTGTTTCAAAAAAAAAACAAAGTTAAAATGTATAACTCAGGGTCGGGTGCAGTGGCTCATGCCTGTAATCCCAACACTTTGGGAGGCTGAGGTGCGTGGATCACTTGAAGTCAGGAGTTCGAGACCAGCCTGGCCAACGTGAAACCCTGTCTCTACTGAAAATAGAAAAATTAGCCTGGCATGGTGGTGCATGTCTGTAGTCCCAGCTACTCAG
>NW_016107485.1:2453954-2482269 GCF_001604975.1 Cebus imitator | reverse complement strand
AAAAAAAAAAAAAAAAAAAAAGTATAATTCAGGCTAACAAACTGTTACACAAAATATATTCTGTTCTTCTACCTTGACAAATATATACTTCACAATGGCCTGGAAGGCCAGGTTCAAATTTGTATTTTATTTGGAATCCTCAGGATTCTGCACCACAATATGGTAGCGTAGGGGAGGTGGTTTTGGCCACTGGCCCTCAGCTGGCCCACTTCTCCTCCCATCCCTGACACATCTTGGCTGCAAGCAGCCTTGTGTGGAACCATCAGGCCATCCCAAGTCTGTTCACAGACTCCTGCAAGCAGCTACCCTTTGTCTACCCTTTGACCTTGGAATATGTGAACCAGTCATGTGGTCCAGCCATGGGAGGGCAAACTCAGGGAAGTGGTCCATGTGGGTCCCAGGAGTGGGTTGGGCCTTTTGGATAGGGAATGCTTTTTTTTTTTTGACGGAGAGTTTTGCTCTTGTTGCCTGGGCTGGAGTGTAATAGTGCCATCTGGACTCACTGCAACCTCTGCCTCCCAGGTTCAAGCAGTTTTCCTGCCTCAGCCTCCAGAGTAGCTGGGATGACAGGTGCCCACCACTATACCCGGCTAGGTTTTTTGTATTTTTAGTAGAGACGGGGTTTCACCATGTTGGCCAGGCTGGTCTCAACTCCTGACCTCAGGTGATCTGCCAGCCTTGGCCTCCCAAAGTGATGAGATTACAGGCATCAGCCACCTCGCCCAGCCTGGACAGGGAATACTTAGCTATCTGGAGCGTGGTCCTGAGAGGATTAGGGTATGGGTGGAGGAGAGTTAGACTCTTTACCCATGTGATGGGATATAGCCAGAGAAGGGCCAGAGTGGAGCCTTCTAAAGCACAGGGCCCAGTGCAGGGGCCACTCCTGCCTGTGCCTAAGGGCAATAATTTTTTTTTTTTGAGATGGTGTTTCATTCTGTTGCCAAAGCTAGAGTGCAGTGGTGCCAAAATGGCCCATTGCAGCCTCGATCTCCCCAGGCTCAGGTGATCCTCCCACCTCAATTTTTGTATTTTTAGTAGAGACGGGGTTTTGCTATGTTGCCCAGGCTGGTGTCAAACTTCTGGGCTGAAGCAATCCACCTGTCTTGGCCTTCCAAAGTGCTAGGATTACAGGTGTGAGCCACTGCACCCAGCCAAAGGGCAATAATTTGATGTTTCCCTGTTTCATCAGTCTGTAAGTTTCATGAAGTCAGGGCTGGTATCAGTCTAAGTTACTGAGGTGTTGCCAATGCCTTACGCAGGGCCTGATGCAGAATAGGTGTTTAATATGCATTTGTCAAATGAATGTAGGAGGTACACCAAGAAGAGGTTGAGGATTTGGATCCGTTACTAAAGATCTAGATACAATGATACAGAACTGGGAAACAGAGCCAGGCTTTCAGGGTTCCAAAAATAAGAGTATAGGACAGGGTAGAGGAGGGTAGCATCCTGGAATGCTGACTGCCTCATCTTCTCTCCTTTCTCTTCATTTTCTATCCAACTCCTGCAGGTCCTTTGCCTGCCTGGCCCTCTTTCTCCATGGTCCAATATCACTCCAGCCATATCTTTCTACCTTTCTGTCCTTTGGCCTTTGCTCTTCCTCTGTGGCCTATGTATGTGTCTGTTTCTTTGAATTGGTGTCTAGGTCTTCGTGCTCAATCTTATGTCCTGCCCCTTCCGGCTACCACTCCTACTGTTCTGGTCCTTGTTCCTCTCCACCCCTCCTGTTGTCTCCTACTCTCTTCGTGGTCCCCTCCTGGAAGACCTCCTCTCTTTACCCCTCTCTTCCATGTGCCTAGATCGCTCTGTCACCTTTAATCCAAATCCCTGTGGAGCCCCTGACTTGTCCTGTTCTCTATCCCATGTCTACACCTACTGCCTCCTTGTCTTCTTCCTCTGTTCTATTATTCCTGGAGTCACGCTGGCTTCATCTTTTTCATCCCTATTTTCCTGTCTCCAGATGTCCTTGAGAATGTCTGTGTCAGTATTCATTTCCCAGTCTCCAGTGCATGTGGGAGATGGGGTCTGTTTTCTGGGTCCCCACTGACCGCCACAGACTCTCCTCTCTGTGCCCTTGGTCCTTTCCTCTGGCCCAGACTGGGCCCAGCCTGAGCCCAACCCTCACTCCCTCAGCTCCTTTCCCTAGTTTAGTGGTGCCTGGTCTGAGCCCCGAGCGGCTCAGCTTGCCTGAGCTTGTTTAGTCTGACTCCCTTAGCCTGTTAGCAGCTTAGCCCTCCCACCTCTCCTTTGAGCCCTCCAGTAAACAAGAGGATCAGTGCAGACCTGACAGCTGCTGGTTGGGGGCAAGTGTCTGGCCAGGCCAGAGCAGGCATGAAAAAGGGACTGCACTCAACATTTCCCATTCTTCCTTCAACCAGGGAAATTGTAAAATCTCTTTCCTGGGTGTCCACTTTAGAGAGCTATATTCCACGGGCATGTGTGTGGAGTCCTCTCTCTCCATGATCCTCATTCCCATTTTGTGATTGGTTCTTAGGTCTTAGGCTTTTTAATTCTTTTAAGAAAACAGCAGTAGATCCAGGCAGTCACACAGAGAAGCTTGAATGATGATGATGGTTTCTGTTCCTTAAAACAGAGACCCAGGTGTGGGAAGAGCGTGATGTCATCTGATCTAGGTTTTCTAACATGTGTGTGGAAAGCATGGTAGGAGAGACCATATACATACACACAGACAGACACATACATATACACACGCCCCCTGCCCCCTCAAGCGAAGCTGGGTAGACTCTAGGCATTCTATGCAGTTCTCAAACTTTTTTTTTTGAGATGGAGTCTCTCTCTGTTGCCTAAGCTGGAGTGCACTGGCACTACATTGGTTCACTGCAACCTCCACCTCCCAGGTCCAAGTGATTCTCCTGCCTCAGCCTCCTGAGTAGCTGGCATTACAGATGCCTGCCACCATACCTAGCTAATTTTTGTATTTTTAGTAGAGACGAGGTTTCACCATGTTGGCCAGGTTGTTCTTGAACTCTCAAAGTGCTGGGATTACAGGCCTGGTGCCACTGTGCTTGGCCTTCAAACTTTCAAGCACGTCAGACTTGCTGAAAGGGCCTTAAAACAGATTTCTAGGCCCCATCCCCAGAGTTTCTGACTCAGTGGATTTAAGGTGACACCAGATAACATGTATATCTAACAAGTTCCCAGGTGATACGGATGCTGCTGCTCCCAGGACCATACTTCAAAAACGACCATCTTAGATAATCAGTATCTGCCAGCTCTTCCCCCAAGGCTAAGGCTGGGACAAGGTTAAGTTGTATAAGTGATGACCTTTGGGGGCTAATGGACACCCAGGTCTCTGTGTTGAGAAAGAGGACCTGTTAACTCCATGGGAGTATTCGGGTGGCCTCAGAAGGTAGGGAGTGGCCTTTAACTCCATAGACCCTATTTAAACAGCTTCGGACAGGTTTAAACATCTCCTTGGATAATTCCTAGTATCCCTGTTCCAACTCCTACTCGGGGATGATAGCTGTAAGAGGTGTTAGGGGATTAGGCTGAAAATGTAGGTCACCCCCCAGCCATCTGGGAATTAGAAGAGCGAGAGGAGGAGAGAGGGGCAGAGACACACAGGGAAGAGGTGAGAGGAAGCAGAGGGCATGTGAGGGCAGTTACAAAAGTGTCTCCTATGGATGGTGGTGATTAGATTTCAATGTCCCTTGAGGCCCAGAAGGAAGGAACAGAGTTCCCTGCTCTCTTTTCACCTGCTCCTTCTCCCAAGCTGGGTTGCCTGTCCTGGGGCTGGGATCAGCAAGAGTGAGAGGCACAAAATATGGGATGGTCAAGTCCTGGAGATCCCCTGTGGGAAAAGTTGCTTTCTTTTCTGATGCAATGGCTATGAGGAGCATAAGACCAGTCAGCGTGAAGGTGGGGCAGAGGCAGAAATGTGAGGATTCTTCAAATTAGGAATCAGACCCAATAGGCCAGGCGAGAGTGGGCCTGGGAAAGCTTATAGTCTCCAAAGACATTGATGAAGGTGGGGGTGCTGGCAGCTTGTCTGGCTCTCTTTTCCAGTCCCAGGCTACCCATGACTAGGGCTGAGGGTTGTGTTCATGTGGAAGGGTGGTGGTTGAGGACCATGTAGCTGTCTGAACTGGGAAACTGAGCACTCAGGAGCTGGATCATCAGTGAGGAGCTTTGTTGGGGAAGATGCCCCCTTTCCTTCTTTGAGAACAAACATACTTGGACTCTCCTCTCTCTCCATTTCCCCCCAACCCCAGGCCAATAAGATATGCAAATGATCTCCTTACCTCATTGGTTAGAGGCCTCAGGACCACAGATGACCTCAGAGAGCTGGCCCTTTAAGAATGCCCTTTGGGCTCTGTGCCCAAAGCCCCCTGGAGCTGAGCAGAGAGGCACCAGACCCTGCTCCATGGAGCCTTCAGTCTCCCGGGAAGCTGTGCCTGCCTGGCTCTGGAACTGACCACATCCTCTCTGGCATCCCTAAAGTGAGTATTTCCAGGACCTACCTGGGTGCCAGGCCGCTTGCCTAGAGCTCCTCTTTCATCACCTGCTCTTTGTTTTGTGTTTCCAAAAATCGTCACTCTTTGGTACCCTACTCTATTCCCACCCTGGCTGGCCTGAGTCTCTCACTGCTATCACATCAGAAAGAGAAACAACCTTCCCCACTACCCCTTCTGTACATTCAATTCTTTCTGGATACCTCTCTCAGTGTCTCACCATCACGTCTGCCAAGGCCCAGTTCCTTTAATCTGTGTCTGTTTCCATCCCCTCTGTCCTCTCAAGGGTGACAGGTTTAATGGAGAGGGCAGCAACCTCGCCCTGGAACAGGAAGAGAGAGGCCTGGGTCTTCCTCTTGCCTCTCTGGGTAAAGCCTGGGGTTCGGAGACGTGATTGGAAAGAGGGTTACCTAGGCAAGAAGGAGTGGAAGTCTGGCTGGGAGCGGTGGCTCATGCCTGTAATCCCAGCACTTTGGGAGGACTAGGTGGACGGATCACGAAGTCATGAGATCGAGACCATCCTGGCCAATATGGTGAAACCCTGTCTCTACTAAAACTACAAAAATTAGCTGGGCATGGTGGCGTGTGCCTGTAGTCCCAGCTACTCAGGAGGCTGAAGCAGGAGAATTGCTTGAACCTGGGAGGCGGAGGTTGCAGTGAGCTGAGATCATGCCACGGCACTCCAGCTTGGTAACAGATCGAGACTCCGTCTCAAAAAAAAAAAAAAAAAAAGAAGGAGTGGAAGTCTAAGCCCTGGGGATGAGCACTCCCTGCCACGCCTCTTCTGGGGATGGGGTGGGAGTTACTGGAATTGGGAACTTGACTAGAGCTTGGACATCCAGACTGGTGAGGATATCTGAGGTCCCCCGGCCAGAAGTTCCTAAGGTGAACATGTGCCCCATGGTTGATAACAGACAGAGAGTTCCTTGATGACATAAGTTTAGGACACTTTGTGTTGAACTTGAACAGATGGTTTACTAAAGGATCAATCAGGTTAATATGCTCTTGTGCTATATGAATGTGTAAGAGGTAGGGATAGGAGGCAACATTTCTCAAAATTATCTGAGGGCAGACCTCTTCATGAGTATTGCTCAGAATCCGTGTTCCAGAGAACACTCTTTGGTATATGTTACAAAGTCTAACTTCCCTCATTGAACAGAGGGAAAAAAGGAAAATGGGTTGGAAGGGTGAAGGTGATCTGCTCGAGTTCTCACAACATAGCAAGTTCTGAATAGAAGAAGGAAAATCAATCTTGGTTGGTTCCCCTTGGAGAGACTGGCCTTGAGGAAAGATGGTGGCCAGTTGATCCTGATCTTTTTTTTTAATTTTTATTTATTTATTTATTTATTTATTTTGAGACGGAGTTTTGCTCTTGTTACCCAGGCTGGAGTGCAATGGCGTGATCTCGGCTCACCGCAACCTCCGCCTCCTGGGTTCAGGCAATTCTCCTGCCTCAGCCTCCTGAGTAGCTGGGATTACAGGCACGTGCCACCATGCCCAGCTAATTTTTTGTATTTTTAGTAGAGACGGGGTTTCACTGTGTTGACCAGGATGGTCTCGATCTCTTGACCTCGTGATCCACCCGCCTCGGCCTCCCAAAGTGCTGGGATTAGAGGCTTGAGCCACCGCGCCCAGCCGATCCTGATCTTTATAGAACTAATTCTAGGACCTTTCTTTTTTTTCTACATAAAGCTTCTTGCTCCTACAAAAGGGATTCATTGATTGATTAATCCATGGAACAAATGTACACTGAGGGTCTTCAAGAGGCAAGGTACTGCCTGCCCTAAGTCCTTTGAGAGACAGAGAGGTGTAACAGCACACTATCCTTGTATCTTAAAATTAACAGCATACATGCCTTCCTACTGTCCTAAAATATACACTTACTCTGTCACAGTTAATTAAGCAATTTTAAAAAATGGCTTGGAAATGGAATGATGCCTCTTGAGATGACAGACTTCTCGGCATGTCTCAGCACCAGGGTTGGGAGCACTGCCATACTGCTATTGTTTTTCATAGATCCTGAAGTATCAGTGAGGTGAGAGGCTGTGCTGTCCTCTTCCTCCTTCAGGCCTTCAGCTGCTTGTCTCCTGTCAGGAGCCCCTGCCCCTGAAAGGTTGCTCTGCAGCCTAGGGGGTACTGTGAAGTGGACAGAGCTGCACCAACCCTCTGGCTTTCCCGAACTCTTGCTCCAGGGCACTTAGGCTTTGAGGGAAGAGGGACTTGGTGAAGAGGGAATGGCAGGTGGTCTCCATGTGCTCCAGACCTCTCCTCCTCTTTGCAGGTGCACTCCTCCCAGCCCAGCTCCAGAATGGCCCTGCCCCCCAGCCCCCTGGCCATGGAATATGTCAATGACTTTGACTTGATGAAGTTCGAGGTAAAGCGGGAGCCCTCTGAGGGGCGACCTGGCCCCCCTACAGCCTCACTAGGCTCCACACCTTACAGCTCAGTGCCTCCTTCACCCACTTTCAGTGAACCAGGCATGGTGGGGGCGACCGAGGGCTCCCGGCCAGGCCTGGAGGAGCTGTACTGGCTGGCTACCCTGCAGCAGCAGCTGGGGGCTGGGGAGGCACTGGGGCTGAGTCCTGAAGAGGCCATGGAGCTGCTGCAGGGTCAGGGCCCAATCCCTGTTGATGGGCCCCATGCCTACTACCCGGGGAGCCCAGAGGAGACAGGAGCCCAGCACGTCCAGGTGAGTGGTCAGCAAGCTGGCCTGGGGGAGGGAGGCTGAGGGAGGAGGACTGCCCAAGAGAGGAGGGGGAGCTCCCGGAGTGGGTTATGGACTGGGACAATGGACAGAGGGCAGGAGAAGGGAAGAAGGTCCCTTGAAAGAAAACAGTTGGAGAAAACTACATTCTGCTTCTCCCCCTTTTCTCAAAATGGAGAGAAATGAGTAGGCTGAACCAGGAGGAGCAGGGAGAAGATAAGAGTAGCAGAGGACCCAAAGGGAAGAATTGAGCTGGGGAGTGGGCGACTCTGGGAGGTAAACAGACACACCGTGTGTGGAAACCAGGGAAAGGGGTACCTGTGGAATGGAGCCGGGTTAAGACTGGTTTAGATTGGCCTTTTCAAGACTTCGGGCTTCCCAGCCCCCAACCTTCTCAGGAAGGATTGGGACTCATCCTATTAATTACAGACACAGGTGGGGGTGTTGAGGGCATTAGGATGTAATCCAAATCCCGTGAGGGTCACCAGGTTGCGGGTTTCAGGACAGGGAAACGCAGAGCGTTGGAGGGTTGGGGGGTGTCTGGGTGTGGGTCCACTGGACACACCCTGGCTTGGAGCGGGATGCCAGGGACCTCAGAGAGGGGCCCGGGGTTCAGGTGCGCGATGGGCTCGCCTGACCGTGGCCGTGCACTGTGGGGCGCCTGCCCGGCTCAAGCAACGCTCAGCTGGAGGGACCAGGGAGCGTCGGGGCCTGGGGCGGGGTCTGCACCGAAACGGACTCTGTGGAAGCGTGAGCATCCCGGTGAAGGTGGGAGCCGGGGCGGGGCGGGGCCGTCCGGGGGCGGGGCCACGTAGCGTCGCGCGTCAGGGCCCAGCCGGTGCGACCCGGCGCTGACCCCGTCCGTGCACTCTCCCTCCGCAGCTGGCCGAGCGGTTTTCCGACGCGGCGCTGGTCTCGATGTCTGTTCGGGAGCTAAACCGGCAGCTGCGGGGCTGCGGGCGCGACGAGGCGCTGCGGCTGAAGCAGAGGCGCCGCACGCTGAAGAACCGCGGCTACGCGCAGGCCTGTCGCTCCAAGCGGCTGCAGCAGCGGCGCGGGCTGGAGGCCGAGCGCGCCCGCCTGGCGACCCAGCTAGACGCGCTGAGGGCCGAAGTGGCCCGCCTGGCCCGGGAGCGCGATCTCTACAAGGCTCGCTGTGACCGGCTAACCTCGAGCGGCCCCGAGTCCGGGGACCCCTCCCACCTCTTCCTCTGAGCAGTTCCGGGCACCCTGTGGTGTAGTCGGGGCTGGATGGGTTGGCAACGCCCAGGAGGCGGCTGCATGGTTCTCTGCGTCGTTATCAGAGCACCTTGTGGTCCAAGCCACGCCCTGTATGACCACACAAATATCCCCAAAGGTTTTGGGTTCTCAAGTCATGCCCGAGTTTAGATGCTGGACATTTTTTGGAGAGGGGTCCCCTCCCCTTACGCAGGCCGTACACAGAAACCCGGCCCACATGACTAGCACGCTGAGCTCTGCAGGGACCGGTGCTAGGCACTGGGGGGTGGAAGTGTGGTGACACAGTGAATGGGAGGTGGGGGAGGGATGCAGCTCCCACCTCAGTTTAGTTTCTAATTCAAGGTTTTCAACCTGTAACACATTAAAGCTGTAATTAGCAATGAGGCTGTATTTTCATTCTGAAGCTTGTAACCTCCCCATTTTAGCACTAAGGCATTTCAAGATTTCAATGCCCAGCAGCTAGACAGACTGGGAACTCTATCTAAAATGCTTTTCCCCTGCCCAACTCTGTGGTCTCCAGGATCCAGAATGGCAAAGGCCTGAAGAGTGAGCTCTGGGGGTTGTTGGTGTGGGCGGGGAGAGAGCCCTGTGCAGAAGTCTGGAAACCTGGGTGCTAGTCCCAGCTCTTCCATGGGATCCCCCTGTCACCTTGAGCAAATCGATTGCTTCCTGAGCCTGTGTTACTTCATCTAATTCTCATTTGGATTGGATAATAGCTGATACTTTTCCATTTCTGGCATCTCCCCAGTATGGAAGTCCCAGTGGTCTCCCCAAGAAGTCCCCAAGACAGTCTTGCCAATGGCACCTCCTATCCTGCTCCAGTTTCCCACTGCAGCCTAGGCAGGGGATGTGCAGCTCAGGTTAGGGAGCCTGGCTTCTCTGTGAGCACATACATGGGTTCTCTGCAGCTCCCTCCAGGCTGCCTGGTTCTCCAGACCTGCACAAGGTGCTCCTGCCTCCCGCCTCCCTCTCTAAGTGCTGGGGCAAGACTTCTCCCGGGATGACAAGGAGCTGAGAGAGTGCAGTTTTTGTGAATTAAACTTGAAGTCCAGGCAGAATTCTAATGCAATCGGCTAAATGTTCTTGCAATTTAAGAAGCGTTCATTCTTTATCCTTGCTTCAGGCTACTGTTTTTGTGTGTCTGTGTGTGGGAGAGGGAGAGAGAGTGAGTGAGAGAAAGGGAAGTCCCCACCTGGAGCTGAGTGGCACATCTGTTATGGGGAGCCAATGGAAATGGGGTCGAGGGGCAGGCATTGGAACAGATGGATCCTCCCCTCTCACCACCACCACAAAATTCAGAAGCTGCAGTGGCCCAGCTTGCCCTTGTCTGTGGCTTTCCAGGTCTCACGGTTGCCATGGTAACCCAGCCCTCCAGTTCAGCAGCCTAAGGAGAGGCAGGTGTGGCCTCTGGGCAGAGCACAGGCATTGTGCTGGGAGTAGCCACCTCACCGGTTACTGTCATCTGTCATCTACTGGACATAATAAATGGGAGAAGTGTTCGGGCATGGGGGAAGAGGCTTCCATATGCCCCTCTTCCTTTCTACCCCCTCTTTCCACCCCCTACCCAGCTGTCTCTTCTCTTCCCATCACAGTTCTTGCTCCCTCTTACCCCTCCTCTATCCCAGCTCATCCCTCCTCCACTTAGGAGCCTGCAATGGGAGTCCTCTCCTCCATTGCTGTCAGAATTTCTCTTGTCTCCTCTCCTTTCCCCACCATTGGCCACTGGCTCTCTGGCTCTGGATTCTCTCTCTGATGGACTCACAGACCTTAGCTTCTCTTTCTTCATCTCCTTCCACACTAATTGTTGAAGGGAGAGGATGGGGCAGGGAGGGTCCTTTCAGGAACCCAGCTCTTTTTCTCTCACTCTGAATTTCACCTGTGTCTATCCTTGCCTGCCCTGGAGCTGTAATTCAGAGCCACTGCTTTCTGGTTCACTTTTCTTACCTGCATGGCACACAAAGGCAGACAGACCCATCTATAGGCATCTGAGCATACAACTAGGCCACATATACAGTACACATACCTGGGTCTCAGAATGATACTCCTGGGTCACCTGAATATACTTAAAAAAAAGTTGCAGGTGGATGCAGTGGCTTACACCTGTAATCCCAGCACTTTGGGAGGCCCAGCTGGGCAGATCACCTGAGGTCAGGAGTTCAAGACCAGCCTGACCAACATGGAGAAACCGCGTCTCTACTAAAAATACAAAATTAGCTGGGCTTGGTGGCGCATGCCTGTAATCCCAGCTACTCGGGAGGCTGAGGCAGGAGAATTGCTTGAACCCAGGAGGCGGAGGTTGCAGTGAGCCGAGATTGCGCCACTGCACTCCAGCCTGGCGATAGAGCAAGACTCCATCTCAAAAAAAAAAAAAAAAAAAGAGTGGTGCTTTAGGTGGGGCGCAATGGTTCATGCCTGTAATCCCAACACTTTGGGAGGCCAAGGAGGAAGTTTGAGACCAGCCTGGGCAAAATAATGAGAACGCTATCTCTACCAAAAAAAAAAATAAAATAAAATAATTCAGATGTAATGGCATTCACCTGGAGTCTCAGCTACTCAGGAGGCTAAGATGGAAGGATCACTAGAGCCCAGGAGTTCGGGGCTGCAGTGAACCATAATCATTGCCACTGCACTCCAGCCTGGGCGGCAGAGTAAGATCCTGTTTCAAGTTGTGGTTCTACCAGTTTTTTAACCCTGGGTGGGGTAAACTCAGGCCTTACCTGATCATCAGAAAAATTGTGAAAATAATGGTAACTACCTACTGAGAATAAGTGCATTTAAATAAGCACTTAACATAAAGTTGACACATGCTAAACAATAATATTTACTGTTGTTGCTGATGTGATCACTAAGTGTGTGAACGTGTGTGTATGTGTTCATGCATGGCACATCCCTGAGTCCATGAGTGTGACCCATTAAGGCCATGAACACACACATTTACACACCCAGGAAACCAGGCTGTACAGGCCTTAGATGCCCCACTATGTTCCCAACTCACTAGCAGACCTGCTGCCCTCCTTCAGTACCCCCAGCACCCGTTCTAGGCCTGCCCCACAGCTGTGTGGGGGCTGGGGTTCAGCTCCTGGAAGACTTAGCAGGGCCTCTCTGGAGACAGCTATAAGAAAGCATCAGCCTGCCCCTGTGACAGCCCCTAATTATCCCCCTAGCTTCTGTAATTAACCCCCATGGTGCCCAGACCCCCTGGGGTTGGGAGGTGAGGATCGGGATTCCTCAGACCCCACTGGCACATAGTTGGGGTAAGACTGCAGAGACAGCAGACTCCCTGGGTAGCGCTGGCTCAGATTTTGAAAGGTGCTGGTCCTCATTTCTTATGGTGTGTGTCGGGGGGTGCTGCAGGCTGCCCAGTGGGCATCTGAGGCATGATGGTTAGAGGTTGAGGTGCTAGGAGCGGTTCTCTTTATTAACGGCCAGAAAGTCAGGATCACCCAAAGAAGTCACTGAGGGGCCACAGCATTAAAGGGTATGGGGTTTGGAGAGATGGGAGCAGGGCCCACCACTCACGTCCAGGACCCAAGGGGCACAGCTGGTCCAAGAGGTGGAGGCATTGGTCACTGGAGTCAGGAGGGTCAGGACAGGCACCTGGGAGGGGGTGGGAGAGTCATAAGCACTCTCTTCTACACTACATCCAGCCTAGATGGGCTCTACCAAGCCCTACTTTGCACCCTCTATGTCCACTCCTTTGGGCCCCCCAGGACTCACTGAGAGGCTGAGGGAATGTCGGTCCGGAGGGTGGCAGTCACGGGCTAGGGCTGGGAGTCGTGGCCAGTGTGCAGGGCCTGGGAGCCCCGGGGCTGATGCCCTGGCTGGCGTAGTACTCCACCACCTGCCGCGGCACCTCCGCCAGGACACACTTGGCGAGTGCAGAGGGAGCAGCCTGGGGGTGGGAACAGCGATGTGGTTAGGGGTGGGAGGAAGAGTAGGGGAGGCAGGGTCAGCTGAGGGAGGGGTAGGGCTTCAGGGTGGCCAGCTGGGCTCCATCCTCCTTAGCAGGACATCAAATGGTGGAAGATGAAGGTCAGATTTGGGGACATGAGAAACCAGGGAGTCCTTCAGCCAGAAGGGGCCCAGGGGACTTACATCCTTGAAGTCTCGGAAGGGCACGAACTGGACAATGTCTCGGGCTGCAGGCATCCCTCGGGGGCAGCGCAAGGGTCCGTCATCGCCATCCAGCAGTCGCATGTCGGAGAAGTCAGCATTGCCCACACCCACGATGATGATGGACATGGGCAGGCGGGAGGCACGCACGATGGCAGCTCGGGTCTCGGCCATGTCACTCACCACACCGTCAGTGAGCACCAGCAGCACCGAGTATTTCTGAGGGCCAGCAGAGAGGGCGGAAGGGTTGGCTTTGTGTGCAAGGGTGTTGACACCATTTCCACCAATGTGCAGGCCCTGGCCTGGCACCACTTGAAGACACATGGGGTAGCTCCTCTTACCGTGGCTTGGCCGGTGCTCTGCTCCCGCTGGGCTGGCTCAGCCACACGGTTGATGATAGGGGCCACGTTGGTGGGGCCATAGAGCTGGATCTGGGGCAGGCAACGACGGTAGGAGGCGATGACCCCTGAGATCTCTGTGGGTGAAGAGAAGTGGTGAAAGCTGGTAAAAATGAGCAAGGGACCCTCCTGACACTCCTCAAAGCAAGGAAGTGCATCCAGGTCTGAGGACTGCCATCCCCCTTGAGTTACTTCACTGAGCAGTGGGAGAGTTGGATAGTCCCTTGGTGGGGAGAGCTTGGGGGGCAGATGCAGGGCCTTGGCCCTGGAAGCCTCACCTGATGCAGACAGGTCTGGGATGGGTGGAAGGGACAGGGAGCTGGGCCCCTGGAAATAGAGCCTGTTCTCCTGTGTGGGGTGTGTCTGGGGGGAGACGGGGCAGGTGAAAATCTCCCCTCTTACCTTCACATTCAGGATTTTCCGGGTCAAAGTTGATAGCAAAGTCATGGGACACCTGCGCAGGCAAGGCAGGAGCTGTGAGGGCCTGCCTTTCCTTCCTGTCTGACAAGCCCCACCCCCATCTCTTTCCTTCTCTCACATCAGCCTACCTCAAAGTTGGGGGGGATTCGAGCCCCAAAGCCAAAAGCTGGGAACCGCTTATCACTGGGGAGAAGAAAAGGCTGTGGGGTCCATCGGGCAAGGCCTCCCTGCCTGTTCCCTCCCACCCCACTTCCTCCTACCTGTCATAGTCCTGGCAGATGCCTCCCACTGCACGCAGGGCCTGCAGGTAGTGGTTGGGCTGTCGAGGGCTGAGGCAGTGCAGGGACTGGCTGCTCCTCGGGTCCCCATTGGAGGCGGTGAAGTCGATGGCCACCTGGGTGGGGTGCGGGTGGGAAAAAGGCCATGGCAGCCCTGAGAGCCACCAGGGAGCCTAGGCCAGAGCTGGATCTGGATAGAGGACTAGGATGAGTGTGGGCAAGGCTACACGTGGCTGTTTTGTGATCCGAGGGCATAAGCTGACAATGCCAAGGCTTATTAGCAGCCCAAGTGGAGGCAGTGGAGATTCTCCTTCCCTTCTTTATGCACTCAGCCCCTCCCTCTTGCCTGTGTGTCCACCCTCTGGGTCTTTACCGTGAAGCTGATCTGGCAGCCACCCATGATGTAATCCAGGAAGGTGTGCACTTTCTCTACCTGGAGGTAGGGAGAAGGGTAAGGCGAGGGGATAGGGTGGTCCTTTGAGGAGGGAGCTTGGGTAGGGCTTCAGTGGGGAACATGCGGGAGCCAGAGTTTTTTGGGTTGCAGTTGGGGGTGAGATAGGGCTAGGATTTCTAGTTCCCAGAAGCAGAGAAACTGGTCTTTGAAACAAGGGAAGGGTTGACTCTGAGAGTATGGTAGGGGCAGGGGCTGGGGTAAGGGTTGAAGCAGGAAGTAAAATTTACCGCGCACTGCGCCAGCACTACTGTCCCTGAGCTCTTGTAATTCTTCTTCTTGTCCCGATACTTGGGGTTGATACAGTCCCACTGCATCTAGACCCCACCCCACAAGCTCAGGGTCACAAGTCCATTAGGTGACCCCTCTTTCCCCCTTCCAGCAGAGCCTCCCAGAGCAAGATCCCCATGGCTCTATCCTTCAGCTAAGGCCAGGTGCTTTCCACCCTCTCCACCTACTATCACCTATAGTGATCTCTTCAGCATCACCCTCAGGATTCTCCCAGGGATCTGGGTGGGATTCTGGGGGTGGGATATTTGTGGCACCTCCTGCCCAGGGTTTGCCGTCCCTTCCTGCATCTCCTGGAAAGTGCTGGTGAACTCGCCGATGAAGTCATGCTTCCCACTGGAATCATAGTCATACACCAGGAACTGAGAAGACAGGGGGAGGGGTGGGGTCAGGTTGGAGATGCTCTGCGGTGTTCATGGGGGGCAGGGGGACTCAGGAAGGTAAGGGCCTCATGGTCTCGAGGTCCAAACAGATATCCTCAACTTGCCCAGAGAGGCCACCTGCTGAACTTTGCTCTTTGGCTCAATCTGCCAGGGACTTTGGCCACTGATAACAGGCACACATGTGGGAAGTTTAACACTGAGCTGTGACCTGTTATTTATCCCACAGTGGGATGTGCTTATCACATTGGGGAGAGGAGGGAGGCTTGCTGCATGCAGGGGAAAGGTCTTAGACAGCAGGTTGGTTCCTCTAAGCAGGCTGTGCTGGCTTGGTTGGGATTTCACCTTGAGAGGTCGGTGGACATCACAGCTGCATAGGGAATGCAGGGACAGGCGGAACGGCTCCCAGCTGGGGTTCAGGTTGTTCTTCACCACCTTGGAGAGGCACCAAGCGGCTGGTCAGCCCCTGTCTGGGTTTTCTTATTTTGCTCTCCCTCCCTTCATCCCCATAGCCCCAGGCACCAACCTCAGTTCTCCAGACCAGCTGATCACTTTGGTCCCCGTTGGTCTTATAAATTTCCATGAAAGGGTCAGACTTGCTGAACAGATCCTGAAAATACAGGAGAAAGGGCCCCTTAGGCTGGTGAGAGTTGCAAGGAGGGCGGAGGAGGGACTCACATTGGGAAGGGAGCAGGCCTGGGCTTCTGGGATCCGTCTTGAGTGGGAGGCCTAGGATGGACAGGGAAGTTGGGGGCCTGGACTCTGGGGTTCCAACCTTGTTGTCCAGCTTGTGGGCTCTGAAGGTGAGTTGCACATAGTCGTTTGTGCCAGATACCTCCTCGGCCACGATCTGCAAGGGAGATACAAGTGGCAGGACTCACCCACCCCCTTTCCCTTAGGTGGGGGTGGTGCTGGGCATGATGTCACCATGGGTGTCCATGCAGGGGCATTGAATGCCAGGACCAAGAGTATGGGTGATCTTGCCTACCGTGATGGTGGACTTGCCCGCAGTCTTCCCATTCTTCAGCAGTAATGGCTTAGTGACCTTGGTTTGTGATACAATCTAGGGATGGAGGTGGAGGGAGACCCAGCTGTGACATCCCCATCTGCCTCCGCCACTTACAAGGGATGGAATAATAAATGTTCTTTGAGTGTCCGCAAGGGTTGGCATTTTAACCTGGGCTAGAGTTGGGCTCAATTTTTACAACAGCCTGAAGAGGGGAGCACTCTGATGACTACCCCATTTTTTAGATAGGAAAACTAAGACTCAGAGAGGTTAAGTATCTTTCCTGAGGCTGCACAGCTAGTGAGCGGCAGAGATGTGGGAGCCACGGCTGAATTGAACTAGCTGTAGAGCTCATACTGTCTCTTATTTTGGCTTCCAGAGGCAAAATCTGATGGAGGTAGGGTAGGGTGGGGTGGGGAGGCTGGGAATGCAGACCTGGCCCAAGGTGCACTCCGTAGAACCGAGGAAGGTATCATTTCTGGGGCTGGTGGCTCCATCCTCAGCATCAAACACGTGGAACTGCAGGGGCTGCTTCTCCTCAAAAAAATACTCGAGGGCCAGCACCCGGGAGAAGACAGGGCTGGAACAGGAGCGAAGCACCTCCGTGCGCTCCACCTGTGGTGGTGGTTGAGGGGAGGTGAGGGCTGTCTGGGAACCAAGGATACTTTTCCCTGCCCTAGACTGCCCTTGTCATGCCAGCTCTTCTTAGACCCCCACATCACCAGCAACCAGCTCTTCTCTTCTTAAGCTGATCCCTGAGCTTGGGGTGCTGCCTGCCCACTGGACCCTCTGTGTCTGTCCTCCCCCAAAGTGGTATGTCCATTTCCAGGAGGATGTGACAGTTACTGTACCTCCGTCAAAACTGGGACCTTTCTCTGGTTGGGTATCCTCTGCGCTATCATGAGGCCTTTGGGAGCAACCCTACTGCCTCTGGGGCAATCTCAGGACCCTCTGGGACTCCATCTCCAAGGTTACCCAAACGGCCTGGAAAAGGTGTCCAGGAGTCCACACATTTCCCTGCAAGGCTTTCACTGGTCCCACCCAGCCTCCCTCCTTCCCAACTTAACCCAGGTTAGTTAAGGAGAAACCTGAGCTGCTCTCACCTCCACCCACTGCTCATCAGAGTAGAGCTTGAGCAGCACGCAGGGGTGGGGTTTGGTGAGTGTGTCCCGGTCCAGGAGGCCATGGCAGGACACCCGCAGCTCCACCCGAGAGGCCCCCAGCGTCATGGTTGGGGGCTCAGGCACCCATCCCATCTCAGGGTCCGACATGTCACTGTGGGGACAGAGCAGGTGGCCTGGACCCTGGAAAGGGAACATCTGCCAGCAGAGGGGTCTATCCTCTGGTGTCCCTGGGCCCCACCCCTTAACCTCCTTCCCTAGACCCTGGGAACAGACCTCCTGCTTCTCCTGCCCTCTGCTTGGCTTCACCAGAGCTCTGAGCAGGGGAGGGCAGAGGACCTGAGCCTCCGACTCCTGCACAGAAGCTCTGTGCTGCTGGCCTGGGTATGTGTGGATGGGGTTGGAGAGGGCTGAAGGGTTGGGGTGGGGATGTTCCTGGCAGTCTTGGCTCGTAGGCCATCGATTGAGCTACACTTTCTGCTGCCTCAGCACCTTCTGCTATTTCCCGACTGGTATTGGAGCCAGCACCGCACTCAGTCTTGGCACAAGGGACCTAAACTAGGGCAAGGGGGTGGGGTAGGGGCTGAAGAGGTCCTTGGGGTCTGAAGAGGACGGGCCTCTGGAGTGGAGTCTGCAGTGGGCAGGAGACAGTTTGGAAGGTCCCCTGCTGGGCTATCCCTATCCACTCCCTACCCCTACTCCCCTCCTGGCTAGCTGATGGAAAAGGACGGGTGGTGGGCTGGGGAGGCAGGACCAGCGTTCTGCTGAAGGCTCCTTCAGGCTCCTGGCAGGAGCTCCAACTATGACAAGCCTCACATCCCTCCCCACCTCCCCTGTTTTCACACTTCTTGGCAGCACTGGCACTGTCTCTTAGCGACAGGATTTTTGGGGAGTCGAGGCTCCCTCCATGCTGCCCGTGGGATGCACGCATGCTACCTTCCCCCAGCAGTGGTTCCAAGCCTTGGGCTGAAGCAGGCAGGGGTATGCCGGCCCGAGCTCATGGCCGGTCAGTCCATCTATCTGTGTCTGTACAGATCTCAGGGTGAGGCTGTCTGATCCCATGTCATGCTTCCCCGAGTGAGTGTGCTTTGGTGTGTTTGAATGCCCCACCCTCTGTGTCTGTCTTCCCCGGGTGTCGTGTGTCCGTTTCCAGAGGGTGTGACAGTTCCTGTACCTCCCTCAGAATTGGGACCTTTCTCTGGCTGGGCATCGACCTCCCCACAATGTGTGCCTTTCTGGATATGTGAGGGTGGGTCTAGGCTGGGGGAGGGGGGTCTCTGCCTTCCAGCGACAAGTCTTCCAGTTCTTGGGGGTCCCCTGAAATAAGCAGGGGCTTGTGGTGGTGAAGGGATTGGGCAGGGCTGGGATCTCTCTGGGGGCTCCAGGAGATGTTGTTATGGAGACGGGCAAGCTGGGCTGGGCTGGGGCTGGGCCGGGGAGGAAGGGTGGGCTCACCTGGGCTCTCGGTCAGGGGCTCCTCTCTCCAGCTCTCTGGCCCTGGCCCTGACTCCCTTGCTGCTCCAGCCGCTGGCGCCGGCTCCGGCTCTGGCTCTGCTGCTATTTATGGGGCCTGGATGGGGAGGGGTGGGGGGGGCGCAGCACCAGCTCCCCCCGCACAGATGGATTGGGAGGGAGAAGAGGGAAGGGGCAGGGCCACAGCCTCAGAGGGAGCCACAGAACCAGGGGAGGAGGGCGAGCTGAGGGTGGCTCGGAGGCAGGACCCCCATAGAAACAGTGACACACATCTTCCCCTTCACACCACACCCACACCCAGGATCACAGAGATGCGCACATTGCAGTGGTGCATCACATACACATTCACACAGAGGAACGATGGCGACACATGCACCCACGGCTCACAGGCTCACACATATCTTGACACACACAGGCGCCAATACATAAACTCACTGTGACACCATGACAGTTACAGCCCCCCCGCAGATACACATTGGGAAACATACCCCTTCTCACATCACTTTCAACATTGTTACACTAGCTAAGGATATCTGCAGTCACATACAGGAATGCTGGGCTGTCCTTGTCACACATGTACTCACATTAACCCGGAATACAGCCGAATGTAGATCTTCCCGGGCTTCTTAAAAACCATCACATACCTTACTGGACGTCATCGCTTTGAGAATGGTGTCCAGTTCCCTAGCCACCATTTTATAAGGAGACACAGGAAATGGACATAATTGCTTAAGGACACCCAACCTCATATCCTGGTCACATGAGGGCATGTGCTGAAGGACTGACTCCTAAGGCTTCTTCCCGGTGCCACAATGTACCCAACACCCCCTGAGATTCAACGCATATGGCCTTATCCTTGTGGGAGGGGCTGTGCCATGCACAGATCTTAAGGAAACAAAACAAGTCATTCCTGGTGAAATCAGTAAGGAAGGGAAGTAAACAGTTGCCTGGGGAGCTGCAAACCACACGTGAAGACATTTGGGCACATTGTAGCCTGTGATGAGTATGCAAGAGCATTTACCTTCACCCTCCATCCCCTTAAGCTGCTCCTGTATTAATGTAGCAGCTGTTTACCAAGCATCTCCTGGATGTCAGGCACTGTGCCAGGTGCTGGGGCTACACAGATGATTAAGACACAGCCTCTGCCCTTAGGGGAGGCAGATGTATATGGAACAGGGGGACAGAGACCGGATAAGCCAATACACCAATGCAATTAAGTGTGACAGGTGCAATGTTACAGACCTGCTCAGGATGCAGTGGGAGCTCATTAAGGGAGGGGTGCAATATGGATGAGTGGGGAAGGCATTAGGAAGGGCTTCACAGAGGAAGAGGCTTTTGAATGGGGTCTTGAATGCCAAAATAGTATTTGCTAGGACACCATGGGAGACAGCACTTTAGTTGTTGACCTTCTCATGCCACAGAGACTTCTGTTCACCTACAAGCCACTCTGTTATTGAGAATTCTGACTAGTGAGGGTGCCCCCAGGACGACACAACATCATATAATTCCCCCATTAGTGTGCATGCACATGTAAACACACACACACACACACACACATGCACACACAGACACACGCACACACACAACACACACACACACACACTGCTCCTCAGTGTCCTTCTGGTACACCGGGGCTTCCAATCCCATTACACCTCCAAAAGCTGGACAGACACTGGTGCTGGTTTCTGTCCTTTTGGTTCCTTCTCCAGACGGCTCAGCCTTGACCCTGTGTATAACACCCACTTTGGCTTGGAGACTTAGTCCCCTTCTCTCGGCAGTTGTTTTTTAATCCTGCTCCTCTCAGAACCCCAGGTCTATCCCTGTGGGATGTTTCTCACTTTTCCCCACTGTGGCCAAGCTCTGAGGGTTTGTGGGAAGGAAGCAGATGGTGGAGGCCGTGAATGGGGAAGATAGCAGAGACTTGAGGCAGGCAGTGATTTTGTTTTTTTATTCTATACAAGTGGGGTGAGAGTCCCTGGGGATAGAGGGACAGTGATCTGCCCTCCCGGGGGAGGAGACAGGCCCCTACCCCGAAGCTCTCTGCAGAGAGAGGAATCAAGGCAGGTATTGAGAGCCTCCATCTCTCCAGGTGGCTCCCTCTCTTCTAGTCCCTGCCTCCAGCTCCCCCATGCCTGGTCCTGCTGTCTTGCTCCTGTAGGACAGGGGCTGGCAGGGGGCCCTGGGGGGCTGGGGGTAGATAGGGGTCCGAGTCCTTGTGAGGCACATGTCGAGGGCTGAGGAGGGTGTTGTGGCAGCTGTCAGTCTGTTCCTGGCTCACTGGTTCCTGCTGGGGACAAATCCAGGGAGCCCTGTTTCCTGGGCAGGGACAAGTGGCCACCTGGCATTGGGGGTGGGGGTTGTTGGACAGATAGGTGGGAAGGGGGAACAACCCTCTCACCACCAGTACCTGTGGGGTCAGGGGGCGGTCTTCTATCAGGTTCCAGCTTGTCACAGGACTGTGCCCGCCGTGTCCTCTTGGGCTTCAGGGGGGCAGTCCGCCGGCCTGGATCAGGGGGCCCTGAAATAACAGTCAAAGCAGGCCTAGCACAGGAGGGGGGCTCAGGCTGGGATGCTCATCCAGGCTGTGACTCCTGGTTGTCACTCATTCCATGCTCTGGAAGAGGACCTGATGTGCGCAGCAAAGTCCTAGAGGTGCCCCGAGCCCCCCACTCAGCCAGGGTGGCTGACCTTGGACTTCGGGCTCCTCTTGGTCTTGCTGTGAACCCAGCCTTAGCCGGGGTTTGTTGACTCCTGGAGCTGCACCCCCAGCCTCAGCTTCCTCCCTGACCCCTGGCTCCTGGGGAGGCTGGCGGCCCCTGGGCACAGCCACTGGCTTGGGAGGCTGTGGAGCTAGAGGGGGGTCCTGTAGCTGGTGGAGGAAGGAAGATGCTGGCTCAGTTAGTCCCTTTTCCTCATCAAAGTGCCTCCCCTGCCCGCCTTGCCGGCCCTCACCTTGGCATTCCTAGTTGGAAGTGTCCTCTCTGGGAAGAGGGTCCCCTCCTTCTCCTCTTCCCCATCTTGTGAGGCTGGGCTGGGGCTCTGGCAGCTGTGGTTGGGGGCATACTCTTCAGCTGGGGATGGGAGAGAGGAGAAGCTGCAGGAAAAGGCATTCTTGCATAGCCCTTCCCTGTCTCAATCCAGTGAAGCCCTGGAGGCCAGGACTTTCTCCCTCCAAGCCCACTTTCTCCTGTGTCTCTGCCTTTCATGTGCCTTTCTATGCCCATGTTCCTTAGCCCTTGTTTCCCAGGGTCATCCTGAAGCCATCCCCTCTGGAGGGGACTCTGGCCTAGCTGTCCCTCTTGCAGAGCAGTGCCTGAACCCTTTCCTGCTGGGGCAGAGCCAGGGCTCAGGGCCTGCTGGGTCCACAGGCATGGCTGCCCATCGAGGCTGCAGTGCCCTGGGGGCTCTGCCAAGGCTGCAACCTGGCATTCCCAGAACTCTGTGTGAAAGTATGATTTAGATGGAGAGGTGCCCTGGCACACTCGTCTCCCGCCCCTGTGGCCTTTACGCAACATGAGCCTGTGGGTCTGACACTGGAAAGCGTTGTCTGCGTGTGGATATGTGAGGTGTGTGTGCAGTGGGGCAACTGACTATTGTGGTTTCCTTAATGAAAGATGGAGCCCTACTTTGGGTGCTTTAATTAGCCTGCGTGTGGGATGGAAAAAATCAGCCAAGATGTCCCCAGTCCTGGGCTGGCCTTGGAGGAGGAGGCAAGGGCACGGGCACTCCAAGTTTCAGGATGGCCTGGTTCTGCACTACAGGGGAGAGGGGCAGATGCAGAATGGGTGGGATGGGACAGTGGGGAGCATGTGGCCTGAGCCAGACCAGCCTGCTTAGCTCTTAGCTCTTTCTGGCCCTTACGCCCTAGGCTGGTGGTGGGAGTGGAAGAGGCTGAGGGGGTGTCTCCATCTATACAGAGGTTTTGTCTATGTCAGTATTGCTGGAGGGTCACAGTCCAGGCCTTTGGCAAGTGAAGTTGATGCTGAGCTGACCAGCTTTTCTTTAGTGGCTCCCTAAATGGAAGGTGCTCTGAAGCCAGCAGAAGGGAAGTGTCGTGCCTGGGGTAATCCCCAGTCCCCTCCCTTTTATTCCTCCAGTCATGGAGCCAGAAAGTAAATGACTTGTTTAAGATCGTGGGTGGCTGAGGAAGACTAATACCACAGGTTTCTGACCTCCGAGGCAGAGATCTTGCCCATGTTTGGGGCACATTTCTGTGTGAGCTGAGGGTGAGTTGTTGAGTGACATCTGGAGGAGGCTGGAATGTGTGAGGTGGGCTTGGCATAGCTGATACTTGCTGGCAGTTTGACTTGCTCACCCTCTTCCCAGCAAGGTATAGAGAGAAGCCTTCTCTACAGAGGGTACCACTGTGCTGATGGTGACCAGAGGCTGCAGCTGCCCTAGAGAATTCACCAGAGCCATCCTGTCTGCTAACACTGGAGAATCTGCTTTTGTTCTGTAGAAGCTTTGTTTGGATTGGGTTGTCTCTTTTGGATGTAGCTTTTACATATCCTTAAACATTTTCACTGTGCTGACTTCTCGCTGCCCCACCTTGGCCATAAGTTCCCCAGCACAGAAGCCATGGCTTCTGTTTCTTTGGATATACCCTGGGCTTTCAGTACTGCTGCCCAAAAGAGACTTTCCATACCTATGTGCCACGTAGCCTCTGCTCGGCGCATGGCGCTGAAGCTTGGTTTGGTGCTTTGGGGTGGTGGTGGGGGCTTCCAGGCTCCAGGCCCTGGAGTAGAGAGAAGGGATGAGAAAGAGGGAAGGAGAAATGAATAAGGTAGATTAGGAGGGGTCCCTGAGAAGAGGGGTCAAAGGAAGGGCTTGAATATGACCGTTCTTACCTGCATCATCCGAAGAGCGCCGTTTCTGCCAGGTCTGGGTGCTGCCCTCCTGGTCTGGGCCTGGGCCCTGAAAGAACAGTGGGTCAGGCCGTAAGAAAGTCTCCTCCATGGCAGGACTGCAGCTGACATAGGGCTTCTGCTCTAGCATCTCCACATCATCCTCATGTCATTAGTCCATAGACACTTAAGCTGTTTCCCAAAGAGTGGCACGCGTACCTCCCCAGGGGCACAAGAAATGCTTACACAAATAAGTATACTTCCATCTTTATAGTTACATGTTTATTTTATGTGTAGTAGAAAAAAACATGACTCATTCAAAAAGCCTGTGATTTTAAAGATGATAATGCCTAGGTCTAACCTAAGTTAAAAAAAACGTGAGTTAATTTAAATAAAAATATTATGTAAGTAATAATTCAGGTAAAAATCAGTCACAAAGGTTATAGTTGAGTCAACATTGCTTGGGAAACAGAGCTCTAGAGGTATTTTTATAACCCCTCATTTTACAGTAAAGAAGGAGAGGCTCCAAGAGGTTAAGTGACCAGTCCAGGATTCCATGGCAGGTATGTGGTGGGGGCTGAACAGCAGCTAACATCTTCTAATTCTAAAGCATCTGTTTTCCCTACTGAGCCACCAGGGATGAGGGAGCGGGAGGAGAGGGTGGTGGACAGGTACCCTTAGGATCTACAGTTTGTTGTCCCAGGCTCCACTCACCTCTCGTTTCCCATCGAAGCTCCAACCCTTGGCTCTTTCCAACCCGGGAAGGGCGACACCGTGAACCCTTGGCTGCTGTGCTGTCCCAGGGGCTGGGCCCTCCTCCCCTGGCTCCGACCCCTCAGCGCCCTAGAACAAGGTCTCTTATTAACAGTTCCTGGTGGAAGGGGTCTCCCCAGGCTGCAAGAGAGTTGTCAGGAGGACCCCTTCCTTACGGAGCCCCGAGCCATGGGGAAGCCCTGCTGAGACCCTCTAAAGAGTCCTTCCAATGCTTGCATTCACATACAGCACTCCCAGCATGCTCTTGGCTATGATCTTAGTCCACTCTCAAGGAGAGGAGAATAGATATGACCAACATTCCCAAGAACCCTGGGTCCTAGCATTCCTCCATTAAGCTTGGGGTGGGGTAGGAGACTGGGATATGTATGGGGCAGGAAAAGGTGAAGATATAGCATCCCCTGCCTCACTTACCATCTTCCTGCGGAAGGAAGGCCCCCAGCCCCCACCAAATCCAGGGAGGAGGCTGCTGTCCTCCTCTGGGCTCCAGCAGGGAGAGGAGTTATTGCCGAGGCTTGGGGGGTCTGGGCTGGGGGGGCTCTCCTGAGTCGGGGGAGGGGGTGGGGGTGGAGGGAGGAGGAGTCCAGTGGTGGGGGACCCTGGCCCCCTGTCCCCTTTGAAGCTCCGGGGCCGGCGAAAGTGAAACAGGCCCCGGCGCCTCTTCTTCTGAAGTGGAGGCAGCGGTGGCTCCGAGAGTCCTGGCCGCATGGTCCTCAGAGTCCGGGGGTAGCTGGTAGTTGGGGTAAGTTAGTGACAAATGCCAGATGCAAGCTCAATCCTGGGTCTGCTGAACCTGCTTTCCTTTCATCTGGTCTCTCCTGCTGCACTGCAGCCCTTTCCACTTAGTTTTGAGTGGAGATGATGCCCTCGCCTTCCCTGTCCCGTTGTAATCCTCCAGTAGCCTTTTCCCTAGACTATTTCCTCCCGTCTCCTCCACCTCCCCTGCATCTCCTTTCAGCTTCTCCAAGTGACCTGGTTCCTCATGGACAGACACCGAGCAGTCAGCTGGACAGTGCGGGGAACACTACCCCCTGGGCCTGTCACCACTAATGGTATCCTGTCCCAGGGCTGCTGCCCCCCGCCTCCCTCTCATCCCCACCCGCCCCTGACCCCACTGCGGTGGTTCACTCTGGCCCCATTCTTCCCAGGTGTCCTGAGAAGATGCAGAGGCCATGGGACCTAAGGGCTGGGTAGGGAAGGATGAGAATGTGCGGAAATGTCCCATGGAGACTGGCTTTGGGCACCATTGTTATAGAGACTCCCATGGGATCTGGGAGAACACGGAGCCCTTCTAGGGCCTTGGGCCCTGCTGAAAATGGGAGTGTGTTTAGGCATCACACCTGGAACTTTCATCCATGACCCTTCGGCTGAAGAAGTCCTCCAGCCCCTCATCTAGGCGGGTGGCCAACCCATTCTCCTGACGAGTCCCAGGTGTTGACATCTGCTGGGAGGAAAGTCCTGTGGGACATCTCATCTAGGTCCGGAAGCCCCACCGCCCATCCACTCAGGGCATTCCTCTTTGGGCTTGGATATTTATGGAAATTTACACGTCGGTTCACCCAGTGTTTCCTAAGCTTGGTGTCTCTTGGTGTTCTTGGTGGCTCTATCCTTCACCAAAATAAGAATGGCACTGCCTGGCAGACAAAGATTTCTTATGTGTGACAAGGCCTGACTCTCATACAAACTGGATAATCCCCCATCTGTTCACTGGCATGCCTGGGCTCCTGCCTGTCCCTGGCATTTGGGTCCTAAAAGTAAAACCCCTGGCTCTGGCATCACACTAAGTGAAGGTGATCCTCTTGTGGGGCCTTAGGGACTCACGCTGGGCCGACCAGGTCCTGGAGGTGTGGTCCTGGGTGGGCGGGGCCTCCCTTGTGTTTGATGCCTTAGTTTGTAGCCATGAGTGGGCAGCTCAGATAGACCTTCCCAGGAGCCACTAGCTGTGGGCTGGCTGCCCCCGAGTCCTGAGAACCAGCCAGGGGGGATCCCCAGGTTCCCCAGTTGGTTTTCCATGTCCTGAGGGCTCCCACCTGCAAGGACAGCAGCATTAGAGGGACTAGCAGAGGAATGGGGAGAAAGCAGTAAAAATTCAAGGGAAAGAGGGGCTATGGAGGGTGCCCATGAGAACAGAGGCTGGGAGACTCACTGATGAAGGCAGATACTGGCCGGATCTTGCGGCAGCGTTTCTGCTTTTTGATGGCCATAGTGTCCTGCAGAAATGAAGACAAGTGGCAGGGCTAGGAACCTCACCCAGAGCTACCCACTCCTTATAAAGCCTTCTCATTTGAATCCATTCTGCCCCTCACTCCTCAGGGGGTTAAGCCATTGGGATGAAGGAAGAGATTGGGCTGGACTGGGGTTGGGGGCAGAAGGCCAGGCACAGTGAGGTGGCCAGAGGAGTCCAGAGCGGTAGAAGGGGACAGTGTTGTGCAGGTTTAAGGGCAAGGCCCAGGTTATTAAGGAGGGGAGCAGGGAGTGGGGGGCTCACAATGTTGGTCCCAAGTTCATCATCTGTGGTCTCCTCATGGTCATGGTTCCGGCCTCGGCTCCGGGAGGACAGATCCTGCCCTTGTCCTGGGCCCCCTGGTGGTTCTGACAGCGTCCTTAGCTGGGTCAGGTGCCGGGCCTGGGGAAGGGCAGGTATGAACAGGATTCCAAGGAAGGTGCCCACCTCCCAGGGCCTTGGGGGGAGGGTGATTAGGGAGACAGGATGATGTGGGGTGGAGGGCATGCCCGAGGTAGGCCAGGTTGCAGAGGCTTACCAGGCTCTTGTGGGAATGGTAGAGCTCTTGCAGGATCTCGTCCACTATGGAGTTGGTTAGGTAGGTGACGACTGAGAGCTTCACTTCACTGTGGGCACAGGTGCGGCTGCTCAGAACAGTAGCACCTAAGCCCCCAACATGGCCCCTGAGCCACTCCCTCCCACAGAGCCTGAGAGAATGGCCAGCTGGCCTGGCCTGGATGCCCATGGAGCGCATGTGGCTGCGAAAGGAGGCAGCCTAGGCTCGAGACACCCTGTTCTCAATAAGCACACATCTAGTCCCACCCTGGAGCCTCCAGCCCAACTATGTGTGGGGACAGAGGAATTAGAGGAGAAGAAGGAACAAGGGGACCCTAGGTCAGGCCCCTGGAGCCCCAGTGGAATACAGCAAGGTCACTGGGGTACCGAGTAACTAAATCCTGCTAGTTGCTACTGTGAGGGTTGAAAAGACCTCTCCTTGAGCCTGGCTGTTTCATGGGTATGTGTACTAGTTTTCCTTTGCTTTGGTGAGTGGTGGCAACCAGACCCAGAATGAAAGAACTCTAGGGGCAATGAAAACTGGGAGGAAGACAGAGCTTCCAGGTACTGAACTCAGGGACCTTTCTTTGTCCATGCCTCCGAGGGAGCATTGGTGTATTTCTCATTCCTGGTGTATGTGTGTGAGTGTGTGTGTGTGTATACCTGTGTGGGCACCACCTTGGCTCCTAAATCCCAGCTCAGCATTTAGATTTCTAGGGCAAAGACCAGTCAGACCCTAAATAGCAAGGTTGCATTTGGTTAAAGATTGATCCTTGTAATGGAGATTGTGCCATTCATTATTCATTGCTGATAGCTCTCCAGTCCCAAGTCCCTAAGTGATCTGGGCCAAATCCAGCCCAGCCCCCACCCCTGCCCTTTGCCTCTCACTCCAGCTTGTTCTGAATGTCCTGTCCTGCTTGCTCCAGCAGTGCCCCTCGGATGAAGTTCCGGGGTACAGTGACACGCTCTGCCACATTGCTCAGCATCTTGTTGTGCCCTTCTGCCACCCGCATGGCCACAGGGCATAACTCCTGTGTCAGGCTGACCATGGACTCCAGGATCACCTAGTATGGGGGAAAGGGAGGCCAGAGGCCCAAGGCAGGCAGGGTCAGGGCTGGCACCACAGGAGAAGTGACTTTCTCTATTCCAGCCCCTTATGCTGAGACTGAGGGTCCCACCTACAGTCACAAAACCATTAGTGGCAGAGCCTTGGACACTCAGGCTTCCCCACTTTCTGGTCAGTGCTCCTTCCACCCTACCATATAGACAGGGGGAGTCAGTCCAAGGATCAAAACCCAGAGGGGGGCTGGGCACAGTGGCTCACGCCTGTAATCCCAGCACTTTGGGAGGCTGAGGTAGGTGGATCACTTGAGGTCAGGAGTTCAAGACCAGTCTGGCCAACATGGTGAAACCCCATCTCTACTAAAAATACAATAACTAGCCAGGCACTGTGGCATGAGCCTGTAATCCCAGCTACTTGGGAGGCTGAGGCAGGAGAATCGCTTGAACTCGGGAGGTAGAGGTTGCACTGAGCTGAGATCACACCATTGCACTCCAGCCTGGGCGATAGAGTGAGACTGT
>NW_016107485.1:2407995-2453939 GCF_001604975.1 Cebus imitator | reverse complement strand
AAAAAAAAAAAAGAAATATGCAAAGGGTGGCAGTCAGAGTTCAGGGACAAAGCTAGCAGAAAAAAATCCCAAGCCCATATTGCAGCAATGCCTTGGCACAGTGGGACTGTGGGTGGTCTCGACTCTGTGCCTGTCCTCCTGGCCCTCCAGTAGTCTCCGCAGTTTGACTTCAGTTCTTGGCTTAGGACCTGTCAACACTGGGCTCCCACCATGGCTTCCACCTTCCTCCAGGACTTGCCTGCAGTTCCTTGTCCACAGCTTTGGACACCTCACTTGCTACTGATTCCAGCCTCTGCCGCACAGGCCCGTCACTGGCCAGCACGTGGCCCAGCTCATAGAGGCTGGGAAACAGCTGGAGAAGGAAGGGGTTATGATTAGCAGGCCAGAACCAGGACTTGCTAGGTCTCTGGGGGGCCTAGGCTAGGAAGGCAGATGCACAGGGCAGGGCTGGCATGGCTTAGCATGGTTGGCCTTCTTGGGTTCTCTAGACTGCGGGGAAGGGTGGGCTGTGGAGGGCTCACCGCCCGGGAGTTCTTGGCATCCTTGATGAGGTCCCGAGCGTAGAGTAGCTCATCCTGCACGGGCTCCAGGGGGCACAGCCTCAGGGCCCGAACCTCCTCCTGCACCCGTCCACACAGCCGCTGCAGCATCTGGAGCACAGTGGCAGGGGTGTCAAGGGGACCCCTGCTTCCACATCTTCACAGGTGGGACCCCTTAGGTGGTGCTACTGGTGTTGGCACGGACAGTGGTGGAGATGATGCGCTGGCTGGCCTGGTCTCCCTTGCTATGGCCTTCTTGAATGCCCAGGTGAGCTACTGGATTTCTGTGCACTCCTGTGTTTACCCACATATGTTTGAAACCCATATCCTGCTTGTCCTATCTTTATGCTTCCCCACATCCTTATTCCAGTGATAAGGACCACCATGCAGTGCCTCTTCATGCTCCCCAACTCAGTTTTCTCTCACATCACACCCGTGCCCTGCATGCCCCAGGTGTGCCCCCTGTGTCCCAGAGGGAAACGTTTACTTGCTCGGCGCTGCTGGTCACCAGGCCCTGCTGCAGCCTGAAGGCCTGCTCCTGGGGGCACGTCTGGGAGTGGTTGTTCCTCACTAAGCACCATTGGATCTGGAGATGATGAGGGTGGTGGGTCAGGGCCTAGGGATGTGGGCTGCCCGATGCCCCTTGCTGTTCCACCCTGCTTAGGACAGCACCCTGCACCTTCTGCCAGACGTCCTCGGTGCGCTCAGGGGCACTGCGGTAGGCTTGGGAGATGTCACTCACGGGGAAGGACATGAAGCGCAATGTGTGGTTGCTGTGGGACACAGGGGCACAGCTGGGTGGGAACAGGTGGGGATGGGAGGCCCCTGCCTCCTCCGTTGGTGAGCCACCCTCCAGCCCCCTTGCTCATCATTTCTCTCTTTCATGGCCCTTCCTAAAATTTCTGTGCAAATAGGCCAAAGGGGCTGGGGTGGGGCAAGATTTGTTCAGGCCTGGTCCAGGCACAGGGAGGCAGGGGACTTGGATCAGGGCAGGACCATGGTCTACTCACCTCTCCAGGGCCCTTGCGATGTCCAGGAAGCCCAGGGCAGATGTATTGTTCCGATCCCATAGGATAGTTCTGGGGGCAGGGTAAGCACCAGTTTGGCACCCCTCCTGCTGGGTCCCTACTAGGGGCCAGGGACACAATCCTCTTGGTCAGAGATGGTTCTGGGGCTGGGGGTCTTCTGGAAGCTGGGGTCCAGAGCATCAAGGCAAGCAGGGAGATTGTGGATGTATGGGGAGGGGCTGGGGCTCCAGGTCAGGGAGTCCTGGTGTGGGCCCCACCTGAGGGAGGAGTTTATCTGCAGGGCCTTAGACAGCATCTTGGCCCCAATGTCCTCCATGCCATTGCCGCTCAGATCCACCTTCGCTAGGCAGGTGTTGCTGCCCAGGGCATTGATGAGGATGCTGGTGCGAAGTTTCAGCCGGGAGTCTGCCACCGACAGGGACTGCAGGGACTGTGTGGGCAAGGTGGGGTTGGGCCCAGTCCCAGAAGCCTCCTCCAACTGCAGGTCCCTCCCAGGCCCAGGCACTCACACAGTCCTCTTCCTGGATCAGCTGCACCAGCTTATGGAGGATCTCCTCCAGGGTCCTGCAGGGAGGCGGGGCTCAGAGTAGGAGGGGAGGGGCTGGGGTCATGCTATTGGAGGAGGAGAGAGGTGGCCAGAGGTAATTCGGTGAGCCAAGAGGATGGGTGAATGATGGGACGAGGGTCTGTGGGCATGGAAAGGGGGCCTCACTTGGCCTTGACATTGAAGTTCTTGCCCAGAAACAGGTGCTTGAGGGACTTGTTCTTGCCAAGTGCGGGCACCAGTGTCAGGAGGTCTGAGTCAAACCCTGGTGAGCAGATGAGAGGGGCCTGGTCTTGAGGCCTGAGGTTGACTGGTGTCCCTTCAGGGCTGCTTCTGCATGCCCCAGGCCCCTGTTCTCCTCTGGCCCCAGGGAAGAGAGGCACTGCTACTCACCATTGTCTGACAGATCCAGGCTGCCTACACAGGCGACAGCTCCCAGTTGCTCCTGCAAGGCTTGGGCTCCCGCTGAGCGGAGCTGCAGGGACAAGGTGAGGTGGGGAAGGCAAGGATTGGGGTGGGGGATATGGTACCTTTAATACTTAGAGATCAGAGTAGTCACACCAGGACTCAAGGTCATGCCAGGATCTGGGTGTAAAATCAGGGAGGCTCTTTCCCTACCCCAGATCCTTCCCTAGGACTCACTTCCCTCCCTTTGGCCAGAAAGTCAGCTATTCCTGAGACAGCTTGCTCCTGCCCTCTGGTGGAAAAGTCTGGTATCTCCCACCCCAAAGCTTGAAGGACTGAGATACTAGAAACTGAAAATGAAGGGCCTCTGGAAAACAGGGCCACACCTCAGACTGAGAGGTGAACGTGGTGGTGTGGCCAGGTCAGGGGGTTGAAGAGGGTCAGCACAGAGGCTAGATGGAGGCAGGGTTTGACTTAGGTCCGAGAAATGCACATTGGTCGGGGGCGGGCAGTGGGGCTGGGGACTGGGGGCTCACCTCACAGCTGCTGAGATCCAGGTGCAGGTCACTGAGGTGACTGTTGAGGGAGAGGCCCTGAAGCAGCGCCCTGTGGAGGAAGGTCAGCAGGCCCTCCTTTACCCCTCCCCGCTCCCCATGGCTCCCTTGGATGCCCCCCCAACCCTGCACCCACCCGACCTGAGGGCCTCCAGGGGCAGCTTTGTGGCTGACAGGTTGACGTGGCTCAGTGTGTAGGCGCTGCTGAAGAACTGCTTGAAGGCTGGTGGGGTCTCTCGACTTTTCCTGTGGAGAGACCCCTGGGGTCAGCAAGGGAGGGGGTTGGCCATGGCTTGCCCTGTCCTCCCTTCCCCCTCCTTCCCACCTGTGAGAGCAGCTGTTTCGAGCCAGGTTGAGGTAGGTGAGGTGGGAGCAGCAGCCGTGGAGCAGGGCACCGAGAAGCTGTGGGGAGACATGGTGGGTCTCAGGTGAGCTGGAAAGGGTGGAGGAGCGGCAGGAAAGGACCCCTCCTCCCTCCCCATCGAAGTTCCTGGCTCTTCACTTTCTGGTCGGCCTGTGTGAGCTCCGCTATTGATGCCCACTCAGATTCTGTAAGCCTCTGTTTTCTCCCCTGTGGAACGTGGGTCTACTTCCTGTCTGGCTTCCAGGGGCATGGAGCTGCTCACAGGCAGTGGATGTGTAAAGTCAGGGCCACCACTGACTCCTAAGATGGCTTGTTCAAGTTAGGAAAAGCATCCATTCCCCCGGGACACGCTCCTGTGCCAGGACACACAGCTGGGGAATAGAGCAACAGCTGGCCTTCAGGCACAGCCAGCGCAACCCTATGGCCTGGATAAAGTGCCATATTATATGAACTACGGACATTGCTTTATACTTCAGCTGAACCTGAAGTCATCCAGACAGCTCTGCCCACCTGTGTACTCAGGGATGGGGGGTGAGACAGAGGCCCACCGTGGTCTCCCCAGATCACCTTGGATGGGCTTCCCCCACCAACTCCTCACCAAGTCTATGGCGCAGTCAGTCCCTGACAGGTCCAGGTGCACCAGGGCATTGGGTTGGGCCAGAAAACTGTAGAGGGCCTACAGCAGGAAGGATAGAGGAGCTGCAGGGGAAGGGATGATAGAGTCTCGCCACCCCCGGGGACCCTAGGGCAGAAGGCCTCCCAGCTCCTGAAGCTTGAGCGTGCTTTCTGCAGGGGGCTGAGGCTGTTCCGAGGACTCACATTGGCCTCGTCCGTGGCGAGGAGCCCAGGGTTCTTGCTCAGGTCCAGGTATCGAAGGGAGCTGGCAAAGGCTGGGTTGGCCCCAAAGGTCTGGCCGAGTGCCTGGAGCCCTGAGCACAGCGGGCACTGGGCTGGGTTGGCCCCCAGCCCCACCTCTTCCCCTCAGTACATCTCTTCCCCGCTCCCCAAACGTGGCTCCTTTTCATTCCTCTGTCCCTGAGGTGGTGTGTGAGTGTGTGGGTGTAACTCTGGAGCTCAAAACCCCAGGCAGCACCGGGGTAGGGTCAGAGGTCAGGGGTCCTGGCGCGAATACCTCGAGGGGAAATGGCAGTCTTGGCCAGGCACAGTTTGGTGAGGCCAGTGGGGAAGCAGAGGAGCTGCTGGCTCAGACTGAGAAATCCTGGGGAGTGGAGAGAGAAATGGGCCCAGTGAGAGGCAGGGCCGTGGGCGCAGGTGGCACAAAGTCAGGTTGGGGACTTGAGTAGGATACAGGCCTGGGGTCAGGGATGAAGGTATCAGGGTAGGGGGGCTGCTGGAGAGCCCAAGTTCAGACCTGGTTGGACTCTGGGCTAGGACAGGGGTCTGCATTGTGATGGGGACAGGATTCAGGGCTGGGGCTCACCCTTGTCCTCGATGGGGTTGTGGGACAGAGTGAGGGCATGCAGCACACAGCTCCCGTTCTCCCCAAACACCCCGGCCAGCTTCTGGACAAAGTCCCTTCAGGGAAGGGGAGGAAGGATTTGTCCTGAGCTGAGCCCCATGTCCCAGCCCTTGGGCTTCCCCTCCTCCTCTACCTGCCTGCCTGGCGGGGGCTGCAATGGTCAGAGGCCCCCACAACAGGGGAACAGCTCAGGGCCTGCCAGGGAGCTTGTCACCACTCCGGAGTGCCTGGGGGCATTCCACACCTTAGGAAGTTGTGCTGAGACAAAAGTCAGCTTTGGGTCCTCAAGACTGGAGCAGCCCACCCTGCCTGGTAGTTAACAGAAAAAGAGGATGGGGCATGGAACACCCTGGGGAAAGGCCATGGAGCTGGGGGTCAGAGGCCTGGGTCTGAGTCCTAGCTTGACCTTCGACTTGCTTTGTGCCTTCTTTTGGCCTCAGTCTCCTCTTCTGTAAAGAGAGGCACTGGATAAGGTAGTCCAGAGGCCTATATCATACTCTGAGGCTCTGGGACCCTAAAACTATATCAAGGGTGCACTACTGCCCAAAGAGGAGGCTGGCCTCACGTCTTAAGCCCGGCGTTGTCCAGCACCAGCTCTTCGAGGCTCCCCGACTTGCTCAGGGTATGTAGCACCTGTTCTAGCACTTCAGAGCCCTGAGAACAGAGGGGATCTTGCGATCAGGGGCCAAAGGGGACACTACTCCTCCCACCTCACCAGCCCCTCCTAGTTCCTACCAGCCGCAAGTCCTTGCAGTAGAGTTTGGTGAACCACTGGTTGTAGGCCAGGGCTGCCACCATTAGGGCCAAGTCTCTGTGGGGATATGGAAGGGGGCAGAAAAGTGGTGAACAGGTGGCTGGGTCAGAAAAGAAGAGACCAAGGATGGGGTGGTTGGGCTGGGGAAGACCTAGATGGGTTGATGGGGATGGGATGGAGTTGGGGAAATAGAGCTGGGGCTGTGGGACCAGAAGGATGCTCCTGGGAAAGGCCGGGATTGGGCTGAAGCTAGGAATTTGAGGGTAGAGTCTCTGCCCCATCTGCTTACCGGCTCTCCAAGTGGCTGAAATCCAAAAGATTGAACTCCCGGTTATCTTCAGCATGGTAGATGGTGTCCACATCCTTGGAGAGGTGGAACTGGCTCACACCTGCTCCCCACTTCCTCCTTGGCCCCCTCCCTCCAGTCCCCACCTGTCCCCTACGGGGCCCCTGCCCAACGTACCCATTGAACCTCCTCACGGCAGTGTAGCCCATTGTAGTCACACAGAGCAGCATAGGTCTCAGAGAAGCCACCTGTGGGGCAGGAGATGGGCTGGCTCCATGAGGGTAAGGAGATGGGGAATAGGCTTGGGGTTCAAGAACATTCAAGGTCACTTTATGTGCCAGTGCTCTTTGTTCTTGTTATGCCATGAACTTCCTGAGGTCTGGGAGCTATGGAGTCCTCAGGGCAGGCAAAGCCCCTCCCTGCCTGCCCAGGCAACACCCCATGCACAAAGGGCTTTGGACATGGGGCAAGATGGTTTAGGGCCTACTTTCCTCACATCTGCCCCTGCTCACCACAGACACTGTGGGTGGTAGATGTTGAAGTCTCAGAGTTGGGGGACGTGTCTCGGGGACCCTCTGGGGTGTCTGCGTTTCCACGCCGGATTAAACACCTGGAAAAGAAAGAAGTCATCCCAGAGAGGGCTGGAAAGAGGCTCTTAATTCTTCACACATTATAGCTCCTGCATCCCAGGAAAAAGCAGGAGTGGGGACACGAGAGCTCTCCTTCTTCTCGGCCCTGGTCCAGGGGAAGGAGGAAGGGAAGGAGAAGTCTCCCTCTCATCTAATCCCCTTAAGAGATCCCTCATTTGCCACTCACCCAGGGCCAGGGCAGACCTTGGACAGGGCAGAGCTCACATGGCGCGTCACCTGGTCCACACTTTCAGCTGATGGCAGCCGCATGCTCACCATGCCACGCTCTGTCTCCACCAGGATCTGGAGGAGAGGAAGTTTCAGAGTCTCAGACTCCCTCCTCTCTGCTCCCTCCTTCAGCTGGCTCAGTAGTGAGGCCCAGAGCCCTGGTACTCACCTGGTTCTGACTGAGCGTGTTGAAGGCACGGATCTCCAGGACATTGAAGGAGCTCTCCACCTAGGAGGGATGGAGATGCTCAGCTCCTGGTAAGTACCTGGGTTGCCAGGCTTGGGAGGTAGGGAGCATGACAGGTGCTCTCCTCCTCCTCAGCCCAACTTACCTTGGCTGGGACTTTGAGGGGGAAGAGGTGGAGGCGCCAGGAGGTCAGGGCCTGCAGAGAAAGGAAAAGAATATCAGTAGCTCATGGTGGCTGCTGGGCCCTGGTGCTTCTGCCCTCCTTAAGCCCTTCATCTCTGCTCATGGAGTACCCCCCAACCTGATGCCGTGTCCTAGACGTCTTCTGGACATCAACCCAGTCCAGTCCTGCCTCCTCTTCCCAGGTTTCATCTCTTCAGTGACCACTCACTTCTGTCTCCTCTGCCCTACCAGCTCCCTGCCCTCTACTGGCCAGCTGCCCTCACCAGCCACCTCCTCACTCCCCACATGCCCAGTGCCCTCACCAGCACTCGGTCCTCAAACTTCTTGGGCTTTGTTTCCAACTTCACACGATGTTGTTGGAGCACAGCCCCTTGGCTCAGGCACCTCCGGATGCTGTCTGAGGGTGGGTGGGGGCCTGCTCAGAGCTTTCCCTTACCCTGGCCACCTCCACCTCCCAGGGATCTCCAGATAGAGGCAGAGTCAGGGTCAAATGGGAAGAGAAACAGAGAGACAGAGAAAGGAGGACAGGGACAGAGGCCTTTCCTTCTTGGGTGACTTTTCATACTCTCTCTTTTTCGACTTTTCTCTTCCTATCAGAGAGGGAGTAGGGTGTGGAGAAAACTCCGGCTCCTGATGTCCCTGAGTCAGGGGACAGTTGCTGACTGTCTGTGGGAGGGTGTGTCTTACACTTCTGAGGGTGTGAAGAATTTTTCCAACCCATGCACTACAACAGCCATTGACACATACACAGTGAGTCAGTGTGTGGGGGTGTGGGGTGTCCCTTTGACTATATTCTAGGTGGTCTGGGTGTGAATGTCTGTCTTTACTATGAGTGTGCATGCCTCCTGGAGATGTCAGGGAGCCTGAGTGTGGCATTGGTGGGGACAGGTAAATGTGAATGAGTATGATGTGGAAGGGGCACAGAGCCAGACAGTTCCTCTGTGTGTGTTGGGCAGGGAGAGGAATTAATGTTTAAATGAGCCCCATACCCATCTGCTGGCTGAGCCACCCAGATATAGTGTGTGTGTGTGTGAGTGTGTGTGTATGTATGCACACATGTGCTGGGGTGCCATCTCTGTGAAGGTGTGTTACACACATCTCATGATTGTGCTGTGTGTGTGTGCAGGTGTGGGAGATCACCACAGTGCAGCATGCCTCTGAGCATCCATGAGCATCCTGAGCTCTGCGTGGTCTAGCCTGTGTTCCTGTCTCTGGGGGTCAGGGTTGTGGCAATGCTGGGTGGTTCTGAGAGCCATGCAAACGGGAGAGGCCTTGACGTGTGGGTAGTGGGTAGTGAGAAGGGGGTAGACTGGGACAGGGGCTGTGGGAGGCGAGCTGCAGAGACTCTCCTGCTCTTGGTTTTAGCTCCGATCCAGGGCCTCTTCCCTGACCCTCTTCTTTGCCCCACTGGCCTGGGCGCTGCCCAGAGCCTAAGGGACCCTTCAGGGCCAGTTCCGGGGCGGGGCCAGGAGGAGGAGGGTGTTAAGCCACGCAGTGGTCAGGACCAGGGGCAGCTCCCATCGCCGGGAGGGGAGGGCCTGGCCCCGCCCGGCGGGAGAAGCGGGGACTCTCTAGAGGGGAGATTGGACGCTTCTCTGAGGGTGGGTCAGGAACGCCAAGAGTCAGCCCCAGGGAGCGCCAGGGAACTGCACCTGTCACTGAAGGGTGGGACGAGTGGCTCTGGGACAGGAAGGTCCTGACCGGGTGAGGCAAGGCGGGTAGCGGAGGATACTACAGGGACAGAGATGCCCAGACTGGGATTCAGGGGCTGCCTTGGAGCCGGGGTGCATGGGGTGGGGTGGGTGGGTAGGGGGTGAGGCACCAGGCTGGGGTGCACCGCGGGGAGGAACGCGCTGGGTCTGGGATGCTCCCGGATGGGGCATCCCAGAGACCGAGGCAGCCTCGTACCTTGCAACTCGCGGGTGAGCTCCACGCTGCCCTTGGCCATGGCGGCCGCTGCTGCTGAGGCTGCTGCAGAGGAGCCGCCGCCGCCGCCGCGGGGGAGCCGCGGCACATGCTAGACCCGGCTTCGGCAGGGCCCGGGAGCTGAGCGCTGCAGCAGCGGCCGAGACCGCTCCAGTCAGGGGCGGCTGCGTGAGCGCTCCTCCCCCAGCCTCGGAGCGCTGGCTCCCCCGCCCCGCCCGGAGAGCTACCGGACTGAGCATGCGCACCGCGCTGCCAAGCCGCGTGAGACCCCGCGCGCGCTCGCGCCGACCCCGCACACCGGCTCCAGCGTGAGAGGCCCGGTGCGCGTCGCCCGGTGTCCCGGCCTTTGGGGCGGGGGGCAGCGTCCCCGCTTTCCGTCTACTCAATCTTCGGGCCCCGTGGGCAGAACCCATTTCTTTTGTTTGTGGGCCTAGGTATCTTGCAGGGCCTTTCCCTGTTCCCCACCAGCTCAGGACCGGTCCAGCTTGTCCTTGCTGACTCGGGAGGGAACTCGAGAGCTAGGGCGATGCCGGGAAAGGACCTGGCCAGATCTGGGAGGTGTTAGAGAGTTCATCCTTCCCCACCCTCACCCGGCTTGGCCTGCCTCGCGGATCCCCGTGACATCCTGGGAGTTCCCGTGCCACCTTCCTTCCAGCTGGCAGCTCTGAAGACACCTCCACCCCTGAACATCACGCTCAGGTCCTGTAGACAGGGAGGAGGGCTAGGGGTTCCAGAGATCCAGCCTGGCTAGACATCTGCTCTCTGCTCAGCTAAGCACCCCACACTGAGAAATGAACACATCAATTTAAACCAGTATAATCATCTGCATTTTATTTGAGCCTCATTTGCAAGTTGTTAATTTCTAACTCTGCTCCTTCCACTCTATGTTCCCTCTCTGGCATCTCCCCTCAAATTCCCCAGTGGCCTGGGCAAAAAATAGCTGTTGGTCTTTGCCAAGGTAGACTCAGCCTTCTCAGCAGGCCTGTCCTGTGTTCTCAGGGGAGACCTTTACCCAAGGCCACAGCAACAGCAGGAATCCCGAGTAAGATGCCACCTTGATGACAGGGAAGGCTGGATCTTGTCACAGGCAGAACTGATTTTGTGAGGTGAACAGTAAGGTGGGCAGAGGTGGGAAAGGCCAGTGATGAATGCAGGAACAGCACCTGAAGCTAGAGCCCAGCTCTGCCCCGGGGGCTGTCTCCGGGTTCTCAGAGGCGCGACGGGCTTCCTCCACCCACCACCACTGTCTCCCCAGTGATGTAGCTGGCATCTTCAGAGCATAGGAAAGACACGATGCCTGCACACTCCTCTGGCTCACCCATCCTGGGGAACAGGGGAAACAAGGAAGGGAGTAAAAATCAAACAGTTTTGGCCCCCTCATCTGGCCCATGGGGAATGAAATTTGCTTAATCAAGAATTATTAGATGACTTTTCAGGATTATTGTACAAGCTTTCGGTTTATCAAATAGGGTTACCACAGGATATGCTGTTATAATTTAGTATAAGCATACTGTAGTCTGTAAAACCCATCATTACTCATAATATTCAAATACTATAGAAACACATTTTTTTTTTTAGAGAGCTTAGGACACCAAAATCCAAAGTTATATAGATAAAATGGTGAGCAATTATTTCATACTTCAAAAAATTGTTTAACATGTGCACACACCAAAGTATTAGGGAGTCTGTGTGACAGTAAATGGTGTGTTTAAAATGATTCCATTTGTACAGGTTCAACTTCAGACAACTTTTTTTGGAATCTGTACTTGTTCCTTAAAGTCAGGTTCATTTGGTGAGAATATGCCAATTTTAATTTTATCAGTGACTGCATAGTTAGGGGACACTTTAATCTGCCTGCCATAGAATGCTCTAGAGGTGGGCAGAGTGAGTAACTCAAACGTAGAAGGGCTGAATTAGTGGTTCTCCACTCTAGCTGTAGCTTGCAGTCATTTGAGAGGCTTAAACCAAAAAAGAAAAAAGAAAAGACAAAAACAAAAGCCCAGATGGTGAAGTCCTACCTTGGGCCAATTAAGAATCTCTGGGAGTGGGTGAGTTTAAATTTGCAGTTTAAAAAGCTCCCCAGGTGATTCTAATGTGCATCCAGGATTGCGCTACATGGGCTTGATATAGGAGCTCTAGGATGACAATCCCCTAACATTTTAATGAGTTATGAACTAGGCCTGCAGCTCATGTATCGGAATGGCTTTGGGAAGATTTGGGATGTCTGGATCAGTAAAGAGTTAGGCATTGCTGGCATTTGTCCTTGAGGGACAAGATGGAGAAACTAGATAGTGCCCAGAAGCCAGAAGGTAGAGAGAGGCAGGCAACTTAGAGGAAAGGGAGCCTGACCAAGGTGGCTGAACAGTTCACCCAGCTCATTGCGGAGGAGAGTAATTCCTTAGGTAAGGGAGTTTGGGGCTTAGTGAAGCTCTTCATTCCTTTCATTTGGATTGTAGATCATCAACCTGAGTTTTGTAAACATATCTCATTATTCGAGGGAACTAAAAAAGCATGGTTTTGGTTTTGGTACCTGGTCTCCATGGATGCCCAGAGGTGGAGGCAATCCCTAAGGTGGAGAGAGGACTCAGGGCTTCTCCCAGAGCTCTGCACTGCTGAAACCCCAATGTCTCTGTGTTTACCTTTTGAAAGGGAAGCTGATTTCTTGCTTAGGCCACTGCAGTGACAGTGTTTATGAATTTGTGGTCTGTGAGGCAGAGGAGAGCATGTCTGTGTTATGTGTGGGATTGAGACAGCGGGCTATGGGCTGCTAGGGACCAGAACTTTCCATCTTCATGCCTCTTGGGGCCTTTGCCCCCATGACAGTCTTACCTTCTTATCTTCAGGGTTTCTTTTGTCCTTTTCTCTTGTTCCTTGTCTCCCCAGAGCTGCAGGAAGAAGGGAAATCTCTTTTATGTTCAACAAGAGGAAAGTGAGGAACAGAAAGGGAAGAAACTGCCTGTTCTCATAGCAACTGAGAGGAAAGATCGAGAGAGAGACTTCCCTCCTTCACTTCCTATTTTTTTCTAGCTCCCAGCTCTCCCCACTGCCCTCATCTGTTTCATTTGTTTCAGGTTCTTGTGATGCATTTTGCTGCATCTCTCCAATTCTCATCCACTTAAGGAGAGAGGAAACAGTGTGAACAGAGTCTGAATACCTCAGTCTCCATTCTACTCCTCAGGAAAGGTGTGGTAGGAGTCTGGCTTGGATAGGGCAGCTGGTATAGAGAGGGAATATGGAAAAGTCTCAGGAAGGAGAATCGAGTGGTTGAGAGCTTAGAACTCAGGAACTGGGCTTCCCTGTCCAAGAAGATGGATGCCCTTCAAGAGTTCCAGTGGGCTGCAGAGCTCCACTTCCTCACCGTCTTGCTGAAGCTAGTCCTGATAAGTCCAGGTGCTAGGCAGTTCACCCGAATGTTCTTTGGGTCCAGCTCTATGGCCAGACACTTGGTAAGGCCCAGTAAGGCTGTTTTACTAACGCAGTAAGAGCCGAGGCCCTGGAGAAAGAAGAGAATGGGTTAGACTCATAGTTTCCAGGTCATTCTGGTTCTAATGATCAGACATAGAGGGCAGTGTACAGCAGGGATCTCCTGTAAGGAAGGGGCACAGTTAGGAAACTGTCGTGTGGCTAAACCTCCCCTAGGTTGGGGTTTGTGGAGGCAAGGCAACTATTTGGTGGGCAGGGACTTGGTGGTGTGATTCTAAAAGGGGACACAAACTTCTTTGGGTAACAGGAGGGGTGGAAAGATGTGGAGCTTAGGATGGCATATAAGGGGCAGACAAAAGGATTCTTACAGGAGGTGGATGAAAGGCTGCTATGGAGGACACGATCACCACTGAGCCGCCTCTGGAAAAAGAAGAGAGCTGACCCTTTTCCCAGTGTAGACCACTGCCCTCAGCCCGTAAGGGGTCCCATCTCACTCAGGCTCTCTCTCACTCTCTGTACCCTCGTTTCTCCATTTCTGGCACCACTGCATTTATCATCATGGCTGTGGCCTTCACATTAATGTGCAGAACCTGAAGCCAAGAGAAGAAGAGGAAACAGTATGAGTGAAGAGCGTTAGAGGAGGCATGGCAATGAGGAGTTAGAGTGGGTTCCTAGGATGTTTGTCAGAGATGACAAAGATCTCAAGATGATACATCTGCATCTTACACATGAAGACACCGAGGTTCAGGGAGAAGTAGCTCTCACCAGCTGCTCAGCTAGATAATGATACATTAGGTTCAGGTGAGAAAAAAATGGAGCCTGGTTCATCTTGTTTCATAACCGGCCAAGTACGATGTGGCCCAGAAAGGGCCTAAATCCTCAGGGCTCCTTTGGATTTCAGCTGTGTTTTCTGTGTTTCTTCAAAGTAGATAGAGCCTGGAATTGTCATCCTCCTGGACCTGCCCTAGAGTGAGCCATGCTTCTCAGGGAAAATGTGGTCTGACCTTGGATACCTGGGGTTGTTCTAGCACTTCTCTGGCTTCTGAACGTAGGGAGTGAGATGCTCTTGCTCCTGTAGGGTAGACTGTCTGGCTAGATGTGATTAGAAAGTAGGATCATGAGGAGGTACCTTCTGGGGAAGCGGGGGGACAGGCTATAATCAGAATCCCCACATCATAATCTAAAACAAATGTATGACACCTGTTTACATTGTTCTACACAACTGCTTATATTAAAATATTTTAATCTTTCAGAAAAATTGGAAATAGAAATACAACATATCCTTCACTTAGATTCACCAGTTGTTCACATTTTGTCCCATTTGTCCTCACTATAGATCTGTACTGTTTTTTAAATGAACCATTGAAACTCAGTTGCAAATTTTCTGAAAGATTTTATGTAATAAAATGAAAAATTACTAAGAACAAAAATAAAAAAGCAAATAAAAAAGTAAATTAAAAAAAGAAACTCAGGGCTGGGCATAGTGGTTGATGCCTGTAATCCCATCACTTTGGGAAGCAGAGGTGGATGGATTACTTTGAGGTCAGGAGTTTGAGAACAGCCTGGGCAACATGGTGAAACCTTGTCTCTACTAAAAATACAAAAATTAGCAGGGCATGGTGGCATGTGCCTGTAGTCCCAGCTACTCAGGAAAATGAGACAGAATAGCTTGAACCCAGGAGGTGGAGATTGCAGTGAGCCAAGACTGCACCACTGCTCTCCAGCCTGGGCAATAGAGGAGACTCCATCTAAAAAAAAAAGTAAATAAATAAAATAAATAAACTCAGTTGCAGATATTACAATGCTCTCTTCTAAATACTTAGCATACATTTCCAAAGAGTAAGGATGTTCTTTTACACAACCATAATCCATTATCACGCCCAAGAAGTTTGACATTGATGATGATTTTATATTGGCCCCAATTGTCTCTCAAATATGTGTGTGTGTGTTTTAAAGTCCAGAGTTCCATCAAGGATCAACCATTGTGTTTGGATTTGATGTACTGTGATATTTTTAAAAATATACAAACTAAAAGAAAAGTTACAGGCACACCTCATTTTATTATGCTTTGCAGATATTGTGATTTTTACAAATTGAAGGTTCATGGCAACCCTGCGTTAATTGCAGCCATTTTCCCAACAGCATGTGCTCACTTTGTCTCTGGGTCATATTTTGGTAATTCTTGTAATATTTCAGACTTTTTCATTATTATTATATCTGTTACGGTGATGTGTGATCTTTCATGGTTTAATTATAATTATTTGGGGGTACCATAAAACACACCCATAAAATAAGGTGATCTTAATCAATGAATGTGTGTGTTCTGACTGCTCCGCCCTTCTCCCATCTCTCTCCTTCTCTGTGGGCCTCCATATTACCTGAGACACGTTGATGTTGAAATTGGAGCAATTAATAACCCCTACAATGGCCTCTAAGTGTTCAAGTGAAAGGAAGAGTCACACATCTTTCACCTTAATTTAAAAGCTAGAAATAATTAAGCTTAATGATGAAGGCATGTTGAAAGCAGAGGCAGGCTGAAAGCTAGGCCTTGTGCACCAGTTAGCCAAGTTGTGAATGCAAAGGAAAAATTATTGAAGGAAATTAAAAGTGCCGCTTCTGTGAACCCATAAATAACAAGAAAGCAAAATAGCTTTATTGTTGATATGAAGAAAGTTCTAGAGTTCTGGATAGAAGATCAAACTAGCCACAACATTCCCTTAAGCCAAAGCCTAATTAGAAAAAGGCCGTAACTTTTTAATTCTGTGAAGGCCAAGGGAGGTGAGGAAGCTGCAGAGGAAAAGTTGAAAGCTAGCAGAGGTTGGTTCATGAGGTTTAAGAAAAGAAGCCATTTCTACAACATAAAAGTGCAAGGTGAAGCAGCAAGTGCTGACGTAGAAACTACAGTAAGTTATCCAGAGATCTAGCTAAGATCATTGATGAAGGTGGCTATACCAAACAACAGACTTTCAATGTAGATGAAACAGCCTTCTAGTGGAAGAAGATGCCATGTAGGGCTTTCATAGCTAGAGAGAAGTCAATGCCTGCCTTCAAAACTTCAAAGGACAGGCTTATTCTCTTGTTAGGGGCTAATGCAGCCAGTGACTTTAAGATGAAGCCAATGCTCATTTACCATTCTGAAAATTCTAGGGCTCTCAAGAATTATGCTAAATCTACTCTGTCTGTGCTCTATAAATGGAACAACAAAGCCTGAATAACAGTACATCTGTTTATAGCATGGTTTACTGAATATCTTAAGCTCACCGTTGATAGCTACTGCTCAGAAAAAAGATTCCTTTCAAAATATTACTTCTCATTGACAATGCACCTGGTCACTCAAAAGCTCTGATGGAGATGTACAAGGAGATTAATGTTGTCTTCATGCCTGCTAATACAACATCCATTCTGCAGCCCATGGATCAGGGGGTAATTCTGATTTGCAAACAAGTCTTATTATTTAAGAAATACATTTTGTAAGGCTATAGCTGCCATAGTGATTCCTCTGATGGATCTGGGCAAAGTCAACTGAAAACCTTCTGAAAAGGATTAACCATTCTAGATGCCACTAAGAATATTTGTGGGCTGGGCGCGATGGCTCACGCCTGTAATCCCAGCACTTTGGGAGGCCGAGGCAGGCAGATCACGAGGTCAGGAGCTCAATACCAGCCTGACCAACATGGTGAAACTTAGTCTCTACTAAAAATACAAAAATTTGCTGGGTGTGAAGGCACATGTCTATAATACCAGCTACTTATGAGGCTGAGGCAGGAAAATCATTTGAACCCAGGAGGCGGAGGTTGCAGTGAGCTGAGATTGTGCAACTGCACTCCAGCCTGGGCAACAGAGTGAGACTCCATTTAAGAAAAAGAAAAAAAAAAAGAATATTTGTGATTCATAGGAGGAGGACAAAATATCTACATTAACAGGAGTCTGGAAGAAGTTGATTCCAACCCTCATGGATGACTTGGAGGGGTTCAAGACCTCATCAGAGGAAGGAACTGCAGATGTGGTGGAAATAGCAAGAGAACTAGAGTGGAGCCTGAAGATGTGACTGAATTGCTGCAATCTCATGATAAAATGTAAACAGCTGAGGAGTTGCTTCTTATGGATAAGCAAAGAAAGTGGTTTCTTGGCATGGAATCTATTTCTGATGAAGATGCTATGAACATTGTTGAAATTACAACATGAGATTTAGAATATTACATGAACTTAGTTGATTAAGCAGTGGCAGAGTTTGATAGAATTGACTCCAATTTTGAAGGAAGTTCTGCTGTGGGTAAATGTTATCAAACAGCATCGCATGCTACAGAGAAATCTTTTGTGAAAGGAAGAGTCAACTGATGTGGCAAACTTCACTGCCGTCTTATTTAAAGAAATTGCCACAGCCACCCCAGCCTTCAGCAACACCACCCTAAGTCAGCCACTATCAATACTGAGGCAAGCTGACTTGCCTCCACCAGCAAAAAGATTATAACTTCTAAGGGCTCAGATGATTGTTAGCATTTTTTAGCAATAAAGTCTTTTAAAATTAAGACATGTATATATATTTTAAGACATAATAATACTATTGTTCATTTAATAGACTACATTAGATGACCATTTTAGTGTAAACATAACTTTTATATGCACTGGGAAACCAAAAAATTAATGTGGCTCATTTTATTACAATATTCACTTTATTGTGTGGTGGCCTCGAACCAAACCCACAATATCTCCAAGTTGTGCCTATACTTAGTTTAAAACTGACTTTCATATTGTCTCTATTCAGACTGTTCGTGAAAGATGTTCCTCTATTTTAAAGACTATCAGAATCTGGCTGGGTGCGGTGGCTCATGCCTGTAATCCCAACACTTTGGGATCCTGAAGTGGGTGGATTGGCCAGGAATTTGAGACCAGCCTGGGCTACATAGTGAAACCCTGTCTCTACCAAAAACAAACAAACAACAACAAAAAAAAAACCCAAAAAATTAGCTGGGCATGATGGCACATGCCTGAAGTAGCAGGTACTTGGGAGGCTGAGGCACAGGAATTGCTTGAACCTGGGAGGCTGAGCTTGCAGTGAGCTGAGATCACACCACTGCATTCCAGCTTGGGTAATACAGCAAGGAAAAAAAAAAAAAAGAAAGAAGAGGGAAAAAGACTATCAGAATCAGAATCAGGAGCTAGCTCACTGAAGAACATTTTGGCATTCTGGTCTTTATGTGTATGAAACATTGGTAAATAAATAATAGTATTTTCACATCCTGAAACTTCAGTGTTGGGAAACTCTTGATGACATCTGATGCAGTTGGTATGTTTGTCCCCTCTGAATCTCATGTTGAAATGTGATCACCAATGTTCAAGGTGGGGCCTGACATGAGGTGTTTTGGCCACGGGGGGTGGATACCTTGTGAATGGCTTGGTGCCCTCCCCATGGCAATGAGTGAGTTCTCAGTCTATTAGTTCATGCAAGAGCTAGTTGTTTAAAAGAGCTAGCATCTTCTGGTATCTCACTCTTGCTTCCTCTCTTGCCATGTGACATGCCTGTTCCCTTTTGCCTTCTGCCATGATTGTAAGCTTCCTGAGGCCTCATCAGAAGCAGATACTGGCACAATGCTTCTTGTACAATCTGCAGAACCGTAAGCCAAAACAAAGATTTTTTCTTTATAAATTGCCCAGCTCAGGTATTCCTTTATAGCAATGCAAAACAGACTAATACAACATCAGAGTAAAAAGCAAAACTATGGGAGATCATAAAAAATTAGCATTTCCAAATCATGTGGGAATATTAGCCTTAGTAAACAAAGATAAATATTTTAATTAAAGCTTTGTAATTAAAGAATGTCTGTGAAATCTATTACGAATATAATGTAATTATACTTTCACATAAAACCCAATATTCTACCACTTGAATTTAGACATCTGGATCTCAGATTTTCTTGACATTGCAGTTAGGAAGAAAATAATATAGGTTTTTATTTTTATTTTTTAAAAGATTGTATGTTATAAAGTGGCAACTGGTCATTTCACCAGAATTAGTATTTTACTTAACTAGCAGCTTTTAATATTTCCCAACTAACTTCCCTTTTCGGCGATTGGGTGGGTGTGTAAGTTTAAGTGTCATAGTTGTTGGCATATTAGCTGCCATGTCTCTGTTGGAAATCAGCCAGGCAGAAGAGCATGCCGGGGAAGAAGGCTGGGGAGGGGAGCAGACGGGCGGCTAGCAAAGAGCAGATGGAAGCAGACAGAACCAGGAGCAGCAGAAATGAACGAGAAGGGCAGAGACAGAGGAAGCCACCCCCACCCGCCCTTTACCAGGTGCACGCCAGGTGTGTGGCATGTGGCAAAGAGTCCTCACATTGACATTGCACTTGACAAATGCATTCTAAAAGCAGATGAAGTTTGTGTTGAATGTGTTCTGAGGCCTACCCCCTGCTGCTTTAATCCCCTTACCTTGTCCCACTCCTCCTCAGTGACATCTATTAGTTTTTTAAAGACAGGGTTGACAGCAGCATTGGAGACTAGGATATCGATACCTCCATGAAGCTTCACAGCCTAGAGAGAGGGGTAAGGTTAGGATCAGGGCTGCAGTAAGTAAAGGAGGTGCATTTATCCATGTTGATAAAAACTTCCTTCTGGGCTATGCGAGGTGGCTTACACCTGTAATCATGACACTTTGGGAGGCCAAGGTGGAAGGCTCACTTGAGCTCAGGAGTTTGAGAGAAGCCTGGGCAGCATAGCGAGATACCTTATCTCTATATTAAAAACAACAACAACAACAACAAAACCTTCCTTCTTAGGAACTATCGTCAAAATAACTTCTCTTTCTTAAAACATCTTTTCTTCAAAACCACCCTAAGATCTACTGCTAACCATTTAAGGTTGATTTCTTTCTTTCTTTTTTTGGACAGAGTCTTGCTCTGTCACCCAGGCTGGACTGCAGTGGCATGATCTCAGCTGACTGCAGCCCTGACATGCTGGGTTCAAGCCATCCTCCTGCTTCAGCCATCCAAGTAGTTGGGACTAGAGGTGCATAGAGACAGGGTCTTGCTATGTTGCCCAGGCTGGTCTTGAACTTCTGAGCTTAAGCCATCTGCCTGCCTTGGCCTCCCAAAGTGTTACAGGCTCGAGCCACCAGGAAGTTGGCCTTACTTCTTCTGCCGTCTTTTCTTCCCACCTCCCATTCTTCTAAGGCTGCCTCTGACCCTTTTCTCTTTTCTTTACACTTTCCCTTTGGGGAGCTCCTTCATTCTCATGATTTCAAGTCTCACCTCAAAATCTATTTCCAGACCCCTCCTTCCTTTCACACTGAGTTCTACCCCCATTTCTCCAAGTGCTTACTGTCCAGTTCTCCTTGAAAAAGCTACCATTAACTCAAAGTCAATCTGTTCACACTTACCCGAATGGAAAAACGGGCTTAAATAGAGCTGTAGAAAGTTACCACTGGTGGGGACTTTGAGATCATCAATTCCAGTGTCCTCAAGGTAGAAGTGATAAAACAGGTTCAGGGAATTTTCTCAAGATCATATAGTTCAGTAATGACACACTGGGGCTAGCTAAGAACAGGAGGCCTGCTTATTCTGTGTTTGGGAGAGGTGAAGTGATTTGCTCAGAGTATAAAGCTAGTTAGTGGTGGAAGAACTGAGGTCAGTCTTCCACTTTGTAGCACAGAGCTAATTCATAAGAACCCTCTGAAAGTGAGTTGGGGTCATTACGAAACTGGCTGCCCAGTAGAACCATGATGGGAGAAGATACTAGCCCGAATTTAAAGCAATTTCATATTTGGTTATGATGTCATTTTCTGTCTCTCTCTCTCTATTTTGACCTGGAGGCATGAAAGATTCAAGGCAGAAACTAAGATTTAAACTGAGAAAGCCAAGAAAGGCAACATCTCTCCTCCTTAATAAGTTATAAGTAGGTAGTGAGGTGTGTGCTAGAGTAATCAATGGCCAAGCAGAATCTGCCAACAAAGGTTTTCAGTAAAAAGCCACCCTGAAACCAGGCTTTCCATTTGCCCAGAGCTGGCAATTTTGATGCCTTGGGCAAGTAGCACTAAATGGGCCCTCGATCAACTTTGTGCCTCAGATTTGGCACACAGAGGGGTGTTATTAACAATGTACACCATCTGCTAGCTTCCCATTTTAACTAATTATTCTTGTTAACTAGGTGCTAAGCTCAGTTGTTTCTACAAGGTTGAAGGAATGCCTGGGCTGTCAACATGTAAATCTAACAGGATTTAAAGTCACATAACCTTTTAAAACCAGTATTAATACTTTCTTGCACCCTTCAAATTTTGGTATTCTGGCACAAAGGCCAGTCACCTGCCTTAGCTCTGTGTAAGTCTTACCAACGGACTTGTTACTAGGGAGGTGCAGAATAAGTTGGAAAATGATGTGCGCTGTGCTCAGTGCATGTGTGTTTGGGATGGGAGAAGACAGTGGATGGCTCCAGAATCACCTGGAGACATTTCTACTCTGCTGTATACCCCACGCCCCTCTCCTTCCAGGTCTGTCAGCACAGAGATGGGAGGAGATGGGTTTGATTGAACAGACAGCAAAACATAAAAGATGAATGACGCTGGCTGTGGTGGCTCACACCTACAATCCTAGCAGTTTGGTAGGCCCAGTGGGGAGGATTGCTTGAGGTCAGGAGTTCAAAACAAGCCTGGACAATGTAGCCCCAGCTCTACAAAAAGTTTAAAAGATGAACTGGCATGGTGGTACATGCCTATAGTCTTAGCCACTTGGGAGGCTGAGGTAGGAGGATTGCTTGAGCTCAGGAGTTTGAGGTTACAGTGAGCTGTGATCATGCTACTGCACTCCAGCCTGGGCAACAGAGGAGTCTTCTAAGTCTTGTTCTCAATTGTGTGATCACTATACTAAAGCGGTTAGGAGCTGTTTGCTCTGTGTTCTGACAGTTATACATTTTTAAGAAAAGATATAATCAAGCAGATAAGCAGCTAATTTGGTTTCTTCTTACCACACCACTGAGAAGTTTTGTGGTGCAGATTATAAGGCCACTGGGTAATAACCATCCTCAGGACAGTGGTTTTTCTCAAGGCAGAGTAACATGTGGCAATTGGCAGAACAAATTTCTTTTTTGTTTTTGTTTCTGTTATTTTTTTGAGACAGAGTTTTGCTCTTGTTGCCCAGGCTAGAGTGCAATGGTGCCATCTCAGCTCACTGCAACCTCTGCCTCCCTGGTTCAAGCGATTCTCCTGCCTCAGCATCCCAAGTAGCTGGGATTATAGGCATGCACCACCGCGCCAGGCTAATTTTGTATTTTTAGTAGAGATGGGGTTTCTCCATGTTGGTCAGGCTGGTCTCGAACTCCCAACCTCAGGTGATCCACCCGCCTCAGCCTCCCAAAGTGCTGGGATTATAGGCAGGAACCACCATGCCTGGCCTGGCAGAACACATTTCAAATTGCTGACAAATATTCTATTATTCTCCTCTCTGACAATGGTCATACAAACTACCTGAGAGTGGGTTTTGACTCCTCTCCTATTTCCCATTTTTTGACATGGGGTTGGAAAATCTTGGTTGGTTCCCACTAAATGTCTCTTGGGCACATCTGTTCCAGACCCACCACCACTGCTCTAAACCTGGATGACAGCAACAGCTTCCTCACTGATGCCCTGGATTCAGTGTCTTCTCTGTATATCCTTCCTACAAGAGCCAGATTACCTTTCTTAATAATCATCTTTCTCTTGCTCAAAACCCCACAAGGCTTCTTATTTCCTACAAGAATGTCTAAACATATCCTTTTAAGAGGCCATATCCTTTTGAGATCCTTAACATACCCTTTTAAGAGGCTATGGCCCGGCATGGTGGCTCATGCCCATAATCCTGAAACTTTGGGAGGCTGAGGTGGGTGGATCCCCTGAGGTCAGGAGTTTGAGACAAGCCTGGCTACTTTTTAGTAGAAACCCCTTCTCTACTAAAAACACAAAAATTAGCTGGGCATGGTGGCACGTGCCTGTAATCCCAGCTACTCAGAAGGCTGAGGCATGAGAATTGCTTGAACCTGGGAGGTGGAGGTTGCAGCGAGCCGAGATAGTGCCACTGCACTCCAGCCTGGGTTGAGAGGGGAAACTCCATCTCGGGGCGGGAGGGGAAGGGGACATGGAGGCTCATGGCCTCTATCTTTCCAATGCAGCCCCTTTTCTACCAGTACTCCTAAGCCTGTGCTCCACTGTGGACTGACGGTGCTCCTCTCTTTCCTTCAGTTCCTCTTTGGCTGTCTGCTGGTACTGCAGAGTTATCTGGAACCTCATTGCTATTCCATCTGTCCATTCCCATCCATTCCTCAAGATTTAGCTCAAGCACCACTTCTGGGCCAAGCCTGCAGGACTTGGTAAGTGAAGCTGATGGGGCCACAGGATGTTTTTCCAGCAGGATTTTGACATTAAATTGCTACTTACATGTCATATGGTTAGTCACTAATTGACCCAGCCTCCCAAGTGGCTCCTTCCACCGTCAGGATCAAGGCCCCAATCTTGGGCTCTGTCCAGCAGTCTAGGCCAGGCAAGGTGACTTTCTTGTACTCACATTTGGCTCTTTCCAATGCACATTTGAACATTTGCTAGAATTATCTTATACTGTCTACTGTACCACTGTCTACTATTGCTTAAGATCCTACTCTTCTAAGAAGATTTCCAAATTATTTCTGCCAACCTTCTGATCTGTTAGCACATCCTGTACTTTCCATTTTTGGGTAGATTCTCCCTTCCACTCTGGGGAATAAAGTGTGTGCCCTTATCCTCAAGGGAAGAGGAGCTTCCTTTGCCAGGTGGTTCATATTTTCTTGTGCAGCTGGAAGGCTGGTGTCCACTACTAACTGTGACACTGACTTATATACTTTCTTTGAGACTAAAATCCAGTACCTAGTAGTCCATAGGCAGCCAAAAACAGAAGGGAGCTTGGGAGGAATGGGTTGAATTACAGCTCTTTCCTTACTGGCTATGGGACCTTGGGAAGTTGCTCCAGCTATCTGAGCCAGTCTCTGCAGACTGAGAGAATAGTCCTTGCCTTGCTTGGGTTGTTGTCAGGTCTAGAAATAACCTGAGTAAGACTTTGAACACAGGAAATGGCACATAGTAGGTGGTTGAAACATGGTGGGCTGCCTCCTGAGGTTCCCAGGGACTTGACTCTATAAGCTGAATAATAGGGGATTATTTATAAGCTCTCATGGGTGGGAACATCTATTTCGTGATTGTATTTACCCTTCTCATCTGTCCAATTAGATTGGAAATTACTAGAGAACCGGTACCAGCTGCTTCTCTGGGGTATGCAAGGGGTGATGCCGGGCTGAAGCAGTAGAATGTTTTAAAATTCTCTGACTGGGGCCGGGCGCGGTGGCTCAAGCCTGTAATCCCAGCACTTTGGGAGGCCGAGGCGGGTGGATCACGAGGTCAAGAGATCGAGACCATCCTGGTCAACATGGTGAAACCCCGTCTCTACTAAAAATATAAAAAAAAACATTAGCTGGGCATGGTGGTGCGTGCCTGTAATCCCAGCTACTCAGGAGGCTGAGGCAGGAGAATTGCCTGAACCCAGGAGGCGGAGGTTGCGGTGAGCCGAGATCGCGCCATTGCACTCTAGCCTGGGTAACATGAGTGAAACTCCGCCTCAAAAAAAAAAAAAAAAAAAAAAAATTCTCTGACTGGGATGGGATGATTCTCAGATGTTAGTATAGAGACATAATAGAAAGGTACACAATAAAAATGTGCTGGTGGGCTGGTGTGAGTATGCAGAACTCACTATGTTTTAGTTAACAGCACTGCATCGGATCTCATCAATGCTGTCCAGGAAAGCAGGGAAGGAGGCTCAGGCTGGCTCCCTTTTCCACCTCCTGGCTTTGTGCCCATTTCTTTGCAGCTTACCGTGGTCACCAGCCGCTCCCGGTCCTCGGCTTTTCCCACATGGCACACGGTGCCTGTCACGCTCAACCCCTCCCCCTGCAGCTTGGCCACCGCCTGATCCACTTTCTCCTGCTTCCGGCTGCTGATGACCACGTGGGCCCCATCCTGGGCCAGACGCCGGGCGATGGCCAAGCCGATTCTGTGAGCAGAAAGAGACAAAGACTGCCAATGCCTGAAGAGGTTGATAGCATGGGCTGTAAAGTTAGACTGCCCAGGTTTGAATTCTGGCTCTTTCTCTATATGACCTCCACGTTTCTCTACTATGTGTAAAACAGGGTTACTGGTACGGCCATTTTTGGCATTCATTTACTTATTTTTCATGTGATCTTGGACCGCAGCCTCAGTTCCCAAGAACTGACATCACTTTCTACAGTTCCCACCATGGGTGACAGGCTTCATTCCCTGTTGGGACTGAGAGGTGAGAAATGAGCTAGGTGTGCAGCAGCAGCTACTTCCATGATTTATGGTTCTCACTCAGAACAGCCCTGCCAGGTTTCTCCCTTACTAGTCTACATCATTCTTAAAATTCTGTCCTTTTTTTTTTTTTTTTTTTCTTTTTTGAGATGGAGTTTAGCTCTTGTTGCCCAGGCTTGAGTGCAATGGTGCAATCTTGGCTCACTGCAACTTCTGTCTCCCGGGATCAAACGATTCTCCTGCCTCAGCCTCCCGAGTAGCTGGGATTATGGGCATGTGCCACCACACCCAGCTAATTTTGTGTTTTTAGGAGACACAGGTTTTCTCCATGTTGGTCAGGCTGGTCTTGTTCCCAACCTCAGGTGATCCGCCTGCCTTGGTCTCCCAAAGTGCTGGGATTACAGGCGTGAGCCGCCATGCCCAGCCAATTCTATCCTGTTATTTTTTGGGGTGCATATGAAAGGATGGTCTCTGGTCAAAAATGTAAATATTCCTTTGGGAGGAAGAGTTACACATTTTGCAATTGTCAGCCATTAGCATTTTACCTACATTTGTATTTTAGTTTTGTGAAAAGCTGGCATCTAGCAAAGTCCTGTAGAAATGAAAAACAGGACAGACAAGAGTGGTGGGTGAGAAATAGGCTGGGCAAGGTAGGCCCAGATGTACTGACCTAAACAAAAGTCTTGACACATGGCTCTTGAGTCCCATCTAGGTAAGGGGGAGGGGTTTCGGGAGACTTTCCGGTGCCCAAATAGAGTGTCCGGAACATTTTCAGCATGCTGGAGGCCGTGGGATAGGATTTTGAAATCCAGATTCCCTTGGATTTCCGGTTTCTGGTCTTCCCGGACGCTAGGTGGGGCTGGTTGACTGGGGCAGCCCAGAGCACTGGGGGGCTGGACCGATGGGGCTGCACAGAGGTGGCACAGTTGTGCCAGAGGCAGCCGGGACAGGAAGGCTGGCAAGGGAGGGCCCAGGGCCAGGGGATTCGAAGGAGCTTCAGGTGGACCACGTGGCTCCTTTTTTCCAGTGCCAGACTTTGGCGGCGTGTGAGGTCTGAGGACAGGGGCACCAGAGGCAAAGGACGAGAGGCCACTGCCTGTTTCCAGGCATCCAGCGCCTCAGAAACTCCCGCCCGAGCACTCACCCGTCGGTGGAAGCCGTTACGACGGCCACCTTATTCGCGAGCGGGTCCCGGCGGGTTATCCCGGAGCTGGCCATCCGCACCGACTTCCAAGCCCGGGCCCAGGGGCCTAGCAGCCCCACCTTGTGCATGACGCAGACTGCAAGTCTGGCTTCCACCCCTCCCAGGGCAGGTGAGTGATGATAGGGCGAGGGACAGGATGATAGGGCGAGGGACAGGATGATAGGGCGAGGGACAGCGGCCCCCCCGCCGGCCGTGCGCCCCATGCCCTTTCCGCCGGACTTTGGCTTGGCTTCCCAGGCTGGCGGGTGATCAAAGCGCTCTCTGTCCAAGTTTCCTGTAGGGCTCGCCCCTCCCCTGGCCCCAACAGGAACCCTCAGACTTTCTCTGCTCCCCTTCTGCATCTGCTTGCCCACGTTTTCTTTTAGAGGAAGTGGGGGTTTTGAGTTGGTTGCTTTTGCTTCTTCAAAGCTAAAGATGGAATTCTTTCTCCAAGAAAGTCTGGGTCTGTGTATGTGACATCCCACAGGAGGGCAAATGTTTTGAGAATGCCGATGGAGGTGAGGCCTGTGGTCCTTATTGTGTCCACCAGGTGAGGCTGGAAGAGCCTGGGAGAGAGACGTGATAGTGAGCGGCTGCACCAGGCCTGGCACTGCTCTTCACTTTGCTCAAGGTCTCCTCCATCTTCACGGGCCCTGGAGGGTAGACTATGGTCATTAACCAAACAGGATCTGTTATATCCCTTGCCAAAGGGACTTCCTCCTTTACAGGAGCTAAGTGTTAGGGAGGAGGCTAGAGAGTCCCTCAAGCGGTGGTGGAAAAGCAAAAAACTTGGAGCACTCAGGTTCTCCCTAACCACTTTGTCCCCGGGTCTTAGCCTCTATCCTAGTTCAGTAAATATTTGTTGATGGCAAAATCGCTTTATGAACTGTAAACTACTAAGCACATAGTAGTTACTGCCACCATGTAGTGATTATTATTGGTGTCCTGGGCCAGACTCTTCATCTGTAAATTACTGAGGGTATGGAATGGATGATGAATAAAGTCCTTGCCAGCTATAAATTCTGTGTCCAAGACTTCATCCTCCACTTCTGCCAAGTGGGCTGAAATGATGTCCCTCCTGGGTTTCTGGGAGAATGAATAAATCTGGATGGCTTATGGTACACCGCAGAATGGCCCCAACAGACCCAACTGCAAGCATCTGAATTGGCTTAACCCACTGGCCTCCAAATGTCAGACTGAGAAGCAGTGCTGGTCCATGGCAACGTTTTCACTAGTTCAAGGCAAAATGAGAAAAGACATTACAGTGAGTTTCGTAAAGCTAAGCGTATTTAATAGCCCTTTATTGTGGAGTATATGTTTGCTTCCTTTTCCGTTTTTTTTTTTTTTTTTTTTTTTTTTTTTTTTTTTTTTTTTTTTCAGAAAAGATGATGAAATCAGATGGGTAGGTTTAGAAATGTGTTGGTGAAATCACCAGTTTGGCAGACTTATGCCAGTCCCTACAATTAGAGGGGAAAGAATCCTGGTTTGTGAAATTCAGTTCAGGGGCCACTTTTTAATAGAATTCATGCTCGTTCAAGATTCATTTAGTATATGTGTAGGTCAGCTGAGCAGTTGAAAAAGGATTTCAGCAATCAAAAGTGGGTGAATGGCTAGCAAGTAATAGAACAGGCCTGCACTGGATTTATAGTATCTTCCTCAGCCAAGAAGTTACAGCTGCAGTACTCAGCTTTGGTACTCAGCACAACCGAATGAGATAAGGGAGCTTAAGTATTATTTTTCCCATGTCCAGGGAAAACTGACTCTGACTGGTGACCCTCAGTCTGAGCCTCATGAATTATTGACAGAGGCTGGAGAGCGCTACACTCCTTGTCCTCTTGCACTGTTCGGAGCTAATGCGCTGTGGGAACCCTTCCCAGGGCTCGTTTGACTCTCTTTTCACCTTCTTTTTAGAGGTAGACAGCCAGACAGCCAAAGGATTCTGGGAAAAGAGAATTCTGGCTTAGGAGCTTGGTGAACATCACATGGCCCTTTCTTGCATGGGCAGGGTTGCTATTTGGCCTCCAGCACTATTTCTTTTGCAGAGAGCACAGGGGAGCTTAGGGAGGGGGCCTGTGAGTAGAAAAGGATAGAAGGCAGTCAAGAAGTATGGGAATCTCTAGCACTATTCCTCATCAAGCTGGCTTACTGGAGATAAGAACAGGAAATCTTGGGCCAGGCGCAGTGGCTCATGCCTGTAATCCCAGCACTTTAGGAGGCTGAGGTGGGCGGATCACTTGAGGTCAGGAGTTTGAGACCAGCCTGGCCAACATGGTGAAACCCTGACTCTACTAAAAATACAAAAATTAGCTGGGCCTGGTGGTGCGTTCCTGCAATCCCAGCTACTCAGGAGGCTGAGGCAGGAGAATTGCTTGAACCCAGAAAGCAGAGGTTGTAGTGAGCCAAGATTGCACCACTGCACTCCAGCCTGGGCAACGGAACCAGAGACTCCATCTCAAAAAACAAACAAACAAACAAAAACAACAACAACAGGAAATCTTTTGGCGAAATACATACTTATGTGGGAGCATCTCTTTGAAATGGGAACTGTAATAGGCAATGGGATTGTTCTTGTATGGAGGTGGTAACATCTGCCTATCTTTTTTTTTTTTTGAGATGGAGTTTCGCTCTTGTTACCCAGGCTGGAGTGCAATGGCACGATCTCGGCTCACCGCAACCTCCGCCTCCTGGGTTCAGGCAATTCTCCTGCCTCAGCCTCCTGAGTAGCTGGGATTACAGGCACGCGCCACCAGGCCCAGCTGATTTTTTGTAGTTTTAGTAGAGACGGGGTTTCACCATGTTGACCAGGATGGTCTTGATCTCTTGACCTCGTGATCCACCCGCCTCGGCCTCCCAAAGTGCTGGGATTACAGGCGTGAGCCACCGCGCCCGGCAACATCTGCCTATCTTGAGGAAAAAAATGCTTCCATGATTGAGGGCTCTACTCCCATCCTTTTCAAGGGCTGCCTGTGGTCCAGAAGAGAATTCACCTGGGGTGGAATTTAAGTCTTGCATTTTGCAATAGCTGTCTTACTTTGACTGTTGAGTCATGCATCACTGACACGAGTCAGGATTAGGGAATGTGGGAGGGCTGGAGTGGGGTTAGGACAACTGCCAGGCAGAGAAAGTAATACTAAAAGTGTTAACAGTAACTATTTATTGAGCACTTACTAAGTGCTGGCAAGTGTTAAGTGCTTTTTATAAATCTTATTGAATATTTTTAATCTGGTGAAATGGGTGTTTTAAATTCCATATGTGCAATCAGAGCAAGTGATGACAACCTCACCCACTGTCTGTGTTGTACAGCTACACTTCATTTTTCTGGCATTGCTGGCAGATTGATAGTTTTCATAGAAATCAATTTTCTCTGAATTGGAATTTTAACTTTCAGGATCAGTGTGTTTTTCAAATCAACACATATATTCATTGAATTATAAAAATAACACCTGCTCATGATTTTAAAAAGAGACAAAAAGTTATGTGAAAAGTGAAAAGTAACTCTTCCCTATGCTGCTTTTACCTTCTTCCCATACAGCTCTTGGCTTTGTGTATCCTTCGAGAAGTGTCCTATAATTTACATGCATTGTTCTTTTAAAAATTGTTCCCACAAATGAGATGACACTATACATTCTGTCCTTCAAATTGCCTTTCTTTTCTTTATTTCTTGCCCCAACCCCCTTTTATTTCTTTTTAAAATATTTTAAAATGATTATACTTTAAGTTCTGAGATATGTGTACAGAACGTGCAGGTTTGTTACATAGGTATACACGTGCCATGGTGGTTTGCTGCACCCATCAATCCATCATCTACATTAAGTATTTCTCCCAATGCTATCCCTCCCCTAGCTCCCCCCCTCCAACAGGCCCCAGTGTGTGATGTTCCCCTCCCTGTGTCCACATGTTCTCATTGTTCAACTCCCACTTATGAGTGAGAACATGTGATGTTTGGTTTTCTGTTCTTGTGTCAGTTTGCTAAGAATGATGGTTTCCAGCTTCATCCATGTCCTTGCAAAGGACATTAACTCATCCTTTCTTATGTCTGCATAGTATTCTGTGGTGTATATGTGCCACAATTTCCTTATCCAGTCTATCATTGATGGGAATTTGGGTTGGTTCCAAGTTTTTGCTATTGCAAACAGTGCTGCAATAAACATATGTGTGCATGTGTCTTTATAGTAGAACGATTTATAACTCTTTGGATATATACCCATATACATGGGTTTATGCAATAAATATACGTGTACATTTGTCTTTATAGTAGAATGATTTATAATCCTTTGGGTATATACTCAGTAATGGGATTGCTGGGTCAAATGGTATTTCTGGTTCTAGATCCTTGAGGAATTGCTACACTGTCTCCCACAATGATTGACCTAATTTACACTGCCACTAACAGTGTAAAAGTGTTCCTATTGCTATACATTCTCTCCAGCATCTGTTGTTTCCTAACTTTTTAATGATTGCCATGCTAACTGGCATGAGATAGTATCTCATTGTGGTTTTGATTTGCATTTCTCTCACGACCAGTGAGGATGAGCTTTTTTTCATGTGTTTGTTGGTCACATAAATGTCTTCTTTTGAAAAGTGTTTTTTCAAATCCTTTGCCCACTTTTTGATGGGGTTATTTTTTTTTCCTCTTAAATTTAAGTTCTTTGTAGATTCTCGATATTAGCCCTTTGTCAGATAGATAGATTGCAAACATTTTCTCCCTTTCTGTAGGTTGCCTGTTCACTCTGATGATGGTTTCTTTTGCTGTGCAGAAGCTCTTTAGTTTAATTAGGTCCCATTTGTCAATTTTGACTTTTGTTGCCATTGCTTTTGGTGTCTTAGTCATAAAGACTTTGCCCATGCTGTGTCCTGAATGATATTGCCTAGGTTTTCTTCTAGGGTTTTTATGGTTTTAGGTCTTATATTTAAGTCTTTAATTCATCCTGAGTTAATTTCTGTACAAGGTGTAGGGAAGGGGTTCAGTTTTAGTTTTCTGCATATGGCTAGCCAGTTTCCCCAACACCATTTATTAAATCAGGACTACTTTCCTCATTGCTTATTTTTGTCAGGTTTGTCAAAGACATCAGATGGTTGCAGATGTGTGGTGTTATTTCTGAGGCCTCTGTTCTGTTCCATTGGTCTATATATCTGTTTTGATACCAGTACCATGCTGTTTTGGTTACTGTGACCTTGTAGTATAGTTTGAAGTCAGGTAGCATGATGCCTCCAGCTTTGTTCTTTTTGCTTAGGATTGTTTGGCTATATGGGATCTTTTTTGGTTCCACATGAAATTTAAAGTTGTTTTTTCTAATTCTGTGAAGAAAGTCAATGGAAGTTTGATGGGGATAGCATTGAATCTCTAAATTACTTTGGGCAGTATGACCATTTTCACGATATTGATTCTTTTCATCCATGGGCATGGAATGTTTTTCCATTTGTTTGTGTCCTCTCTTATTTCCTTGAGCAGTAGTTTGTAGTTCTCCTTGAAGCAGTCCTTTACATCCCTTGGAAGTTGTATTCCTAGGTATTTTATTCTCTTTGTAGCAATTGTGAATGGGAGTTCACTCATGATTTGGCTCTCTGTTTGCCTATTATTGGTGTATAAGAATGCTTGTGATTTTTGCAGATTGATTTTGTATCCTGAGACTTTGTTGAAGTTGCTTATCAGCTTAAGGAGATGTTGAGCTGAGACAACAGAGTTTTCTAAATATACTATTATGTCATCTGCAAACAGGGACAATTTAATTTCCTCTCTTCCTATTTGAATATCCCTTATTTCTTTCTCTTGCCTGATTACCTTGGCCAGAACTTCCAATACTATGTTAAATAGGAGTGGTGAGAGAGGGCATCCTTGTCTTGTGCCAGTTTTCAAAGGGAATGCTTCCAGCTTTTGCCCATTCATGATATTGGCTGTGGATTTGTCATAGAGAGCTCTTATTATTTTGAGATATGTTCCATTGATACCTAGTTTATTGAGAGTTTTTAGCATAAAGTGGTGTTGAATTTATCAAAGGCCTTTTCTGCATCTATTGAGATAATCATGTGGTTTGTCATTGGTTCTGTTTATGTGATGGATTACATTTATTGATTTTCACATGTTGAACAAGATTTCAGGGATGAAGCTGACTTGATGGATAAGCTTTTTGATGTGCTGCTGGATTTGGTTTGCTAGTATTTTATTGAGGATTTTTGCATCGATGTTCATCAGGAATATGGGCCTGAAATTTTCTTTTTTTGTTGTGTCTCTGCCAGGTTTTAGTATCAGGATGATACTGGTCTCATAAAATGAGTTAGGGAGGAGTCCTTTTTTTTTTTTTTTTGTATTGTTTGGAATAGTTTCAGAAGGAATGGTACCAGCTCCTCTTTGTACCCCTGGTAGAATTTGGCTGTGAATCTGTCTGGTCCTGGGCTTTTTTTGGTTGGTAGGCTGTTAATTACTGCCTGAATTTCAGACCTTGTTATTGGTTTATTCAGGGATTCGACTTCTTCCTGATTTAATCTTGGGAAGGTGTATGTGTCTAGGAATTTATCAATTTTTTCCAGATTTTCTAGTCTATTTGTGTATGTGTTTACAGTATTCTCTGATGATAGTTTGTATTTCTGTGGGATCAGTGGTGATATCCCCTTTATCATTTTCTATTGTGTCTATTTGATTCTTCTCTCTTTTCTTCTTAATAGTTTGGCTAGCAGTCTATCTATTTTGTTGATCTTTTCAAAAAAGCAACTCCTGGCTGGGCGCGGTGGCTCACGCCTATAATCCTAGCACTTTGGGAGGCCGAGGCGGGTGGATCACGAGGTCAAGAGATCGAGACCATCCTGGTCAACAAGGTGAAACCTCGTCTCTACTAAAAAAATACAAAAAATTAGCTGGGCGTGATGGTGCGTGCCTGTAGTCCCAGCTACTCGGGAGGCTGAGGCAGGAGAATTGCTTGAACCCAGGAGGCGGAGGTTGCGGTGAGCCGAGATTGTGCCATTGCACTCCAGTCTGGGCAACAACAGCGAAACTCCGTCTCAAAAAAAAGCAACTCCTAGATTCATTGATTTTTTTGAACAGTCTTTCATGTCTCTATCTCCTTCAATTCTGCTCTGATTTTAGTTATTTCTTGTCTTCTGCTAGCTTTTGAATTTGTGTGTTTTTGCTTCTCTAGTTCTTTTAATTCCGATGTTAGAATGTCAATTTTAGATCTTTCCTTCTTTCTCCGTGGGCATTTAGTGCTATAAATTTCCCTGTAAACACTGCTTTGGCTGTGTCCCAGAGATTCTGGTATGTTGTGTCTTTGTTCTCATTGGTTTCAAAGAGCTTATTTATTTCTGCCTTAATTTTGTAATTTACCCGGTAGTCATTCAGGAGCAGGCTGTTTAGTTTCTATGTGGTTTTGAGTTTATTAATCCTGAGTTCTGATTTGATTGCACTGTGGTCTAAAAGTCTTATAATTTCTGTTCTTTTTCACTTGCTGAGGAGTATTTTATTTACAATTAATTATGTGGTCAATTTAAGAATAAATATGATGTGGTGCTGAGAAGAATGTATTTTCTGTCAATTGGGGGTGGAGAGTTCTGTAGATGTCGATTAGGTCCACTTGGTCCAGAGCTGAGTTCAAGTCCTGAATATCCTTATTAATTTTCTGTCTCATTGAACTGTCTTATATTGACAGTGGGGCATTAAAGTCTCCCACTATTATTGTGTGGGAGTATAAGTCTATTTGTAGGTCTCTAAGAACTTGCTTTATGAATCTGGGTGCTCCTATATTGGGTGCATATATATTTAGGAAATTAGCTCTTCTTGTTACATTGATCCCTTTACCATATGTAATGCCCTTTGTCTTTTTTGATCTCTTTTAGTTTAAAGTCTGTTCTATCGGAGACTAGGGTTGCAACCCCTGCTTTTTTTTTTTTCTTTCCATTTGCTTGGTAAATCTTCCTTCATCCCTTTATTTTGAGGCTACGTGTGTCTTTACACATGAGATGGATCTCCTGAATACAGCACACCGATGAATCTTGACTGTTTATCCAATTTGCCAGTCTGTGTCTTTTAATTGGGGCATTTAGCCCATTTACATTTAAGGTTAATATTGTTATATGTGAATTTGATCCCATCATTATGATGCTAGCTGGTTATTTTGCCCATTAGTTTTTTTTTTTTTTTTTTTTTTTTTAAACAGGGGAAAGCACGAACGAAGTCTCCCGCTGCCACAAATTATGCAGTCGAGCTTCCCACATTTGGGGAAATCGCAGGGGTCAGCACACCCAGAGTGCAGTAGATAAGCCTCGCCCTGGGAAAACCACCTTCATGATCATGGTATCTCCCCTGCCAGGTAAGTATATTTTGCCCATTAGTTGATGCAGTTTCTTCACAGTGTTGATGATCTTTACAATTTAGTATGTTTTTGCAGTATCTGGTACCAATTTTTCCTTTCCATGTTTAGCACTTCCTTCAGGAGCTCTTGTAAGGTCAGCCTGGTGGTGACAAAATCTCTCAGCACTTGCCTGTCTGTAAATGATTTTATTTTTTCTTCACTTATGAAGCTTAGTTTGGCTGGATATGACATTCTGGGTTGAACATTATTTTCTTTAGGAATGTTGAATATTGGCTGCCACTCTCTTCTGGCTTGTAGGATTTCTGCAGAGAGATCCACTGTTAGTCTGATGGGTTTCCCTTTGTGGGTAACCCGACTTTTCTCTCTGGCTGTCCTTAACATTTTTCCTTCATTTTGACTTTGGTGAATCCGATGATTAAGTATCTTGGGGTTGCTCTTCTTGAGGAATATCTTTGTGGTGTTTTCTGTATTTCCTGAATTTGAATGTTGGCCTGTCATGCTGGGTTGGGGAAGTTCTCTTCCAACTTGGTTCCATTCTCCCCATCACTCTCAGGTACACCAGTCAAACATAGGTTTGGTATTTTCACATAGTCCCATATTTCTTGGAGGCTTTGCTTATTCCTTTTCATTATTTTTTCTCTATTCTTGCCTTCATGCTTTCTTTTATTAAGTTGATCTTTAATCTCTGATATCCTTTCTCCACTTGATCGATTCAGCTATTGATACTTGTGTATGCTTCATGAAGTTCTCATGGTGTGTTTTTCAACTCAACCAGGTCATTTATGTTCTTCTCTGAACTGGTTATTCTAGTTAGCAATTCCTCTAACCTTTTATCAAATTCTTAGCTTCTTTGCATTGGGTTACACATGTTCCTTTAGCTTGGAGGAATTTGTTATTACCCAGTTTCTGAAGCCTACTTCTGTCAATTTGCCAAACTCATTCTTGGTCCAGTTTTGTTCCCTTGCTGGCAAGGAGTTGTGTTCTTTTGAAGGAGAAGAGGCCTTTAGGTTTTTGGAATTTTCAGTCTTTTTGCCCTGGTTGGTTTTTTTTTTTCATCTTTGTGGATTTAACTACCTTTAGTCTTTGATGTTAGTAAGCTTTGGATAGAGTTTCTGTGTGGACATCCTTTTGGTTGATGTTGATGCTATTCCTTTCTGTTAGTTTTCCTTCTAACAGTCAGGACCCTCTGCTGCAGGTCTGTTGGAGTTTGCTGGAGGGCCACTCCAGACCCTGTTTGCCTGGGTATCACCAGCAGAGGCTGCAGAACAGCAAAGATTGCCTCCTGTTCCTTCCTCTGGAAGCTTTGTCCCAGAGGAGCCCCTGCCAGATGCCAGCCAGAGCTCTTCTGTATGAGGTGTTTGTTGACCCCTGCTGGGAGGTATCTCCCAGTCAGGAGGCACAATGGTCAGGGACCCACTTGAGGAGGCCGTCTGTCCCTTAGCAGAGCTTGAGTGCTATGCTGGGAGATCCAGTGCTCTCTTCAGAGCCAGCAAGCAGAAACGTTTAAGTCTGCTGAAGCTGCACCCATAGCCACCCCTTCCCCCAGGTGCTCTGGCCCAGGGAGATGGGAGTTTGAACTATAAGCCCCTGACTGGGGCTGCTGCCTTTCTTTCAGAGATGCCCTGCCCAGAGAATAGGAATCTAGAGAGGCAGTCTGGCTACCAGGGCTTTGCCAAGCTGTGGTGTACTCTGCCCAGTTCGAACTTCCCAGCAGCTTTGTTTAAACTGTGAGGGGAAAACCACCTACTCAAGCCTCAGTAATGGTGGATGCCCCTCCCCCACCAGGCTCAAGCATCCCAGGTCGACTTCAGACTGCTGTGCTGGCAGTGAGAATTTCAAGCTCGTGGATCTTAGCTTGCTGGCTCCATGGGAGTGGGATCCACTGAGCTAGACCACTTGGCTCCCTGGCTTCAGCCCCCTTTCTAGGTGAGTGAATGGTTCTGACTTGCTGGCATTCCAGGCACCACTGGGGTATGAAAAATAACTCCTGCAGCTAGTTGGGTGTCTGTCCAAGCTCAGTGCTGGCTGCCCAGTGTTGTGCTTGAAACCCAGGGCCCTGGTGGCATAGGCACTCGAGGGAATCTCCTGGTCTTCGAGTTGTGAAGGCCATGGGAAAAGCATAGTATCTGGGCCTGAGTACACCATTTGTCACGGCACAGTCCCCCAGGGGTTCCCTTGGCTAGGGAAGGGGGTTCCCCAACCCCTTGCATTTCCCAGGTGAGGCAATGCCCCACCCTGCTTTGACTGGCCCTCCATGGGCCACACCCACTGTCAGTGGGTCCCAATGAGATCAGCCACGTACCTCAGTTGGAAATGCAAAAATCACCTGCCTTCCACATTGATTTTGCTTGGAGCTGCAGATGGGAGCTTTTTCTATTTGGCCATCTTGCCAGCCACCCTTTTCATTTCTTAAAATAGATTCTTGGAGAATGAGTGGTACATAATAGACCTACTTTATTCTCTCTTTTCTTTTTAAAAATAGCTGGACAGGATTCTATTGTGTGGATATTCCATAATTTATTTAGCTAGTCTCCTAGTGATGGATATTTAAGTAGTTTCCAGTATTTTGCTATTTCAAACAATGCTATGGTGAACAACCTTGGATGAATACATATTTTTGTGTGTCTGGTACAAATACATTTGTACCCTGGGTCAAATATTTTAAATTGATGGGTATGATGGTCACATTACCTTAAAAAAGATTTGTCAACCTAAAATAATAAGAGGGTCAGAATTGAATTTAAAGAGCATTTATTCAAGCTCAAAGTGTGAGGATGGACCATCTGGAAACATCACCTCCAAAGGAATGCAGTCAGCATTTTGAAGTAGAGAAGTTAAGGTTTCAATTATATATCCAGAGAGAGAGGATTGTTTAGCAGGATTATAACATTATTGGTACAAGGTTGGCACATAGTTACAGCCAATTGATTGGCTGTGTTTATTTTGGGAAGGATACGCTTAACATTTTTTGCAGAGGGTGTAATAATTGTGGATTTTTGTCATCTGGTCTAAGCAAAGCAATACAGCAATGGGAAATTAATCTATAACAAGGGTCATTAATTAAGAAAGCCAGAGGTTTTTGTCCATGATGTCATTTAATTCTCTCTAGTCATTGTATAGAACAAGAAAAATAAGAAAGCTAGTTAATCTATAATTTGAGAACAGAAGTTATAACCATATGTGACTCAGATCACAGTCACACCTCAAGGCTTAAAGTGTTTTTGGGTTCCAATAGCTTTTAAATTTTATTTATTTTCACAGATTTAACCAGTTTTGATGCATTTTTTCCCCCAAAGTGTATTTACCTGCTGCCCTACCCTCTTATGCATAGTATATAGAATGGCTTAAACTTTGGTGGTGGCTTAAGCTCAGTTATAAATGGTAACACACCTTAGGTCACAGTGGCCAAGTTGCCGAACCGTAACTTGCAGATCTGAAGCACACCCAGTTCCACCCAGGTTTGTCATTGAGAATGCTGGCTTAGCATTGCCAGCCCTTGGGATTTTTAAACAGAAGCTAGAAATCTGGATGGTAATAGGAAATATTTGATTTTTAAATGTTGGCAACTAATTTACTTGAAAAAGAACCCCAAAAACAAAACCGTGAATGGATCTGTAGGTGTCAGAGACTGACTGATATAGTCTCTGCCTATTTAAATGGAATAGATTATAATTTTGTGAGATACTGTTCTATCTAGAATTTCATAACTCTGTTGTGTAGCTTACTTAATTCTGTTTGTCTGGTTTTTTCTCTGACTGCTTAATATTTAAGCAGTTGTTTGTGAACACTGGTTGGAAATACCCCAGTATTTGTATAGTACTTGGAGGCAGAACATTCTTATAAAACAAACATGGGCTTCTCTTTTCCCTCATGCCCAGGATTGCTTTCCTTTGCTGTATTTGGGAAGAGGTGGTATGGGAAAGGTGTTTGTCTATGCAGTTACCTCATCTATTTTCAAATACCAGGTGGCTGCATCTTAGGCCTCAGCACTCTCTGCTGCTGGCCACTTCTGGGAACTCCAAGATATGGCCCTTGCATGGTTTCCATGTGGATACTGAGATGCAGGCTTTGGGGCAGGGATGGGATGGAGAATGCCATACTTCTTGATAGAATTTGCATGTCTGTCCCCTCCAAATCTCATGCTGAAATATGATTCCCAATATTGGAGGTAGAACCTGATGGGAGGTGTTTGGGTCATGGGGGCAGATCCCTCATGAATGGCTTGGTGCCCTCTCCTTGGTGATGAGTGAGTTCTCTCTCTATTAGTGCATGTGGGTGCTGGTTATTAAAAGGAGCCTGGGACGCCCTCCTCTTTCTCTTGCTCCCATTTTTGCCATGTGACATTCCTCCTCCCTCTCCACCTTCCACCATGAGTAAAACTTCCTGAGTCCTCACCAGAGGCCAAGCAGATGCTAGTGCCATGCTTGTACAGCCTGCAGAACCATGAGCCAAATAAACCTTTTTTACTCAGTCTCAGGTATTCCTTTATAGCAATGCAAAATGGACTCACACACTTCCTTAGCTGCCTGTTCTTTATTCCTCACAATGCCATGGTACTAAGAAATTCACTTAAGATTTGGTGGCAGAATGAATCACAATACAGAGGGACAATCCACCCGGCATAGGACGCCTAATATAACTTCCCATTGGGTCTTTTATTGGCACCACCACATTCCTACCCCTATTTTCAAAACTGAGGTTTCCTCTGTCCTCCAGAGATAGTGGCAGATGTGGAGATGCAGATCACAGCTCAGGTTTTCCTTCTAGACAGGAGTCATGGCCTAGCTGCTGAGAGGCTGATTAGCTGTGAGTGTCCAGCTGTTAACTCCTTCTGGTCTACTTCAGCTTTTGGAAGGAGGTCACATTCTTCTCAGGGTGGCCCAAGCCATTTACTGAGTAGGACAATGTGGTCAAGGACGTCACTATTTCTGCCCAACATGTGGCTTCTCTAAAGATCCTCTTTGATGTGCAGCTCTCAGGCATTTGTCAGACCTGCATCTCGTGGTCTAACACTTTCTTATTCTCAACCCTGCTTCCTTCCTTTTCCTTTCACAGATGCCACTTCACATAAACCCTTTGGACTCCTAACTTTAACCAGGTGTCTGCTTTGTGGAGGACTCACAGACATAGTCTCCTTTCTTCAAAACTTTTACAATGCGAGACCTCACTAACACGCAGGGGATGTTCTCCCAGAGGGTCTGTGCTGTCCCCTCACTCAGAACCTCAGGATGCGCTGAAGTAAGAATCCTCTACTCCACAATAACTGCTGGCTGAGCTATTTCATGGGGGCTTCAGTAGGAAATTGTAGGGTGGGCTTTTGCAAGTGAAGACTGGTTGGTAGAGCATGTCAAGTTCTGGAGGTTCATGTGTGTTTTCATGAGGATCTCTGCCAGTAGCAGATAAAGAGATGTTGACCCTCTCCTTCTGGGATCTTCTGTTTTTCTGGGAGAAATTTCTGGATCAACTGAACACACACACGCGCACACACACACACACACACCTTCAAAGCATCAACAGTAATACTTAGTTCTTAGGGACAATGCAGACAAAGGCCACATTAACAAAGAGAACTATTTCTCCAGAGGTGGCCAGACTGGACTCACTGGAGATAATACTTGACATTATTATGCAAAGCGGTTTTAGTTCCCTTGTCTTGTTTTTGGAATAGTATAAAAGGCCTACCATACAAATAAATAAGGACCATCACAAGCCTTGCCAAAAGACAAAACAAATCCACTTTTGTGGATTTGGAATTGTACTCTTAATCTCTGCAGTGGAAATGGGGGGTAGTTTAAGAATTTACTGATCTTCAACCTTAAGAAATCCCTCAGGAGTAAAAGGGAAGGGTGGATTTTTCCATCTGGTTACATATGTTCTGCCCACTCATTTTGAATTTAATTAAACAAGGATTGTTCTTACCTTTTCATACTTCATAAGAAACCATAAATACTTATGTACCTTGATTTTTTAAAGAAACACTTTTTATTTTGAGTTAATTATAGTTTCATAGGAAGTTGCAAAAGTAGTACATAGAGTCCCTGCGTACTCTTCCCCCAGTGGTGACAACTGTCGTATAGTATCAATTCTGGGAAATTTACATTGGTATAGTACTAACTAGACTATAGAACTTATTCAGTTTTCATTATTTTTTACATGCACTCATTTGTGTGTGTCAATGTGTGTCTGTGCTTCTCAACTTGATGTATTTAAGAGAACTTTGACCTAGCAAGCCATGCAAATCTAATCCTTTGTTCATTACCTGGATGAACTATCACTAAGTTCCTTCCTGGACTCCACTTCAGTTGTTTATGGTTTTTCCTTAAGGCTTGATGTTGCAATAGCATCTGTATACATGTAGCTAGGAGAACTTGTACTAAGTCTAGGTAAATAGTTGAAGTACAAAGTCAAAGGAGTGTGTCTTTGACATTTTGGCAGAAATCACCTGTTGCCCTCCAGAGAAGCTGTGCCGTTTTCCAGTGGCAGGAAAACTTCCTGAAAGGCAATCCTGTGTGATGGTGTCCATTTCATCACACCCTTATAACATTCAGCTTCAATAAACATACAGATTTTTGCCAATGTGGGATGTTAATGATTAATGATATTAAGGTGATTATCTTTTCATATGTTTATAGATATTTGTGTTTCTTTTAGAATGAACTGCTCATGACCTTTGTTTACTTTTATTTGGTTGTTTACTTCTTTCTCATTTATTCCTATCAACTCTTTATAAAAGGAAATTAACCATTTGATTGTCATATGTTGTGAATATTTTTCCCAGTTTGACTTTTGAATTTATGTCATTTTTAATGCATTGTAGAAGGTTAAAATCTTTATGAAATAAATTTATTTAGCTTTTTGTTTATGGCTTCTGAGTTTTGTGTCATGGTTAGAAAGGCCTTTCTTACTCTAAAAGTATAACATATTCATACATATTTTCCTGTAATTATTCAATATGTGTGTATGTATGTTTAAATCTTTGGGCCATCTGATATTTGTGCTTGTGTGGTAAGTAAAATAGAAATCCGGGTTACTTTTTTCCGAAATGGTTAACCAGTTCTCTCAGCACTGTTTGACTAACTCTCCCATGCCTTGGTTTCTTTATCATTACCATATGTATTTGAGCCTATTTCTGGACTCTAGTTCATTTCATTGATTTGTCTGTCTGTTTCCAAGTCAGGATTTTAATAGATATTGCAAAGAGGGAAAAGAAAGTGCTAAAATTGCTATAATATAATTTCAAGTAAAAGAGTATGGCAATTCAGAGTGGGAGAGACTGTTTTTAATTGGGGGTCTCAAAAAGCTTCACAAAAGAGAGACATTTAAGATGAAGCTTGAATGATGAGCAATGTTGACCAAAGGGAATAAAGAACAAAGTCACAGAGGCAAAAGGTGGCGAATATCTGTATACATGTTCATCGTGTCTCTGTGAAGGAACCTATGCTCTGCTACTGGTGCTTTTATGCATGCGTGTCTTGAGCATAGTTAAGAGGAGACAGAAATTTTCATGTTACCCATTTGAGGCATTTTGAGGACACATTTATTAATCATAATAGCTACAAGTTAAATACCTACTGTTATCCCATAGGCATAGGGATATCTAAGTCAATTTTTGATTTTTGTTACAATGAGCAAAGCTGATATTCCCATTTTAAAAATGAGGAAAGTGCCTCAGGCAGTTTAAATAACACCTAGAAGTGGCTGGACTGAGATTAAAATCCGTGACCGGCAATTTGAAAAATCAGAATAGAAAACATCACAATTCATCACCTATGGTTAGGGTGTCTGTAGCAGAAGCTGTTCCTGCTCTACCTATGTTACCTAGGATCCCTCTGCTATGTCTGTGTATACCAGCTGAATCCCAGTTTGCATTCTTTCCCCAAAGCCAGCATGTTGTTGGAAGATGCAAGACAGCCAGGTGTGCCTGGGAATTTATGTCCCTTCCCTCCCCTCACAGCCCTTAACCAATGACTGATGGGGGTGGGGATAGACATACTCCAGCTCTTTTGCCCTCTCACTGGGATGACTGAGGTGTGACCTATGATATTCTCCAAGCTTTCTGTGGGAATGAATCAAAATTGCCTTCCATGGGACGTGGCTTGATGCTGTACCCTTAGTTGGCCCATTTCTACTCCTACTTTCTTACTTCTCTCTTTTCTCTGGGAATATTTCCTAATTGTTTTCATGTAATTACTGTTCCTCTAGGGCAGCACTGCTTTAAGAAGCTTCTATTGTAGTGATGTAGGAGTGTGTTTGTGTGTGTGTGTGCTTGTGCACATGGATGCATTGGGTTATCTTTTTTTTTTCTTTTATTATTATACTTTAAGTTCTAAGATACATGTGCAGAACATGCAGGTTTGTTACATAGATATACACGTGCCATGGTGGTTTGCTGCACCCATCAACCCATCATCTACATTAGGTATTTCTCCTAATGCTATCCCTCCCTATCCCCCCATCCCCTGACAGGCCCCAGTGTGTGATATTCCCCTCTGTGTCCATGTGTTCTCATTGTTCAACTCCCACTTATGAGTGAAAACATGTGGTGTTTGGTTTTCTGTTCTTGTGTCAGTTTGCTGAGAATGATGGTTTACAGTTTCATCCATATTCCTGCAAAGGACATTAACTCATTCTTTTTTATGGCTGCATAGTATTCCGTGGTGTATATGTGCCACATTTTCTTTGTCCAGTCTATCATTGATGGGAATTTGGGTTGGTTTCAAGTCTCTGCTATTGTGAACAGTGCTGTAATAAACATACCTGTGCATGTGTCTTTATAGTAGAATGATTTATAATCCTTTGGGTATATACCCAGTAATGGGATTGCTGGGGCAAATGGTATTTCTGGTTCGAGATTCTTGAGAAATCACCATACTGTCTTCCACAATGGTTGACCTAATTTACGCTCCCACCAACAGTGTAAAAGCATTTCTATTTCTCCACATCCTCTCCAGCATCTGTTCTTTCCTGACTTTGTAATGATCACCATTCTAACTGGCATGAGATGGTATCTCATTGTGGTTTTGATTTGCATTTCTTTCATGACCAGTGATGATGAGCTTTTTTTCATATGTTTGTTGACTGCATAAATGTCTTCTTTCGAGAAGTGTCTGTTCATATCCTTCACCCACTTTTTTATGGGATTTTTTCCTTGTAAATGTGTTTAAGTTCTTTGTACACTCTGGATATTAGCCCTTTGTCAGATGGGAAGATTGCAAACATTTTCTCCCATTCTGTAGATTGCCTGTTCACTTTGATGATGGTTTCTTTTGCTGTGCAGAAACTCTTTAGTTTAACTAGGCCCCACTTGTCAATTTTGGCTTTTGTTGCCATTGCTTTTGGTGTCTTAGTCATGAAGTCTTTGCCCATGCTTATGTCCTGAATGTTATTGCTTAGGTTTTCTTTTAGGGTTTAAATTTTTTTTTTTTTTTTCTTTCAGAAGCAAAGCAATGTTAAACTTTATTTTTTGTTTTTCTGAGACAGTCGCACACTGTCACCCAGGCTGGAGCACAGTGGTGTGATCATGGCTCACTGCAGCCTTGACTTCTTGTGCTAACTTGATCTTTGCACCTCAGCCTCCTGAGTAGCTGGGAGCACAGGTACATGCCACCATTTTTTTTTTTTTTCTTTTGTAGAAATGGGATTTCACATGTTGCCCAGGCTGGTCTCAAACTCCTGGGCTCAAATAATATTCCCACCTTGGCTTTCCAAAGTGCTGAACAACCATAGAGAAGCACTCTGTATTTCTTCTATGATGTTAGCAAACACACAGAAGGACAATTTAAGCATAGATTACTATACCCAGGAACATATGTCAGAATTACCTATGGAGGTTTTTAAAAAATCTCTTAAGTCTAGGCCTGACGCTTGGAGAAGGCTGCCAATGGGGTCAGGACCTGATTATTTCTAATAAGCTCTGAGGGCAGCTCTGAGGTTCCCTTCTGGTTGAATCACTGACTTTAGGTTGACTGGGGTACTTTGGTTTTTTTGGGCCGTTTTTTGGGGGCGTGGGAAGCTTTTCTTGCAGATTTACTAGGAGTGGTGAAGAACTTGGCCTCTGGCTTTTTATGAATCTGTCTCACATCTTTTTTCCCCAGCAAAGGATTTTTTTCCTTCACTGCCTCTTCTTTGATTTTTGGCTTCTTCCGTGGGCCTTTCTCTGGGGTCTCAGGTTCTGCAGCTTTTGGGGTCTCAGATTCTGCAGCTTTTGGGGTCTCAGATGCTGGCAGGGCCTTTCTTTTCTTCCCACGAGGTGTGCTGGGAATAGGACTCTTTGTTGGAGACTTCTTCCTGTGGCATGTTTTTGAATCTCTACATTCTCCTTAGCTGGAGTCTTTCCTATTGGTACCAGCTGTGGAATTTCATCTTCGGAGTCATTTGCCACTTGAACTTGGGCTTTTCCTTTGCCACGCCTTTTCTTCCCATGCCCTGGGGTCTGCTCCTTCTTCGATTCGGGTTTCTTCACTGTAGCGTCACCACTTTCAGGTGCCACGGCGTCTTTACTAAGGACTGATACAGGCTTGCTAGCCTGCTGTTTCTTCTTTCTGATTTTGTTCCTCTCCTTTTGTTTTTCATGATTTCTTTCTCTTCGTTTTTTCCTTGCCTCTTTTTTCTTCTTATTAAGCGTAGATTTTTTAGTGGCTTCATCCCAATTGCTGACAAACGAGGAAAAGATGGGAAGAGCAGCTGATTTCTCAGTTTTCACAAACAGGAGTTTCACGCTCTCCCACTTCTCCGGCAATTTTTCTGAAAGTCCTTTGGTGACAGCAACAATGTTTTCAATGATGTGCTCAATCTGCATTCCAACGTGACCAATGCGTATAGCACTGCAAGAACCACTTTTAGAAATGTTTAAGACTGTTCCACCTATATAGTCATTGATCTCTCTTGATAAATTCTTGGACAGAAGGTTTACAGATACTGGAACTTTCTTTCTTTGATAGAAATGTCTCCCAATGAGTGAGGGTAAGAGCCGCCTAATTCTGGCATCAGTAAGGAAGAAGTCAAAAGTGCTCAGAAGGCGGAGCTTGGCTTCAAAGGGTTTATATTCCTTCTTTAGAGTTTGAAAGGGGATAATCTGAGAAATGGTTTTAATTCCATGCTTGTTTAAAAGCTTTCTATAGAACTGTTCTGTCTTTTCAGGAGTTGAATTGGGTTCGTCCTTCGTAAATAAACAGATATCTTCTAAATCTGAGCGAATACCATGAGGTAAGGGCAATCTGACCCTCAGTACTTTACTTGGAATTTTCCATAATACCACCATTAAAAATAAATTTTCATTCTCATTCAAAAGCAACCCATAATTGTTCTTCCTGGACTTGCAATGTGTCAAGAGAGCGTCCAATGCCTTTCTAACCTGCTCTTTGTCCAGCTGCTTCCGTGCTGTCGGGGCAGCCGGAGTCGAAGTGGAGGTTGCATTCGCGGCTGAAGATGACAGCGGCGTGGAGGCCGAGTCCTCCATTTTGCTTTCACCTTGTGCTAAAATTCTTTTAAAAAAATATATTTTATTGCTCTAGCTTCTGGGGTACATACATGGCAATGTGGTTTGCTGCCTCCATCTCCGTCACCTATATCTGGCATTTCTCTCCATGTTATCCCTCCCCAACTCCCTACCCCCT
>NW_016107485.1:2325064-2407180 GCF_001604975.1 Cebus imitator | reverse complement strand
CTAACTGGCGTGAGATGGTATCTCAATGTGGTTTTGATTTGCATTTCTCTAATGACCAGTGATGATGAGCATTTTTTCATATGTTTGTTGGCCTCATATATGCCTTCTTTTGAGAGGTGTTTGTTCATATCCTTCACCCACTTTTGAATGGGTTTGTTTGTTTTTTTTCTTGTAAATCTGTTTTAATTTTTTGTAGATTCTGGATATTAGCCCTTTGTCAGATGGGAATATTGCAAAAATTTTTTCCCATTCTGTTGGTTGCCGGTTCACTCTAATGATGGTTTCTTTTGCTGTGCAGAAGCTCTGGAGTTTAATTAGACCCCATTTGTCTACTTTGGCTTTTGTTGCCAATACTTTTGATGTTTTAGTCATGAAGTCCTTGCCCATGCCTATGTCCTGAATGGTTTTGCCTAGGTTTTCTTCTAGGGTTTTTATAGTATTAGGTCTTGTGTTTAAGTCTTTAATCCATTTGGAGTTAATTTTAATGTAAAGTGTCAGGAAGGGATCCAGTTTCTGCTTTCTGCACATGGCTAGCCAATTTTTCCAACACCATTTATTAAACAGGGAATCCTTTCCCCGTTGCTCATTTTGTTAGGTTTGTCAAAGATCAGATGGTTGTAGATGTGTAATGTTGTCTCTGAGGCCTCTGTTTTGTTCCACTGGTCTATATCACTGTTTTGATTACTGTAGCCTTGTAGTATAGTTTGAAGTCCGGTAGCATGATGCCTCCAGCGTTGTTCTTTTTGTTTAGAATTGTCTTAGCTATGCGGGCTCTCTTTTGGTTCCATATGAAGTTTAAGATGTTTTTTTTCCCAGTTCTGTGAAGAGGGTCATGGGTAGCTTGATGGGGATAGCATCGAATCTATAAAATACTTTGGGCACTATGGCCATTTTCACAATATTGATTCTTCCTAACCATGAGCATGGGATGTTTTTCCATCTGTTTGTATCCTCTCTTATTTCCTGGAGCAGGGTTTGCAGTTCTCTTTGAAGAGGTCCTTTACAACCTTTGTTAGTTGTATTCCTAGGTATTTTATTGTCTTTGTAGCAATTGTGAATGGCAGTTCATTCTTGATTTGGCTCTAAGTCTATTATTGGTGTATAGGAATGCTTGTGATTTCTGCACATTGATTTTGTATCCTGAGACTTTGCTGAAGTTGCTTACCAGTTACAGGAGATTTTGGGCTGAGACGATGGACTCTTCTAAATATACAATCATGTCATCTGCAAATAGAGACAATTTGACTTCCTCCTTTCCTATTTGAATACCTTTTATTTATTTTTCTTGCCTGATTGCTCTGGCTAGAACTTCAATACTATACTGAGTAGGAGTAGTGAGAGAGGGCATCCTTGTCTAGTGGCAGATTTCAAAGGGAATGCTTCCAGTTTTTTCTCATTCAGTATGATATTGGCTATGGGTTTGTCATAAATAGCTTTTATTATTTTGAGATACATTCTGTCAATACCTAGTTTATTCAGAGTTTTTAGCATAAAGGGCTGTTGAATTTTGTCAAAGGCCTTCTCTGCATCTATTGAGATAATCATGTGGTTTTTGTCTTTGGTTCTGTTTATGTGGTGAATAACATTTATAAACTTGTGTATGTTTAACCAGCCTTGCATCCCCGGGATGAAGCCTACTTGATCATGGTGGATAAGCTTTTTGATGTTGTTGCAATCGGTTTGCCAGTATTTTATTGAAGATTTTGGCATCTATGTTCATCATGGGTATTGGCCTGAAGTTTTCTTTTCTTGTTGAGTCTCTGCTGGATTTTGCTATCAGGATGATGTTGGTCTCATAAAATAATTTGGGAAGGATTTCTTCTTTTTGGATTGTTTGGAATAGTTTCAGAAGGAGTGGTACTAGCTCCTCTTTGTATGTCTGGTAGAATTCAGCTGTGAACCCGTCTGGTCCTGGGCTTTTTTTTGGTTGGTAGGCTATGTATTGGTGCCTCAAGTTCAGCCCTTGTTATTGGTCTATTCAGGGTTTTGACTTCTTCCTGGTTTAGGCTTGGGAAGATGCAAGTATCCAGGAATTTATCTATTTCTTCCAGGTTTACTGGTTTATGTAGATAGAGTTGTTTGTAGTAATCTCTGATGGTAGGCTGTATTTCTGTGGAATCTGTGGTTATATCCCCTTTATCATTTTTTATTGTATCTATTTGATCCTTCTCTCTTTTCTATTAATCTGGCTAGTGGTCTATTTTGTTGATCTTTTAAAAAAAACCAGCTCCTGGATTTATTGATTTTTTGAAGTGTTTTTGTGTCTCTATCTCCTTCAGTTCTGCTCTGATCTTAGTTATTTTTTGTCTTCTGCTAGCTTTTGAGTTTTTTTTTGATCTTGCTCCTCTCACTCTTTCAATTTTGATGATAGGGTGTTGATTTTAGATCTTTCCTTGCTTCTCATGTGGACATTTATTGCTATAAATTTCCCTCTAGACACTGCTTTAAATATGTCCCAGAGATTCTGGTACGTTGTGTATTTGTTCTAGTTGATTTCGAAGAGCACCTTTATTTCTGTCTTCATTTCATCGTTTATCCAGTCACTATTTTAGAGCCATTTGTTCAGTTTCCATGAAGTTGTGTGGTTCTTAGTTAGTTTCTTAATCCTGAGTTCTAATTTTATTGCGCTGTGGTTTGTGAGACTGTTTGCTACGATTTCTGTTCTTTTGCATTTGCTGAGGAGTGATTTACTTCCAATTATGTGGTCAATTTTAGAGTAGGTGTGATGTGGTTCTGAGAAGAATGTATATTCTGTGGATTTGGGGTGGAGAGTTCTGTAAATGTCTGTTAGGTTTGCTTGGTCCAGATCTGAGTTCAAGTCCTGGATATCCTTGTTAATTTTCTGTCTCGTTGAGCTGTCTAATATTGACAGTGTAGTGTTAAAGTCTCCCACCATTATTGTGTGGGAGTCTAAATCTCTTTGTAAGTCATTAAGAACTTGCTTTATATATCTGGGTGCTCCTGTATTGGGTTCATATATATTTAGGATCATTAGCTCTTCTTGTTGCATTGATCCTTTTACCATTATGTAATGCCCTTCTTTGTCTCTTTTGATCTTTGTTGATTTAAAGTCTATTTTATCAGAGACTAGGATTGCAACTCCTGATTTTTTTTTGCTCTCCATTTGCTTGGTAAGTCCTCCTCCATCCCTTTATTTTGAGCCTGTGTGTATCTTTGCACATGAGATGGTTTTCCTGGATACAGCACACTGATGGGTTTTGGCTTTTTATCCACTTTGCCAGTCTGTGTCTTTTGACTGGGGCATTTAGCCCATTTACATTTAAGGTTAATATTGTTATATGTGAATTTGATCCTGCCATTTTGATGCTACCTGGTTGTTTTGCCCATTAGTTGATGCAGTTTCTTTATTGTGTTGATGCTCTTTACCATTTGGTACATTTTTGGAGTGGCTGGTACTGGTTTTTCCTTTCCATGTTTAGTGCTTCTTTCAGGAGCTCTTGTAAGGCAGGCCTGGTAGTGATGAAATCTCTCAGCAACTGCTTGTTCATAAAGGATTTTATTTCTCCTTCGCTTATGAAGCTTAGTTTGGCTGGATAAGAAATTCTAGGTTGAAAGTTCTTTTCTTTAAGGATGTTGAATATTGGCCCCCACTCTCTTCTGGCTTGTAGTGTTTCTGCCGAGAGATCTGCTGTGAGTCTGATGGGCTTCCCTTTGTGGGTAACCTGACCTTTCTCCTTGGCTGCCCTTAGCATTTTTTCCTTCATTTCAACCCTGGTGAATCTGACAATTATGTGCCTTGGGGTTGCTCTTCTTGGGGAATATCTTTGTGGTGTTCTCTGTATCTCCTGGACTTGAATATTGGCCTGCCTTGCTAGGTTGGGGAAGTTCTCCTGGATAATATCCTGAAGAGTGTTTTCCAGCTTGGATTCATTCTCTCCATCACATTCAGGTACACCTATCAAACACAGATTAGGTCTTTTGACATAATCCCATATTTCTTGGAGGCTTTGTTCATTTCATTTTACTCTTTTTTCTCTAATATTGCCTTCTTGTTTTATTTCATTGAGTTGATTTTCAATCTCTGATATCCTTTCTTCTGCTTGGTCAATTCAGCTATTGAAACTTGTGTATGCTTCATGAAGTTCTCATGTTACGTTTTTCAGCACCCTCAATTCGTTTATATTATTCTGTAAGCTGTTTATTCTCATCAGCATTTGATTAAACCTTTTTTCAAGGTTCTTAGTTTCTTTGCATTGGGTTAGAACATGTTCTTTTAGCTCAGGGAAGTTTATTATTACCCACTTTCTGAAGCCTGTTTCTGTCAATTCATCATTCATTCTCCATCCAGCTTTGTTCCCTTGCTGGTGAGGAGTTATGATCCCTCGGAGGAGGAGAGGCATTCTGGTTTTGGTTGTTTTCATCCTTTTTGTGCTGGTTTCTTCCCATCTTTGTGGATTTATCTACCTGTGGTCTTTGTAGTTGGTGACTTGCGGATGGGGTCTCTGAGTGGACGTCCTTTTTGTTCATGATGAAGTTATTTCTTTTGGTTTTTTAGTTTCCCTTCTAACAGTCAGGACCCTCTGCTGTAGGACTACTGGAGGTCCACTCCAGACCCTGCTTGCCTGGGGATCACCTGTGGCAGCTGCAGAACAGTAAGGGTTGCTGCCAGTTTTTTCTTCTGTTATCTTTGTCCCAGAAGGATACCTGCCAGATGTCAGCCTGTGATCTCCTTTATGAGGTGTCTCTTTGGATATTAGAGGGTCAGGGAGCTGCTTGAGGAGACAGTCTATCCCTTATAGTAGCTGAAGTGTTGAGCTGTGAGCTCCGCTGTTCTGTTCAGAGCTGCTGGGCAGATACATTTAAGTCTGCTGCAGCAGAACTCATAACTGCCTTTTTTCCCCAGGTGCTCTGTCCTGGGAAGGTGGGGCTTTATTTATAAGTTCCTGATGTGCTGCTGCCTTTTTTCAGAGATGCCCTGCCCAGTAAGGAGGTAGCCTAGTCATGGTCTGCCAGCAGAGGCATTGCTGAGCTGCTGTGGGTTCTGCCCAGCTGCTGTGTGAACTTCCTTGTGGTTTTGTTTATAGAGGTATAGTTAGAACTGCCTCGGTAATGGCAGTGTGCCTCAGTTGTGGCAGACTGCCTCTGTAATGGCGGGCTGCCTCGGTAATGGTGGACTGCCTCAGTGATGGCAGACTGCCTCAGTAGTCGTGGACTGCCTTGGTAATGGTGGACGCCCTTCCCCCCACAGAGCTGGATCATCCTGGGTCCAGCTGCGCTTGCTGTGAAACTCTCAATCTAGAGTGTTTCAGATTGCTGATCTTTGTGAGGGTGGGACCTGCCAAGCCAGATCACCTGGCTCCCTGTTTAAGCCCCATTTTTTTCAGTTGAATGGGTGACTCTGTCTCCCAGGCATTCCAGGTGCCAGTTGAAACGGCCACCCGGATTTGTGTGAGTTTTTGTGTGGAGACCCGCTGCACCGGCTGAAACAGCTATGCTGGAGACTCATGGTGCTTTTCTGCCCAGGAATCTCCTGGTTTGTGGGCAGGAAAATCTCTTTTGGAAATGCGGTGATCACCCTCTGCGTTCTCACTGGGAACTGCACTCCAGAGCTGTTCCTATTCGGCCATCTTCTCTTTTAGGATTTTTGTGGTTTTAGGTTTTATGTTTAAGTCTTTAATCCATCTTGAGTTAATTGGTGTATAAGGTGTAAAGAAGGGGTCCAGTTTTAGTTTTCTGCATATGGCTAGCTGGTTTTTCCAACACCATTTATTAAATCAGGAATCATTTCCCCATTGCTTGTTTTTGTCAGGTTTGTCAAAGATCAGGTGGTTGTAGATGTATGGTGTTATTTCTGAGGCCAATGTTCTGTTCCATTGGTCTATATCTCTGTTTTGGTACCTGTACAATGCTGTTTTGGTTACTGTAACCTTGTAGTACAGTTTGAAGTCAGATAGCATGATGCCTCCAGCTTTGTTCTTTCTGCTTAGGATTGTCTTGGCTATATGGGCTGTTTTTTTGGTTCCATATGAAATTTAAAGTAGTTTTTTCTAATTCTGTGAAGAAAGTCAATGGTAGCTTGATAGGGTTAGCATTGAATCTCTAAATTACTTTGGGCAGTATGGCCATTTTCATCATATTGATTCTTCCTATCCATGAGCATGGAATGGTTTTTCACTTGTTTGTGTCCTCTCTTATTTCCTTGAGCAGTGGTTTGTAGTTCTCCTTGAAGCAGTCCTTTACATCCCTTGGAAGTTGTATTCCTAGGTATTTTATTCTCTTTGTAGCAATTGTGAATGGGAGTTCACTAATGATTTGGCTCTCTGTTTGTCTATTATTGGTGTATAGGAATGCTTGTGATTTTTGCAGATTGATTTTGTATCCTGAGACTTTGCTGAAGTTGCTTATCAGCTTAAGGAGATGTTGGGCTGAGACAATGGGGTTTTCTAAATATATAATCAAGTCATCTGCAAACAGGGACAATTTGACTCCCTGTCTTCCTCTCTTGCTTTCTTTCTTTCTTTCTCCTGCCTGATCACCCTGGCCAGAACTTCCAATACTATGTTGAATAGGAGTGACAAGGGAGGGCATCCTTTTCTTGTGCCTGTTTTCAAAGGGAATACTTCCAGCTTTTGCCCATTCAGTATGATATTGGCTGTGGATTTGTCATAGGTAGCTCATTATTTTGAGATATGTTTCGTCAATACCTAATTTATTGAGAGTTTTTAGCATGAAGGGTGTTGAATCGAAGGCCTTTTCTGTATCTATTGAGATAATCATGTGATTTTGTCATTGGTTCTGTTTATGTGATGGATTATGTTTACTGATTTGCATGTGTTGAACCAGCCTTGCATCCCAGGGGTGAAGCCAACTTGATTGTGGTGGATAAGCTTTTTGATGTGCTGCTGGATTTGGTTTGCTAGTATTTTATTGAGGATTTTCGCATTGATATTCATCAGAAATATTGGCCTGAAATTTTCTTTTTTTGTGTCTCTGCCAGATTTTGGTATCTGAATGATGCTGGCCTCATAAAATGAGTTAGGGAGGAGTTCCTCTTTTTGTATTGTTTGGAATAGTTTCAGAAGGAATGGTACCAGCTCTTCTTTGTACCTCTAGTAGAATTTGCCTGTGAATCCATCTGGTCTGGGGTTTTTTTTGATTGGTAGGCTCTTAATTACTGCCTCAATTACAGACCTTGTTATTGGTTTATTCAGGGATTTGACTTCTTCCTGATTTAGGCTTGTGAGGGTGTATATGTTAAGAAATTTATTAATTTTTTACAGATTTTCTAATTTGTGTATAAGTGTTTATAGTATTCTCTGATGATAGTTTGTATTTCTGTGGGATCAGTGGTGATATCCCCTTCATCATTTTTTATTGTGTCTATTTGAATCTTCTCTCTTTTCTTCTTTATTAGCTTGGCTAGCAATTTATCTATTTTGTTCATCTTTTCAAAAAAGCAGCTCCTGAATTCATTGATATTTTTGAAGGGTCTTTCATGTCTCTATCTCCTTCAGTTCTGCTCTGATTTTAGTTATTTCTTGTCTTCTGCTAGCTTTTGAATTTGTTTGCTCTTTCTTCTCTAGTTTTTTTTTTTAAATTGTGATATTATAATATCAATTTTAGATCTTTCCTGCTTTCTCTTGTGGGCATTTAGTGCTATAAATTTCCCTCTAAACATGGCTTTGGCTGTATCCCAGAGATTCTGGTATGTTGTATCTTTGTTCTTATTGGTTTCAAAGAGCTTATTTATTTCTGCCTTAAATTATTTACCTAGCAGTCATTCAGGAGCAGGTTTTCAGTTTCCATGTGGTTGTGTGGTTCTGAGTTTCTTAATCCTGAGTTCTAAATTGATTGCACTGTGGTCTGAGAGACTGTTTGTTATGATTTCTGTTCTTTTGCATTGCTGAGGAGTGTTTTACTTCCAATTATGTGGTCAATTTTAGAATAAGTGAGATGCGGTGCTAAGAAAAATGTATATTCTGTCAATTTGGGGTGGAGAGCTGTAGATGTTGATTAGGTTTGCTTGGTTCAGAGCTGAGTTCAAGTCCTGAATATCCTTGTTAATTTTCTGTTTCATTGATCTGTCTAATATTGACAGTGGGGTGTTAAAGTCTCTCACTAATATTGTGTGGGAGTATAAGTCTATTTGTAGGTCTCTAAGAACTTGCTTTATGAATCTGGGTGCTCCTATATTGGGTGCACATATATTTAGGAAATTAGCTCTTTTTGTTGCATTGATCCCTTTTCCATCATGTAATTACCTTCTTTGTCTTTTTGACCTTTGTTGGTTTAAAGTCTGTTCTGTCAGAGACTAGGATGGCAACACTTGCTTTTTTTTGCTTTCCATTTGCTTGGTAAATATTCCTTCACCCTTTATTTTGAGGCTGTGTCTTTGCACATGAGATGGGTCTCCTGAATACAGCACACCAATGAGTCTTGACTGTATCCAATTTGCCAGTCTATGTCTTTTAATTGGGGCATTTAGCCCATTTACATTTAAGGTTAATATTGTTATGTGTGAATTTGATCCTGTCATTATGATGCTAGCTGGTTATTTTGCCTGTTAGTTGATGTAATTTCTTCACAGTGTTGATGGTCTTTACAATTTAGTGTTTTGGCAGTGTCTGGTACCAGTTTTCCTTTTCCATGTTTAGCGTTTCCTTCAGGAGCTCTTGTAAGGCAGGCCTGCTGGTGACAAAACCTCTCAGCGTTTGCTTGTCTGTAAAAGATTTTATTTCTCCTTCACTTATGAAGCTTAGTTTGGCTGGATATGAAATTCTGGGTTGAACATTCTTTAAGAATCTTGAACATTGGCCCCACTTTCTTCTGGCTTTCAGGGTTTCTGCAGAGAAATCTGCTATTAATCTGATGGCCTACCCTTTGTGGGTAACCTGACTTTTCTCTCTGGCTGCCCTTAACATTTTTTCCTTCATTTCAACCTTGGTGAATCTGATGATTATGTGTCTTGTGGTTGCTCTTCTCGAGGAGTATCTTTGTGGTGTTCTCTGTATTTCCTGAATTTCGTTGTTGGCCTGTCTTGCTAGATTGAGGAAGTTCTGGATAATATCCTGAAATGTATTTTTCAACTTGGTTCCATTCCCCCCATCACTTTTGGGTACACCAATCAACATAGGTTTGGTCTTTCCACATAGTTGCATATTTCTTGGAGAATTTGCTTGTTTATTTTCATTCAGATCTGCTGCTGTCTTCAGAGTTAGCAGGCAGGAATGTTTAAGTCTGCTAAAGCTGCGCCCACAGCCGCCCTTTCCCCCAGGTGCTTTGTCTCAGGGAAATGGGAGTTTGATCTATAAGCACCTGACTGGGGCTGCTGCCTGTGTTTTAGAGATGCCCTGCCCAGAGAGGAGGAATCTAGAGAGGCAATCTGGCTGCAGAGGCTTTGCTGAGTTGTGGTGGACTCTGCCCAGTTTCAACTTCCCAGCGGCTTTGTTTACACTATGACAGGTAAACTACCTACTCAAGCTTCAGTAATGTGAACTCCCATCCCCCCACCAAGCTTGAGCATCCCAGGTCGACTTCAGACTGCTGTGCTGGCAGTGAGAATTTCAAGCCAGTGGATCTTAGCTTACTCGGCTTCATGGGGCTGGGATCCACTGATCTAGACTACTTGGCTCCCTGGCTTCCCTTCCCTTTCCAGGAGAGTCAACAGTTCTGTCTCTCTGGCATTTCAGGTGCCACTGGAGTATGATAAAACTTCTGCAGCTAGCTCAGTGTCTGCCCAAAAGGCCTCCCAGTTTTGTGCTTGAAACCCAGGGCCCTGGTGGTGTAGGCACCAGAGGGAATCTCTTGGTCTGAGGGTTGCAAAGACAATAGGAAAAACGTAGTATCTGGGTCAGAGTGCACCATTCCTCATGGCAGAGTCCCTCATAGCTTCCTTTGGCTAGGGAGTTACCCAACTCCTTGCACTTCCCAGGTGAGGCGACGGCCCACAGTGCTTCTGCTTACCCTGTGTGTGCTGCACCAACTGTCTAACCAGTGCCAGTGAGCTAAGCCAGGTACCTCATGCTACAGGTGGTGGCGCGTACCTGCAGAATTTATAGGAGCCAGGCACAGTGGTTCACTCCTGGAATCCCAGCACTTTGGGAGGCTGAGGTGGGAGGATCACTTGAGGTTAGGAGCTTGAGATCACTTGGGGCTAGGAGCTTTTGTGTTGATCTCATTGGGAGCTTCAGACCCAAGCTGTTCCTATTTGGCCATCTTGCCAGCCACCCAGTTGTCATTTAACATGTATTATTGTGGAGCCAGTTTGAAAGCTACTGTTCTATACCACATTAAACTGTCTGTTTGTGTATAGTTCATTGAGCTGGAAATTTTGCTTGATGCCCCAAGATAAGAGCCGCAGATCAGATTCCAAATCTTATTGATTATTTGAGTACAGTTATGTAAGCTATATTAAATAAAAATGTAGGCTGGACACAGTGGCTCACATCTGTAATCCCAGCCCTTTGGGAGGCCGAGGTGGGCGGATCGCTTGAGGTCATGAGTTTGAGACTAGGCTGACCAATGTGGCAAAACATCTCTATTAAAAAAAAATACAAAAAAAATTGCTGGGTGTAGTGGCATGTGCCTGTAGTCCCAGCTACTTGGAAGGCTGAGGCAGGAGAATACCTTGGACCTGGGAGGTGGAGGTTATAGTGAGCTGAGATCAGGCCACTACAATTCAGCCTGGGCGACAGAGCAGGGCGACAGAGCAAGGCGACATAACAAAAAAAAAAAAAAAAAAAAGGGTGGGGGGAGGTTAGTTATGGCTCTAAAGAACACAGTCTACTTTGATACTATTGGCTAGGCTGGTCTTTGACTTCTTAGTGTAGCCAACCCTACTAAATAGTTTTCAAAGTTCAGGCTTTCTTTTCTCAAAGTTGATCAATGTGATATAAATGTCGTGTTAGTTGACTGTTAATTTTTTGCAGACTGGTGTAAACAAGAAGAACTGGTCTGCCTTGTAGCAGAGTGAGAAGGTATGCCTGACCACGGGGCAGAACAGTTGCCCCAGGACTCTGACCCTCAGGGTGGCTTAGATGGAGAGAGGCAAGGTGTACAGAATTGCTTTGCATTTACCCCCATAGACAAGGTAGTTAAAAAAAGGGAAGATAACACACCACATACTCACTACCAACCAATGAGACCAAGCAAAGAGGTCACACAAATCCTTGTCAGATTTTTGGGGACCTTGGGGCAGTCCTGACTGCCAGAATCCACTGGAGGCCACCAGTGGAGGGCTGAGAACATCAATTCTAAGTACAATGGAGATGAAATCTGGAATGCAGTGCAACGGAAAGGGTAGGAGACTCATCTTCCCAGGGAAGCCGTGGGATCCCTACTAACATGTATGTCCACTGATGACCCTTATTTGTCAGTGCATAAGGTAAAATTGCCTACATGTTTAGAAAAGAACAAAAACATGTTCAAAAATCTGATAGAATCAAATTTAGGATGAAGATGGCTGTGAGTTAAGAATTTATAAGGGTCCAGGCACAGTGGTTCACGCCTGGAATCCTAGCACTTTGGGAGGCTGAGGTGGGAGGATCACTTGAGGCTAGAAGTTTGAGACAAGCCTGGGCCATATAGTGAGACACTATCTCTACAAGAAGTAAAAAACTAGCTGAGGATGGTGGCGCGCACCTGTAGTACTAGCTACTCAGCGGGCTAAGGATCCTTCAGCACCAGCCAACCCTCTTTCCTGGTTCCATGTTCACTCTGCTACTTCATGATCATTACTCCAGGTTGGAGGGATGGATCATGGACTACACATTTTCTCATCACAGAAAGGGCATGTTCCCCATTGAAACTGAATATGCTGGTTTGTTGTTGTTGTTGTTGTTGTTGTTTGTTTGTTTGTTTTGAGACAGCATCTGGCTCTGTTGCTCAGGCTGGAGTACACTGGTGCGATCTTGGCTCACTGCAACCTCTGCCTCCTGGGTTCAAGAGATTCTCCTGCCTCAGCCTCCAAAGTATCTGGGACTACAGGCATGCACCACCAGGCCTGGCTAATTTTTGTATTTTTAGTAGAGAGAGTTTCACCATGTTGGCCAGGCTGGTCTGGAACTCTTGACCTCAAGCGATCCACCCGCCTTGGCTTCCCAAAGTGCTGGGATTACAGGTGTTCGGCCAATCCACTGGGTTTTGAGACTCAGTCAGTTTCATGTGTGTTTAGGTTACTTAGCTTTATTCCTAAAGTCTCTGAACCAGTCAGCCAGGAGCTTGGATATCAATACCTTGGAGGGAGTTAATTCCCTGAGCATAGTGGCATATACCTGTAATATAGCTACTCAGTGGGCTGAGGAGGCAGGACTTGAATCCAGAAGTTGAAGGCTGTAGTGAGCTATGTAGTGAGTTAGTTCCCTCTAAGGTATTGCTATCCAAGCTCCTGGCTGACTGGTCTGAGAGCCACACCAGGGGTCAGGACCCTGTGAGCCCCAGCCTGAAATTGGCAGTCAGATCTCACAGGCTTCAGACCACAGAGGTGCACAGTACCCCAGCAGACATGGTCCTCAGGCTGAGCTGAAAGCCCCGGGGATGGGCTGTGCAAGCTGATTGCTCACTGAGTAGTAAGAGTTGAGTGTTGCTGGGACTCTGTAGGGTTCAGCAGCAAAGTGTTGCTTTCACATGGGGGCAGAATGAGACAAACCTCTGACTGCAGGGGACAGCAGGGGTGGAAGGGAGATGGGGTGGGGGGGTCAGTTTTATCCACAGTTTCTGGCTTGCCTGCTGTTCCTGAAGAGTTAGAGGAGAAAGAGATGTTTGGGCTGTTTCCAGGAGGAGCTCTGATAAATTCCAGCAGTGAGGAGGCCCCCTCCCCACTCAGGATTCTGTTTCTGTCCAATTTTCGAGGTGGGTGGTTCCCAGGAAGCAGAGCAGGGCAGGATGTCAGGGAGAGCCTTGGCTCATAGTTCACAAATATTAAATATTTTAAGCTACATGATATTCACACAGTACTTCCACATAAACCTTAACTGTAATTGTTGCAAGGATACACCATTGTCCTCCAAAGCAGATTCTAATTAATCAACAATGTGCTGATTAAGCATCTTCAGGAGAAGCACTGTGCTAAACACTGTAGAAAATTAAAGATTTGGAGCATAAACTTCATCTTTACACTCAAGGAATTTACAAGCTAGCTGAGGAAATAGGACACATCAATGAAACACCTAGAAAACAACTGCCAAAAAAAGTGCTAAACTAAGATTCATCAGCACCTCTTTTCCACCCTTCCACTGCGTCTCCCCTGCACAGTGGCTCAACCTTGCCCCAGTTGGCAGAACTTTGGGGGCACGAGGCAGATCATATGAATCTTCCCTCCAGTCCCTCACTTATTTTTATCCCATGGAACTTAGTCACTGTTGGTAAATAGTTTCTCTGCACCCCTTCACTCCCTTCCCACAGGGCTCAGTGGACTGGGGTGGGGAGAGTTTGAGGGTTATGAGGGGAGAAGGTGGTTTCGTGTGGATATATCCAGAAAATGGACCCTGCAAAGGCGAATACACTAGATAAAAATACATTTAATTTCTTCAGTTGTCTTCTGTTAAAATGGAATGGGTCTGGTTAGTTGGATGGGTCAGATATCTCTTGTTAAATTGATGAGCAGCTGCTGAATCTCATTCTTATAGAAGGAAGATAAAAGGCCATCGGGGACCTGGGTGTGGCCTTCCTGGGGCTCTTCTGGTTGCCTAGTAGTTTTTCCATGTTCTCTCGTTATGTCGTTATATCCATGTCCCTTCAATATACATTTCCCCCTAGTTGTGCTGATGCTTGTGTGACTGTCATCATTTGTTTACGATCCTCTGAATTAGACACTTCAAGAGAGTGACAAAAGTGTTACTGGAACCAACTTTTGCTATTAGGCCAGCCTTTCTCAACGGGGTTTCCAGGAAAGAATTAAGGTCTACAGAATATTATTTGAGTGACTGTCTTCTCAATCTCCCTAGGATGTGACATGACTAGTTCCATTCTAGAAGCAGGAGAGATATAAGTTAATTCATTACATAAAATAGATGATGCCTTTGGGCTTTAGAGCTTAGTTTTCTTATGGAGCCCAGATTGAGAAGGGCTGCTCTGGGCCCTCGTCCAAGGGTCTCAAGCAACATCAGAGCTCCCTCCTTCTTTTGGCCTGTCTCAGTTTCTACAACTGACCCATAATGACTTCTTGGGTCATGAGTTTGACAGTGTACACTAAATGTAATTGGAGTTCAAAGGAGAGACCAAGGCCCTGTGGGGGAATAACTCAACATACTATGTTAAGTTATAATGCTTTAGGCATTCTAAGGTCATCTAATATTAACTTAGACTAGGCGGTGAACTTGGAGAGAGAAGACTGAAACTTTGCTCTCTCCCCCATTCCCTATCAGGGACTCTATAAGGCAGGGTGGCGAGTAATGGCTTCCCTCTATGGTATGGGAGTGGAATTTCTCTGTTCAAAAAACTTTAGATCTTGTGAACAGTGATCTAAACAGCAGTCTCTGATCTTTTGGCACGAGGGACTGGTTTCATAGAAGACAATTTTTCCATGGACTGTGGGGTTTGGGGGTGGATGGTTTGGGGTTTATTCAAGCTCATTACATTTATTGTGTGCTTTATATATATTATTATTACATCGTAATATATAATGAAATAATTATACAACTCACCATGATGTCTCAACTTATCAGTGGGAGCCCTGAGCTTTTTTCCTGCAACTAGATGGCTCTATCTGGGGGTGATGGGAGACAGTGACAGATCATCAGGCATTGGATTCTTATAAGGAGAACACAACCTAGATCCTGTAGAACCTTTGCATACGCAGTTCACAATACGGTTCATGCTCCTATGAGAATTGAATGCTTCTGTTGATCTGACAGGAGGTGGAGCTCACCAGGTAATATGAGTGATGGGGAGTGGCTGTAAATACAGATGAAGCTTCCCTCACCCACCCACCACTCACCTGTGCAGCCTGGATCCTAACAGGACATGGACTGCTCTGGTCTATGGCCCAGGGATTGGGACCCCCCCACCCATCTAAATAGCAAAGCTGAAGAAAGTATGCCTACCCCATCTGATATAAGTTTAGAATTGTTGGGATTTGGCATGGCGAGTCAAAGTGTTGAGTAACCTGGTGTTCAGCAGTATGGACAGGTGGAGAAGATAAGGATGTTTTGAGTTCATCAAGACAGGAGCAGACACCTGTTGGGACAAGGGCACAGCAGCAATCTGGTTCTCTCATCCTCGTTCCCTATCATATGATGCTGGTCAGGAGGAGACTGGGGCAATAGTGTGATATTGGAGTTTAAATCTTTGGGAAAGTATTTTTTGAGTCAGGCTTGGTCTAGACATTGCCTGACTCCTGTGGTTTGGAGGTTGCTAGGGGGATGACACATTTCTTCAAGATTCTTGTTTCTTTCCTGGCCAGATCTAGCAGAGTTGAGTTGGGTGCCTGCAGGCTGTCAGAAGAACTCCATCCTTGCTTCTCTGCCACTACTGTGCACTGAATCCTGTCTGAAGTCCTTCATTTCCCCTTTTGGCTAGGGACCCTTTCTTCCCTGCTGGATCCAGGGAGAAGAAGAGGTAACATCAGAACTTACTGTGCTTCAACCATTGCTTGTGGGGCTGTCTCTGTGTAAATCCCGCTAGCCTAGAGTTTCTAGCTTCTAGTGTCACCTGTGGAACTATAGAATTTATCCTGATTCCAGGCCACGTTCCTCTGCTATGCATTCTCATGCTCTTCCTTTTTGAAATAACTATCAAATGGATGGATGCTTATTTAATATTTATTTTCCTGGGCTAGACTGTGAGCTCCATAAGATTTGGAACAGAGTTTGTCTTGCTCACTGCCATATTCCTATTGCCAAGCACAACAAAATCATCATAGGCATTTCAAACAGGGAATTAAAAATTTATGTATGTAACCAATTTCTGGTTACACAGACTGGGCTGAGAAGCCAAATGGGCTGGTGAAACAACCACATATTGGTGGCAGCAGAAGCTGCTGTCACCCTGAGGGCTGGAAGGACACAAGAAAGGAGTGGGCAACAACTTCATTCTGGTTAACGTTATTCTTAATTATATGGAATTAAAAATTTTTTCTTCTGGTAGGGGTGACCACAATACTAGTAAAAATGTAGGCCATTTAACATTACCCTATTTGAAATCCAGCATAGCCTTCTTGAGCTTCAAATCTGAAATCTGCAGGGATAATGTTTCTCAAAATGATGAAAGCACCATTTCTGAGGCAAAGACCCAGCCTGTCCTGGGCAGGTTGGCCTTTGGTTAGGGTTTCAGGTCATGCTTGCAGATTAGAGCCCGGGGAGGCTTCCATCTGAGATGGCGGTGTCCTTTTGGATACAGAAGAGGCTGTAATGCCATCTTTGTCCACCAGAGGGCTTCAGGGCAGCCCCTCACAGTCCAGCCGGCTGGGGTTTGGTGGCTCACCCATGCCTTGGCAGGGTGCTGCCTTGAGGGGTCTCTTTTTAAGTACCTCATGTGCTGGAGCAGATGTGGGGGTGCAGAGGCTGCCCTGATTCTAGAAAGGAGGAATTTCGCATTTGGTTCCCTCATTTTCTCTTTCACGGCTTCATTTTATGCTTAATAACAATTGATTTGAAAAATTTTAAAATTGGGAAATCAAAGAAGGGGTGTGTGTGTGTGCATTTTGTAGGCAGGTCTGGTTAATTAATGCCTGAACTCGCAGCTTAAACATTAGTTAATGCTTTAGAAATTCAGAGATGGAAAAGTGACCTTGGAAATAATTTAGCATCCCTTCATTTATAGCTAAAGCAGCAAATGCAGCCCTTGCTGCCTGCAAGATGCCTGGGAGGTTCAGAGCCTTGAGGAATGCAGCAAATAAGTAAGGTTATTAAAGCGTTTTTGGTAAGATTTTATTTCAGTTTTCCAATTTTTCCTCCCTTTTCTTAGACTCAGCCTGAGCCTTAACAGCAGCAACAAAGCACAAAAAGGCAGTTTTCAGTTTTCTATTGAAAGTGCTTGGCTCTCTTGTTCTAATCCCATCGTTGGTCTTGGGACTTTTTCCAGACTCCATTGAATCAGAGGATAGAAAGGCCTGGCATGGTAGAAAAATTATGCAGGAAAATATTGGAGTGACTAGAAAACCGGTCAAACTCCTAATTGCAAATTCTATTAAAATTAATTTTCAAATGTTACTAAAGAATTTTCAGCAGTACAGCAGAGACCAGCCACTGGAGTTACTTGAGGGAGAATGCACTAAACTGAAAAAAAAAAAAAAATCAATGTGAGTTTCCTAAAAAAGTTTTTTTAAAAACAAAACCAACAATCCCACACAAAAAAACTTTATTTTAATTAATCCCAAAGAAAAAAATAAAACTACAGGGAACCATACACAGAATTCAGAAAATGGCTGGAGCCTCTTTTTAAAGAAATGAAGTGGACATTACATCCTCTCAAGTGAAAGTCAGGATAAAAAAGAAGGAAGGTAATGATCATTGCACAAGACACATTGAAAATGATGTTTAAGCTGCACAAAGCAGAAATGGCGGTTAAATCAGTAAAGAAACCTGAGCAATAGACCCAGAATTTAAAGAAACTAAATTAAGAAATGAAACATTCTAGGAGGGCAGATCTGAGGAATAGATCTGAGTTTTGCAATTTCTGAATAGTTAGACTTCCTGAGTAAGCCAAACAAAGAAAAGGCCCTAAATCAATAATTAAAGATGCAAGAATACTTTATTCCAGAACCAGTAAGAGATTTGATTTGAAATAGAGAAGAGTCACATGGTCTAATAGAATACTTACGAACATTTAGGAAACAGTTCTCACACTCTTACATTTTTTCATCTGATATTTACAACGACAATATGAGGTGTAGACAGATATTATTATTCTTCTGTCTTACAGATAGAAATTAACCTCCAAGAAGCTGAGTGATTTGCTCAAGGGATATGACTAGTAAGGGAAGAGCCCAAGCTCAAGTCCAGGTCCTGCTCTCCAAAGTCGGGGGGTTTCATACATATTTTAAATAATAAGGAAAATATATCTTCGATGACACGCAAAAAGAGAAGATCACTCCTAAAATAATATACATTGGAAACACGATTGGCTTTTCTAGTAACATAAGAAGTGCTCAGTGGAGAGAGAGAATGCATCCACACTATACTTGACTTTACCAAACTGCCTTTCATGTGGGACACAAAAAAGACCTGTAAGCTCTTCAAGGTCCTAGAAATCCAACCAGTCGCTCACTTCCCTTATTCCAACAGGCTTTGAGGACTGCTTCTAAGAGAAGTCTGCATTAAACACAGAAACCTAAAGAGAAGACATTGACCTGAGTTATTTATTTATTATAGAAATACATAAAGAGAACATTGTGAGGAAGCACTTTTTGTTGATAAGTATAATTATTATATTTGATGAAACAAAAGTAAGATGTGTCCTTATACCTGTATGAGGAATTGCAAACTGCTCTGATCTTTCTAAGAGAGTTATTTGGCTAAATGTGACATGAAACATTCCTTAGATTCAATACTACCACTCTGGGAAGTTTTCCTAAACCAATAATTCAAAGAAGAAAAAGTTATAGATTGTTATACTGATATTTATAATTGTGAAAACTTGGAATAAAAACCGAAGAACTGGGTTTTAGCCCACATGAATATTATGTAGCTGTTAAAAATAATGAAGATGAAATACGCGTATGAAATTAGCATTGGAAGTAGAACTAAACTTTTAACCATGATGTGATTAAAACAATGAAAAATGTGTGCATGTAGATAAAGATTGGAATGCAATTCAGAGAAATGACATGAGTAAATTTAGGGTGGTGGAATCGAAGCGGAATTTTAAAAAGTCTTTATATACTATTAAATTTACAAATGGTTAGAAAGTTGCCAAAGCTGCTGCTGCAACACAGGCAACCCCACCCAAGTCAGAGGTTCATGGACTACATCTGGAACCATAAGAAACTGCTTACAGTTGTTGCCCCTGAGTAGGGGAAGTGGGGGCTCACGGGCCTGAGGAAGAGGGCTAGGAATTGACTTAATTTCACTCTATATGCTGTATTCGTTGGTGCCTTTTGGGTTTTGTATTGTGTGGATGTGGTGCCAATGAAAACATGATGTTTTGCACAATAAATCTATGTATTTCTGACCTGAAAAATTTCCCCAATGGTCTGATGATGGGACAGAATAGTTGAAGTCAGTGTGGTGTTGGAAAATGCAAAACATGTAGTTACTGTGCCATATAAATGGAAAGGCAGAGAGTGGAGACAATGCCAAGCGTAGAAGGAGAACAGTAGGTGGGAGTGAGCCTGCCTAGGAGTCCAAATGAAGCTGAGAGACCAGGTAGAATCTTGGGGCTGTGACCATCGGAGCAGAAAGCTGCAGTGTAGAAGGTGAGCGGAGATGGTGGCACAGACGGCAGAGGAAGAGTGTGCTTGGATGGCAAGAGGAGGGGCCGGGGGGTGGAGCCAAGGGAGGCCAGCACTACTCACTGTGGTGTAGTGTGGACAGACACTGAGCTGTGGGGCGTGCAGTGGGTGGCCGCTGGGGCCAGACACGCTGGGTGCGTAAAATCACGGCACCAGGGAAACTTGGAGCAGGGGTTCCTCCTGGAACGGCTGCTGAAACCAGTGTGAGCTGGGGAGGACGCAGACGCACAGGCTGGGCTCAAGGCTGTGGAGCCAGTGGGGTTGGGTTAGCTGCAGATCTTAAAGGTGTCTCTTTTAAAGGGTAGGATGGAAAGAACAGGATTGGCAGTCAGAAGGCCGAGATTCAAGTTCCGCTTTGAGGACCAGCTCTGTGACCTTCCTCACTATTTTGTCATCTTCAAAATGATAATATTAGCTGCCTCATGGAGGTAGAACGAGAAGGCAAGAGTGAGAACATCTGCAAGAAATAGCAGGGATAAGTGCTCGCTGAGCTATAAACTGTAAAACCAGCATCATTCATCAAAGCAGAGAGGGGCTCAGTCACTTTAAGGAGGTAGAGTGACTCTCAGGCTTGAATGAAGGTATTAACTTGTTAATTAGAACAAGGATTTAAAGACCCACAGACCCCAGGAGGAGGAGAGATAGGTGTCCATGCTAGTAGTCTATGCCCTGCTCAGGTGAGGTGCCCAGCCCGAGGCTGTGGTGTCTCAATATCCTGGGTATATTGGCCAGGCTGGTCTGTAACACCTGACCTCAGGTGATCTGCCCACCTCGGCCTTCCAAAGTGCTGGGATTATAGGCTTCAGCCACCGCACCTGGCCATGTGACCTTCTTTGTATTAGTTTTCTCATCTGTAAAATGGGATACTAAGAGTAGCTTCCTGTTCCTTGTGAGGAATAATGATAAATCATGTGAGGGCCCTCAGTGCCTGGCCTGGTGCAGTACACACGTTTGTGGCGTTTATGGAAAATCACTGGCTTGGCATTCTGACTCATCCACAGCAGACTCTGTGACGCTGCTCAGGGTGCTGCTGCCAAGGAGTTTGCTAGAGGGACGGCGTTCCAGGTGGAGGGCGCTGTTTGCTTGAGTCTCAGAAGGGTAAACAGGCTATAGGTAGCTGGGGTGGTTGCAACCTGGCCACAGACCATTCATGACAGAATTTTTTAAATGATGTGTTAATGGTGGGAGGCGAGACAGAACAGATTGGGGCCAGATCCCATGAGTATGGGCAATGACAGTTTGTGCTGTGCTAATACATTCTGATTTCATCTTACAGGCTATGGTGATCCCATGGAGAATTTTAGGTAGGTGAGTGACAAAATGGAATTTGCATTTTAGATTGTGAGATCCTTGACAGCGGGGGAGGGGGTCTTGTTCATCCTTGTGTCTTCAGTAAGTCACCCATCTTTTGACTCATAGTAAGAAATCAAAGAGCATTTGCTAAATGAATGAAAGACAATGCCAGAGATTGTGGAGGCCAGATGGGCACCAGGGAGACCACCTGGGCCTGTTGCACTAGCCCAGGTAGGAGTGGTGAGGGTGTGGACAGAGGCAGCAGGAGGCGCTGGGGGAAGGTCACGATCCCCTCCAACTTGTGAAGGAGGGTCACAGTATTTGGTGACTGATGGAGGAGATGGATGAAGATAAAGCAAAGATGACTTTATCTTTCTAGCTAGGGTGATGCCAAAGCTACTAAACATGAAAGGAAAACAGGAGGTAGACCAGTGTGCTTAAGCTTAGGACAACAATACAATGTTGAAGTACCCCGTGGATGTCAATGAGTTTTTCCTCTTAATAATTTTGCCTGCAAGCAAGGCTGACATTGCTAACGCTTCTGATGAGCTCTCCTGAATCTTTGAGAGGACCAATAATTGCAGTTTCAAGGTGGGATCTGAAAAAAAATAATGTGAACAGTTTTCACCCATCTATTTTAGATTATATATGTTATGGGGCATGTTTGAAAAGGCATGTGTAAGCAAATTTGTTTAAATTCAAATGTTACAAATTCACAACTACATTCTTATGTATGTTGTGTGTACACAACTCTATATTGCTGGAAGTTGTGGAGATAAACAGTACTGTCTGACCCTGGCCTTGGGGCCTCTAAGTTGCCTGACAATGAGCCAGCTCTCAGGGCTGAGGGACCGTGGGACTGAGGGCTTCCAAGGTCTCCCGCTAAGCTCTGGATACAGTGACATCTGAGAGAATTTCCCTACACAGTACGCACCTAAGGTTGAAACTGCTTCGTGTGTTATCTAACATGTTTATTCCCCCACGCAAGACTACCTTTATATATACCTTTTTAGATGGAAGAATATCAAGGGCTGGGAGTTCCCTGCTGCCCATCCCTATGGTACATTTATTCATTTGGCCCAAGCACACCTTTCCACAGGAGGCTGGGAGGGCAGGCACCTGGCTGGGCTGATCCGCCTCTCATGAGTTCCAGCTGCACCAAATGATGCTGGTTGGTGTCCACCCTCAGCCCTTTAGACAAACACCTGTGCAGTCTTGTTCTAGATCCTGGGGAAGTAACAGCTGATTTCTGTGGATGGGTTCATATCAGCTAGCAAAGGAAAATTTATTGTTTTATCTCATAACGCACGTGTTTTAATTATTTCTACCATCAAATTTAACAAAGCTCTAAAATGAAATTTAAAGTAGCACAAGGATTTTATGAAGATCTTGTATAATACATTTCAGCCATTTTGCTTTATTCACACAGAATCTGAAAGACTGCTATTTGCTTTTCTCATTATTTTCAAGGGGAAATTTAAAAAAATCTTTCTCCCTAGGTCTCTTGAATAATAGTGGTGTATTTTTCTCTGTCATAGTGTAGAGAAAGGCCCTCTTCTATGGCATTTATGGATTTTTAAAAAGTTAACGATAGCGGTTTGTTTGAAGTAGATATTTTGTATGTGTGTGTTTGAGGTGAAATTCGTGCAAAGAGAGGTGAAATAGTCTTCCACGTTCTTGCTGTGACCAAGAAGGTTTTATCTTTTATACGGGCATGAAAATAACACTTAAAAATCTTAGTTGGTTTTTCAAGGATTAAAGAAAAAAAAAAACAACATCAAGGACATTGCCAGGTTTTTTGTTGTTGTTGTTGTTTTATTTAATTAATTTATTTATTTGAGCACCCAGGCTGGAGTGCTGTGACATGATCTTGGCTCACTGCAACCTCCGCCTTCCAGGACTCAAGCCATCCGCCTCCGACCTCTGCCTCTCGAGTAGCTGAGACTACAGGCATGTGCCACCACACCTGGCTAATTTTTGCATTTTTTGTGGAGATGGGGGGCGGGTGGGCTCACTAAGTTGCCCAGGCTGGTCTCAAACTCCTGAGCTCGAAGCTATCTACCCACCTCAGCCTCCCAAAATGCTGGGATTACAGGTGTGGGCTACTGTGCCCAGTCTAAAGCACTAACTTTCTAATTACTCAGGATACACTTGGCTGGCATGTGTGCTTGAAACTCTTCAGTGGCCTCCCACTATTCTCAGGATGCAGAGCAAAATCCCTAACCAGGTCTCTTGTGTGGCTCTGCTCCTGTCTTGTCTGGCCTCATCAGACACAGCCCTTGCTCCTTGCTCTCATGGGCTGGACCTTCAGTTTCTTGAACGCACTTGCTGTCTTGTCTGGTCCTCTCCCCTTGCTGTTCTGTGCTTGGATCTGTTGTCTTCCCAGCCTCTTGATCTGTGTTCCCATAGCACTTTGGCTGCTTTCCTTCATGGTCCTTGATCTGTCTTCCCTATTAGCCATAAGCTCCAAGGTGAGCTGTTTGTGCTCATAGTTGTACCCCTGCTCCCAACCTCAGAAGTTCCTAGTACAGAGAGGATGTTCCACATACCTTTGTCGAACAAATTAATAAACTGTTTTCTAATTCACCCCCAGGGAATTGGCAAAAACCCTTACCCAGGGCTGAGAGAATACTGTTTGCTCTGCCTGGACTTCCCTTGTTCTTGTGTTTTTATGTTCTGCTTATTTTTATTCTCAGTGTCTCTCATTATTTTTGCCCCATGTCATTCTGTACAGGGCTCTATCTGATGTCAGGGCCTTTGTTTATGCACTTGTTCAAAGTTTGCTTCTCCAGAGTCTTGATCGGTTGTAATCCTAAGGAGACGCTAATGTGTTCTACAAAATCCCTGCTGCTAACTTATTAATCTGGGGAAAGCTTCTGGCTCTCTGTAATATGGGGATTCTACCTGTGCTGCAGCTCTGCTTTGAGCCCTTTTAAAAAGCCTGCTTTCTTTGTGCCATATCCTAGCCTAGTCTTTTAACTGCTGTGCTGTTCTAGGTCATTCCTTACCCTCGATTTGTGATATTTTCTGTTTAACATCATTAAGCCTCTCCTGGGCAGTACTTGGCCATTAGGTTGTTTCTGTTGAATGGCTTGATGCCACTTTCAGGTGTATTAGTCTTGGTAAGTAAAACAATTCTGCTGGAAGGATATAGGAAGCAGACACAGAAGAAGCAAGTTAATGTTACTTGGGAACGTACAGCTAGTTAGTAGAATAACTGCAATTAGAAAGCCAAACTCCTGAGCTCATATCTAGCTGTTCTTTCTACTCTACCCTGAATTGGCTCACATTTGTGAGCAAATGAATAGGAAATTTTGTTGACTATCTTTCCACTTATCAAAATGTTTGGAACTATAGCAAGCTACTTGTCCTATTCATATCACCTCATTTGATTCTTAGACTTCAGAAACTGGGAGAAGCAATTAACAGCAGTAAGCTCAACTTTTCTCAACTTTCCCCTTCAGAGGTTCTGAACAAAGAGAACAAGGAACCCAGATCACCCAAAAACTCCAATTAAAGGGAACTTGACTGCATATCCAGATGTGAAAATCACTACCAACCCTCCAGGTTTCCCTTCAGTGTCCATGCTGTAAAAAATGGCTGGCAAATTTATTCATATTAGCCACTGGTATGTTCACACTTTCAGTTTATTAGAATAGATGAGAAAAAAAGACCTTGGTATTCCCACCTGAAATAAGAAGGTGTTCTAAAAATATCTAGTTGGCTGGGCACAGTGGCTCATGCCTATAATTCCAGCACTTTAGGAGGCCAAGGCAGGAGGATTACTTGAGCCCAGGTGTTCGAGACCAGTCTGGGCAACATAGGGAGACCCTATCTCTATAGAAGCATTAAATTAAAAAAATTATAAAACAATAAAATTAAAAATCTTAATAAGAATGACTTGCTTATGGTCATCATAAAGATTCATAAAATATGAAATGTAGATAGAATTTAAAGGAGATAAATTTTAGAGTTTTATGAGATTAAAAAATAAAAGGCAGTATGCAGTGGTTCATGCCTGTGTAATCTCAACATTTTGGGAGGTCAAGGCAGGCAGACCCCTTGAGGCCAGAAGTTCAAGACTAGCCTGGGAAACATGGCAAAACACCATCTCTACGAAAAATACAAAAATTAGTTGGACGTGGTGGTGTGCACCTGTAGGGCCAGTTACTTAGGAGGCTGAGGTGGGAGGATCACTTGAGCCCAGGAGGTGGAGGGTGCAGTGAGCTGAGATTGCACCCCTGTACCCCAGCCTGGGTGACAGAGCCAGACCCTGCCTCAGAAATGAATAAATAAAATAAAACAAAAAATAAAAAAGGTTGCAGAGAAAGTTTCCAGCCCTTCCAGTGGATCTGACAGGTGCTTGAGTTCTGCCCTTGATCATCTTGTTGTTTTTGCCTGCAGTCCTTGTGTTCAAAGGGATAAAATGGAGATGATTAACTCCCAGACAGGCAGATCATCTGATAAATTGGAAGAATAAACACCTAATGAGATGACCCGCCCTGCTAAAATATGTGCATCTCCTCTGAGGTTTAAGGACATTTTATGTCTTCCCCATAAATTGTCTCCAGTGTTGTGAGGCCCAGGCCTTCCTGCTGTAAACCCTGCTTCCGTAGTCTACACTTCACACAAAGCCATGATACCCCGTGTTTCATGTGCACACGGCTGCACATGCCCCCAGATGTGTTTCTCAATCTTTAGATGTTGTTTGGTCAATCTTTTCATGTCACTAATGGAGGAAGATGGTTAAACAGTTCAGCTCCTTGTTCCTTCTCTCTGTTGGCTCCTGTACTAGATGTCTTCTCTTTGCCTCTCCAGATCCACATTTTACCTGTCCACTCCTGGCCAGGGAGGGAGGCTGGCCAAAATAAACATCATCAACAGACTCTTGCTTTCCAGCTTCTAGCTGGGTTTAGCTAAAGGAAGTCATCAGCAGGCTCTGGGAGGTGGGGTGCAGGGTGAGATGGGGTGTTTACTACTGCAGCTCACTTTCAGTTCAAGAGGGTTTCCTCATCTCACCTCTGATGGGTGGTCCTTTCCTGTAGCTGCTTTCTCAGGGTGCCCAGAATCTCCCTTCCCTGACAGCCTTCATGCTTAGAGATGGTAACCAAGGAACCGCATGACCCATTGTTGGTTTCATAAGTCCTTCCTACATATTGGCAATAGTCGCTTGTTAACAATTCCTCAACTAGCCTGTTTGCACAAGCCGTCAGTTTCTTGTGGGGACTCTAACTGATAATACTCTGTTGTGTTTCTCTCTCACTTTTTCTCCCTCTTTTTTTGTTCTCTTATCTCCTTTGTCCCACTCCTTTCCTCCAATTTCCTCTCCCTGTCTACCATTTTTTTCCTATCCCTGTTTCCTCCATCTAATACTCAATTTTTTTTCTCTGTTGCTTTACAGTATTACTATTAAAGTAATACTGCATTTATTTACCTTATTTAGGGATGGAGATGAGCTTCAACTAATGACAAATTTAAATAATTTGAAGAACATAAAAGCAAGTCATGGTGGCTGCTGGGAGTGTAAAATGGCACAATCACTCTGGAAAGCAGTTTGGTAGTTTCTTAAAAAGTAAAATACACATCAACCATGCAATCCAACCATTCCATTCATAGGTATTTATCCAAGAAAATTGGAAGCATACTTTTACATGAATGTTCTTAGAAGCTTTATTAAAAAAAGCCAAAAAATGGAAATAATCCAAAAGTCTACTAACAGGAGAGTGCTTAAAGTATATCTAAGCAGTGGAATACTACTTAGCAACAAAATGGAATGAAATATTGATATACATCATAACACGGTTGAATCTCAAGATAATTAGGCTGTGCAAAAAAAGCCAGACAAAAAAGAGTACATACTGTATGACTCTATGTATATATAAAACCAACTAATTTATAGTGACAGAAAACAGATCAGTGGTTACCTGGCAGGCAGGGGCTCAGGGCGGACCAAGATTTACAGATTACGAGGTGTGTAAGTTAACTTTTGGATATAATGAATATGTTCACTGTCTTGACTATGATGATGGTTTCATGCATGTATACATATGCCAAAACTTATCAAATCGTGCACTTTAAATATGTGCAGCTTATTTAAATATGTCAGTTACACCTCAGTAAAGATGTTAAAAATAACACACAATGATGGGCTCAAAGATGGTATATTACTTTCCTGTTGCTGCTGTAACAAATTACCATGCACCTAGTGGCTTAAAACAATGTAAATGTCTTCTCTTACAGTTCTGCAGGTCAGAGGTCCAACCAAGATCAGTCTCACTGGACTCACGTCAAGGTGTGGGAAGGGCCGGTCTCTTTTGCAGGGTCATAGGGGAGAATGCATTGTATTGTTCAGTATCTGGTTGCCACCTGTATTCCTTCTCTGTGGCCTCTTCCTCATATTCAAAGTGAGTTACTTCAATCTCTGCATCACGTTACCTTCTTTCCTTTGTGGTAAAATCACCTCCTCTTCTCTTCGTTCTCTTATAAGTACATTTATTATAACTCCATTGTGATTACATTTAGTGCTCACTCAGCCCAGTATAATCTCCCCATCTCAAGATCCTTAATCACACCTGCCAAGTCCTTTCTGCCACATAAGAAAACATTCACAAGCTCTGGGGGTTAATATGGGATATATTTGGGGCCATTATTCACTCTACTGTAGATGGTATATTGTTCGGTCTGTGAAAATGCGTATTGCTTAGTATCTAGGAATGGCTTATCTTCTTCTGCTTTGCACTGAGGTATTTATAAGTACGTAGTATTGGCTCTTGAAGAGAGGGGAACAACTTCCAGGCTGGATACTATATGAAAAAGCTCACTGTGCAGAAATCATCCACTTCTTGTGTGGAATTATAAAGCATCCCCAGTATAGCAGCCTAAACATTTGAGCCCATTCTCACATGGGCCATGCTTTTTCTTGAAGAAAGAGCTTAGGCAGCTGGGGGAAAGACGACCCTATAGATGATTGTTATGATTTTGTGCAAAGCTAATCGTTAGCTTGCAGGCTTCAGTCTGCCCTTTGTTAACTCATCTTTAATCGTATCTGTGGTCTGACCATGGAGATGCTGGGGAAATCCTCACCACCTGATTGCCAAAAGCAAACATCAGGGCCTATATGTGGAGCTACTTCTAGGGAAGCTGCTGAGATGAGACTCTCATTCCTAAAGCAGGGTAGACCCTTGAGCTTTGTTGACCCCAGACCTTGGCCCTGGTGAACGTTCTCTGAAAAGCAGAGTCTAGAGATAGGGTGTATTATGATAGGGAATGTGGTCAGAGGGAGATTTTGCCTCTTAAGTCCTGCAGTGGTAGCAGATGGAATCGGCGTGATGCTGGCTGCCTACACCCTCTAGAGTGGCTGCCTTTTGTCTGCAGGCTGGCCCACACTGACAGTAGGCTCAAATTGTGGAAGCAGCCTCGCCCAGTCCAGAAATGTCTCCAAGATCAGGAGTTTTTCAGTGTGATCTCCTTCAAAGGGGAGAGAGTCACAAACAAATGCCAAATGCAAGACAAATAGAGACTGGGGATAGCTAGTGGTTGAGCTTTGAGTATCTCTAGCAATGCCTTTGGGGCTGAGAGGATGGTTCTTGATCTGTAAATTGACAGGGATTGCCCACATTTATAGTACTTTCCTATAGGCAGGGGAGAAGGTCTTATTTGTTCCTACTTGTTGCTCTGACAGGCAAGGTTTCCTCTATACAGTTTGGCATCTGGGGACTCTGGCTGTCTTTCCTTTGCAAAGGATGGGGAGAAGGAGGCGTGGGAACCTGGGGAGATGGGAATGAGCTTTGTGGGTGTGGACACAGCTGAAGTTCCTTCCCTTGCCTGAAGGGGTCAGCAAAGGCCCAGCTAGGGTGGCAACATCTTGACTCCCAGGAAGGAAAAATTCCTAATATCCCATAAAACCCAGGGGGTGGACAGCTCCTATCCAGCTACTGTGTGATTTCTCTGCCTGAACACTGACAGATCCTCCCACAGAGTTCCCTATCTGCCTGGAGATACTTGGGCAGGCCCTAGATATTGGAGAATGGGAGTCTGTGGGATTCAGAAGAGGGAGTGTGCCCGAGCCTGGATGGAAGGGGCTACAAGGGTGTAGAATCTCCCAGCTGTGCCGTCTCGGATATTCTGGGGATGTCTGTGCCCCAAACAGAGCCTGTAATCAAGTTATCAAAGCTAATAAGATAATTTCTGCATTAAATGAAATTGTGGATGAAGGCTAGGGATGTAGGAAACAGACTAATGGCTCTAATGTTTTCCCCCAACCTTTCACATCTCAATATAGTGCAGTCATCGGAGTCCTTGTTCATGTGCGAGGAAAATGATGACTCCTCAGAGAAGCTGCTGGCAATGATCATTTAGTTCCTCATTCTTTTGTGTTTAGTTGGGTGGGGTCAGGCAGGAGAAACTATGGTAGGAGAGAGCAGTAAGTCACAATCTGTCCCATAGATAAACATCTCTTTTCTTACCCAGTTTCACTGGTTGCCATGTTTTCAACAATCAAGAATATTCCTATGTTTTAATTAAAAAAGTAAATTCTTCTTATTAAAAAAAGAGGAAACACAAAAGCCTCCTTTTAACTTTACTCCTCCTATCTACTCCCTTCCGCTGAAGTATCTATCATTGTTGATCTGGAGAATGTCCTTCTCTCTATAGGTAATGGTTTGAAAATATGTCCACAATTATTTGATATGACTTCTTTCAAAAGGTGGAACCCATTCTCCTCACCTTAAGAGCAGGATGGACTTAGTGACTCACTTTTAAAGCATAGAATGTGGCAGGAATGATGATTTATGATGTCTGAGATTAGGATGTAAGTGGTATCAAGGCTTCCTCCTCTCTCTTGCTCTCTCCGACCCCCTGTTCTGGGTGAGGCCAAATGCCATGTTGTGAGGACACTCAAGCCATCCCAAGGAGAGTGGTGTGTGTTGAGGAACGGAGGCCTCCTGCCAGCAGCCACATGAGTGATCCATAAAGAGAGTATTATAATGGATTTTGCCACCTACGAGGGCATAGGCTCCCAGATGTCAGGGGTATTCTGAAATTCAGGATTCCCAGGCACAGGAAAATGGGCAGAGGACAGAGAACACAATACCCAGGCATATTTTTATATTGACAAACAGTACCTAAGAGTGTATATAACAGGCAGGTCTAGTTTTAGTAGCTTGGGTTATATGGTGGTTGCTGATATTTGCCGCCCAATCACCCTTCAGGGTTGGAGGACTTATTACTCCAGCTGCTGGGAGCGCTGCAGGCAGAGAGCCCTCACCCATCAACCTCCTCTTCCTAAACTGAAGAGAACCATCATGCCCAGGGTCATGCCCGTTCCCAGCAGCCCACATCCAGGGTTTGACTAATGAGTGATATAGAGCTCACCTCTTACAGCCCAACTCAGGAGAGCTCTGATGGCCACCCCATCTTCAGAACTCCCTGCAGGATTGGCTGAGGGATTCATTGAGACTGCACTGCAGCTGAACTTCATCATCTGCCCATTCCCACTTCCCTCCGCCGCCACCCTTCCCTTTCACAGGTGTTGATACTCAAAGCACTCCCCACTGAGCCACCTGTATGCCAGCCTCCATCTTGGAGTCTGCTTCCTGGAAACCTAAGAAGAGACAGTGGGTACCAGGGATGTTCTAGGAAAGTGGATGAGGCGACAGTGTCTTAGAGAGGGATTACTGGCCGCCCAGCTGGCATCACTGGTGGTAGACGGAGCATTGACAGCTAGTAGCAGAAGGTGGTGGTGCAGTTGCTCACTGGTTATGAGCTGTGATGGTGTACTTGTGGAAGGGCGTGTATTAACTAGCACAAGGTGTTAGGCATTTGAGAAATATGAGGGGCGTGGTAACTCTATTAATGCTCAGGAAAAGGATAATAAAAAGCTGAAAGTAATTACTCAGGTATTAAAGCTAAGTGTCAGCTATGCATGGTGGCTCACACCTGCCCAGCAATTTGGGAGGCTGAGGCATGTGGATCACTTGTGGTTAGGAGTTAGAGATCAGCCTGGGCAACATGGAGAAACCCTGTCTCTACTAAAAACATAAAAATCAGGAATTGGCCAGGAGTTCAAAACCAGCCTGGCCAAGATAGTGAAACCCTGTCTCTACTAAAAATGCAAAAAAAAAAAAAAAAAAAAAATCAGCTGGGCATGGTGGGAGGTGCCTGTAATCCCAGGTACTCAGGGGGCTGAGGCAGGAGAATCACTTGAACCCAGGAGGCAGAGGTTGCAGTGAGCTGAGATCGCACCACTGCACTCAACCTTGAGCGACAGAGTGAGATGTTGCTAAAGAAAAAGAAAGGAGGATCTTTTAAAAAAGAGTATAGGAGCTCCAAAGGAGGTTAAACTCCCACATGAGGCGGGTCTGCTATGCCAAGGACAGGAGATCTGGATGGGAAGAAATGGGACCCTGGCATATATCAGAGTTGATGCCCCCAGAGCTTGACTCCCCAGTTTCCCTGGGAGCCAAGAGGGTAGAAGCAGGAGTGGCTCTGTTTACCATCATGCCCAGGGGCCAACTTGGGGATATCCCCCATCCCACTTACCCTCCTGCATTCCTACATCTTTGGACTCTGTTAATTTAGAGGTCTTAGATCTCAAAGGAGAATGCTTTTATTTGGGAATAAGCAAAAGTTCTATTCAGCTATAAGCTATGGCTGCCATCTGGATACTTTGAGCTTCTTGTGTTAAAAAAACAGCAGGGAAATAGAGGATTCTCATCCTCACAGGACTGAATGACCCTTATCATTAAGTGAGGAAAGGAAAGAACACACTGAGAAGGCAATATGGGAAATCTCTTCAAATATAAATGGATATAAGCCCTTGACATGGAAATCTACTTTATGGATGCACAGCTAGTCATCCTGTATCCATGGGTATTGCATCCCATCGATTTGACCAATGGCAGGTTGAAAATAGCTTGTTAAAAATTGTGTCTGTACTTAATATGTACAGAATTTTTTCTTGTCATGATTCCCTAAACAATACAGTATAAAAATCATTTATATAGTACTTACATTGTATTAGGTATTACAAGTAATACATAGATGATTTGAAGTATATGGGAGGATGTGCTTAGGTTATATGAGATTTTGGCATTTGCAGGAGGTTAATGACATTTGGAGGTGGAGCAATTGGGAGGTAATTAGGATTAGATAAGATCATCAGGGTGGGGCCCCCATGATGGGACTGGTGGTTTCATAAGAAGCAGAAGAGAGACCTGAGCTGGCACACACACACTTCCCTCTCACCATGTGATGTTCTCTGCCGTATTATGACATAGTGAGAAGGCTCTCACCAGCAGTAGCCTCCCAACCTTGGACACCTCCTAGAACTGTAAGAAATACATTTCTTTTCTTTATAAATCACCTAATTTGTAATGTTCTGTTATAGTAAAGAAAATGGACGAAGATAGTGGATCTGGAGGACTTGATTATCTGTTGGGAGGAAATGCTCCCACCAGAGAACACAATAAAGGTTACCCTGAATCTACAGGTATGACTACCATCTGATTATCTTGGGATTCTCATACTAGTAGAACTGCAGACAATGGAAGGGAGATATAATTGCCTCTGATCACCATAAAGAGGTTGGATACCTGATACTAAATGGTGACACAGAGGAATATATCTGAAATTCAAGGATCTATTCGGGCATCTGTTGGTGGTCCCATCCCTCATATTAACCATGAACAGGCAATTGCAGGGATGGTGGCCTGATAAAGGGAAGCAGGAGCTCAGATTCATCCAGGTTAAAGGTCTGGTCACCTCCTAAGGCAAGGAAACTGTGTTACATTAAATTTGAGGTGCTTGGGCCGGGCGCGGTGGCTCAAGCCTGTAATCCCAGCACTGTGGGAGGCCGAGGCGGGTGGATCACGAGGTCAAGAGATCGAGACCATCCTGGTCAACATGGTGAAACCCCGTCTCTACTAAAAATACAAAAAATTAGCTGGGCATGGTGGCGCGTGCCTGTAATCCCAGCGACTCAGGAGGCTGGGGCAGGAGAATTGCCTGAACCCGGGAGGCGGAGGGTGCGGTGAGCCGAGATCGCGCCATTGCACTCCAGCCTGGGTAACAAGAGCGAAACTCCGTCTCAAAAAAAAAAAAAAAAAAAAAAAAAAAAAAAATTTGAGGTGCTTATACAAGTGGACTATACAAGTGGAGCTGTCAAGTAAGCAACTGCATACACAAGTCTGGAGCTGGGAGAGGCCCAGGTGTATTGTCATCATCATATAGAGTAGATGATTCTACCCAGTGGGTGAGTATAAGTTACAAAAAGAATTGAGGTCTGGGTCACGCCAATGTTTAGAGGACATGACCTTTCAGTATTTGTTTGTAGAGGTGAGAGGTGGGAGAAAAATCAGGCATTTGGCATTCTCAAAGCCAAGTGAAGATAGTTTCCAAGGAGGAGAGTTGTCAGCTGTGTGAAATGCTGCTGATGGTTGAAGTAAAAATGAGGATTGAGTATTGACTCTTGTTTTTTGTGGTGTGAAATTTATTGGTGGCCTTGACAAGATAGGTTTCAGTGGAGTCGTGGGGGCACAAAATCTGAATGAACCTGAAAATGGGGAGGAAACAACCAAGAGACAGTAGATATAGACAACACTTTCAAAGAGCTGTGTTGTTTTAAAAAATGTGGGAGTTGGGGGAGAATAAGCCAATGAGGAGGATCCCAGTGATCCAGGATGGAGGGTGAGCTGGTCAATGCAGGGGTGCGAGGGTAGACCAGTGGGGAGCATCCTGGTATAGGCAGGAGGAGATAGAACCAGAACATAGGCTTTTAGCCAGGAGCACCTAAAATCTACCTAGAGTCAGTGGAGAGAAGAGAGAGTGAATGAGAGATGTATTTGGGTGGAGAGAGATGTGGTGGGAGCTTGGAAGGTCTCTTCTAATTGCCTACTTTTCTCAGGGAAATAGGAGGGGAGGTCATTAAGAGAGTGAGGAGCTAGGAGGAGACATGGGAGGATGCACATAGGCTATATGCAAATAGCGTACCATTTTATACAGGGGACTTGAGCATCCGTGGATGCATCACACAGTTGTCAAGGGAGTGGGAGTGTGAATGCAGATAAAGTGTGAAGCTGGGCAGCATCAAGGGGCCCCCCAAGATTAGGGATCATGGAGTTGGATTATGGATTTCATGATGTGACTGGGTAAAATTACTTTCACTACCTTGCTGATTCATCTATATTGACTCTGAAGATGTCAGGTAAAATTTTTATTCTTGGCCTTTATCCAACATACCTTGAAAACTTTGGTAGTCACTAAGCAGTTGAGCTCCATCTGTCCAAAGGTGGTTTCTTCCCAGGCTAATAACATGACCTATGGGTGAATGTTGAGAAGAGCTGAAAAGGATTGCACACATTTAAATACCTGGAAATGCTGGTTGCAGCACTGAGTGTTGTATATCCATGCTATCATTGCTCATCTCTTGTAGAACTTTCCCCATCTGTGTTCCTTGATAGGAACTGAGGTGTGGAAAGATGAGGTCCTTAAAGGATAATCAACACATCCACTGCCTCATTTCACCCTATATCTAAATTCAGAACATCTCAATGCAGATTAAAACACTTAATTTCTAATACGAAGCTACAATCTTAACCAAATCAAGTATAAGATAGGGAAAGATAAGAAGTCCTAAGGCATTAATCATTAAACGAGGCATCCCGGTAACCATTATTTGGAATGGTCTTTCTGCTGGCAACTTGGAGGTTTCTTCACTCGAGTTCACACACCATAGTAAAATAAGGATAGGAGCAGAATAAGACTCTCTTCCTTTCTGAGCTTAGCCACCTAAAAGGGGAGGTAGTAAAGTGAATTTTACATTACTTTGAACACAGGTGCTTTCTCAGGCAGATCATTTCTCAGGCAGGCCATTAGGAAAGACCACACATGGAAGTTGAAGATCTGAAAATTAATTTCTAATTTTAAGAAACAACTTTATTGAAGTATATAATAAAATTTAAGTCTACAATTCAATGATTTTTATAGCTTTACCAAGTGGTGCAACCATCACATTCAATGAGTTGTAGAGCATTTTCATTGCTCCAGTAAGACCCCTCATGCCCTTTACAGTTGATCTCTGTTCCCAGCCCCAGACCCAGGCAACCTTTATCTATTTTGTCTCTATAAATTTTATAAATTTGCTTTTCTGAATCTTTCATGCTAATGAAGAAATTGATTTTTAAAATATATATACGCCTACTTACCTCTTGGAAAGTCTTTGCATATATACTGTCTGTCTCATATAGGCCTGTCTTAGGCCTATGGTATTTTTGGAAGAATATCTATTCATATCTCTGTATCTCTATAGATCTATTTATATAAAATATTCAACATACAGTCTTCTTATCTTTGTGGTGAATCCAAGTTACTTTGTCTAGAGCGTAGAGGGAATCGCAGCAACAGGAGGAGCTCAAGATTGGGCAGGTCCTGGGGTGTCGGGGCAGCTGCTGTTCTCACTCCTCTCTAAGTCAGGCTATCCTTCGCTTTCTCCTCCCCTAGGATATACCCAGTACGTCTCCCTGTCCTCTTTCCAGACTTCACTTTGTGAGTCATCAAACCCCTAAACCAGGATAAAGGCTCATACTGAAAGACACAAAATCACATTTTGTCCATCACGCAGGACCTCTTTCACAGCTTTGCTTACCGCCACAGTGCACAGGGACCTCTCTGAATCTCTATGGGCTGTACACATCAGCTCCCAGGAACTCTGGTCCTTTCCTTGTGTTTGTTTTCTATGTTAACATATGGGCCCACTATCCATTCAGTTGTCTAAGGCAGAAACCACAGTCAGCCAAGACCCTTCTCAATTCTTCCATACCCAGTTGTCACCAAGCCCTGCTAATATGATATCTGCTGTCTTTTAGTTGATCTTCTCCTGATTCCCCAACCACTGCCTTTTGTTGGAGTGGTCATCTGTCTTGCCTGGAGTATAGCTGAAGCTTTTGTTCTGCTCTTATTTCCAAACGAAGGTGGAGGAATCTTCCCAGGGTGAAAAGCTGATCAAGTTTGTGTCATTGTGGAGATTCAACCATGGCTCTCCCTTGGCTTTGATGATAAAATGTACATTTCTTGCCTTCCCACACTGGGATTTTGTTGATTTGTCCCTGACGCCTCTCCTGTTGCCTTCACAAGCTCCTTCTATTGCAGACATAACAACGTTCTTGCATTTCGTGCTTGCATCTTCTTATTCCCTGGATTGTTCCTACTCTTCCCTCAGACTAAGCAAAGGCATCCCTTCTGCAGGGAAGCCTTATAAACACGTCTACTTGGTTTTACATGGCTGTCTCTCCAACCCAACTTTTAGTGTTTTCCCTGCCCCTCTTCCCACTGTCCCCAGACTGACAATATCTTAAGGGCAGAGTTTGTATTTTATACTTCTCCAGAGTCATTGCACATGATAGACAGTCATTCGTTATTTGAAGTTTCTTAGTCTCTTAAAAAAATACACCTCTTTTTCCTTTTCTCTTTTCAGAGAAAAGGAAACCTGTGTACACTGCTGCTTGGAATATAAATTAGTACAGCCATTGTGGAAAGTGGTTTGGTGATTTCTGAAATAACTTAAAAAGTAGAATTATCATTCAACTCAGTAATCCTATTACTAAGTATTTGTATCCCAAAGGAATACAAATCATTCTACTGTAAAGACACATGCACACATATGTTCATCACAGCACTATTTACAATAGCAAGGACATGGAATTAACCTAAATGCCTATCAGTGCTGGGCTGGATAAAGAAAATGTTGTACATATACACCAGTAATACTATGTTGCAGTAAAAAGAACAAGATCGTGTCCTTTGCAGTAACGTGCGTGGAGCTGGAGACCATTATCCCAAGAAAACGAATGTAGGAGTCAAAAACCAAACACTTAATGTTCTCCTTTATAAGTGGGAGCTAAACATTGAGCACATATGGACCCAAAGAAGGGAACAACAGACATTGGAGCCTACTTGAGGGTGGAGGGTGGGAGGAGGTTGAGGGTGGAAAAACCACTCCTGTGACATGAAATGTACCTATGTAACAAACCTGCACATGTACTCCTGAACCTAGAATAAAAGTTTAAAAAAGTCACATCTCAGTGTTCATGTTTGTCCTCTGCAGATACCTTGAGCCTCTTATGGGATCATGAGGCTTGTGTGCTGAGATCCCAGGAGACAAAGCTGAGATTCAGCTGGATAAAGGGGGTGTACAGCACAGCTGATGTTTGTTCTTTGTGGAAATCAGGCTCTTTTCTCCTAAGGAGAGTTCTAGAGCAGTTATTGCTATTATCAGTCTATTTTTTGGAGTGTGTTCTGTGTACCAAACTAAGGTTCATTTGGTGTTTTCATCTACAATGCAAGTGCATTGAAGTGGATGGTACTATCCTGCTTGACACATAAGGAAACTGAGTCACAAATAAGTTAAATAACCTGCCCAAACAATATAATCATTAACACTGAGATTTTTCTTTAAACCCATGCTCTAACTTTTTTTTTTGAGACAGGGTCTTACGCTGTTGCCCAGGCTGGAGTGCCATCTTGGCTTGCTGCAACTTCCACCTCCCAGGTTCAAGTGATTCTCCCACTTCAGCCTCCTGAGTAGCTGGGATTACAGGCATGCACCACCACACCCAGCTAATTTTTATACTTTTTGGTAGAGACAGGGTTTCACCATGATGGCCAGCCTCCCATGCTCTTAATTTCTAAGCCGTAATGTTTTATGAATTCATTTATGAATTGGATACGTGTTGTGAACTAAAATTCAAGCAATTTTGTATTCTAACCCAGCATGAACATTGAAGTTAGTGGGGTGTCTAAATGTAGGCTGAGGGTGGGGAGCCAAGTTAACTACAGAGCCTCTTGCCTGGTCCTGCCTTTAAATGCGCCTCCCCAATCTCAGCCTGGGCTGCTATGAATAGGTTTTCTTGGCTACCATTTTCCTAATCTCTATTCCAAAGACCTTGATATAGGTGGTACCTGTTATTTTTAAAATATTACATGTCTAAGATACATGTAAACAAGACACAGGCTTCCATTGACAGTTTTGGAGTCAGGCTTAAATGTGTGGAAACTGCTTCTATACCAGGCAGTTTCTTTCTTTCCAAAGTATGCCTACCTTTTTCTGGCTTTCACAGTTGTAAGTCTATACATTCTTTGAGTAGAAAAGTGGTTTGTATCCTTGACAAAGTAGTTGGCATTAGAACCTCATCTTGTCAGTGTTTGACTTTTTGATTTTTAAAATTCAGAACAAATGTAATATGACTCAGGTCTTGAAGGCATAACTCAGTATTCCTGCACCAGGAGGGAAGGAGTGTGCTCCATCTTTAGGCAGAGAAGTTCTAGGAATATCACATAAAATTATATATATACACATCTACATGAATACATACATATATATGTATATCTACATGAATAGATATGTGAAAATGTTTTGACAACTGTAAGTGCTATACAGATGCTGGGCATGTAACTTTGTTAAGTTTGTCATTTTGTGTATAGCAGTGCTCATCCTATTTGCTATATTTAGTAGTTTTGTTTTTCTTAAAATTCCTTTCCTTTCCATGGCTCTTAATGAGGCATTTTTCCCCTTCTGTTCTTTCCCTGACTCCTCCACCCCCACAATTTACCCTAAAGAGGAAAACAAAAAATTTTCTTTATGACAATCAATACTTTCAACACTTCTGTGACCAAATGAGTGGCTTCCCCCACCACCCCACAACACCAACCAATTCTCCTGTTCTTTGGACACCAGCTGGGCATCCTATAATTCAGTTGTTACACCAACTACCTGCAGTTAGTTTGAGTACAGGTTAAGGGCTCAGTCCCACAGATTGCCTGTTTCAGAAGCCAATTGCAAGTACTGAATCCCCAGGTTACCCAGACTTCTGTCAGCCTTGGCAACAAATGGAGGGTTCCCAGGACCTCCTCTTCAAGTTTGACGATTTGTTGTGTTGGCTCTCAGGATTCAGGGAAACACTCTTGCTTGTTTATTATTAAGGCTATGATACAGCACACAGATGAACAGCCACATGAAAATGCATATAGAGCAAGGTCAGCAAGGGTCCTGAATGTAGGGGCTCAGTACCCATAGAGTTGGGGTGCACTGCCAACATGGCACATGGATGTGTTCACCAACCCAGAATGTCTCTGAGCTCTGTCTTTTAGGGATTTTTTTTTTTTAATGGAGGCTTCATGTAGGCATTATCAATGATTAACTCAACCTCTATCTCTTCTCCCCTCCCTGAGGATGGAAGTAGAGCTGAAAGTTCCAAGCTTCTAACCATGGCTTGGTCTTCCTGGTGACCAGCCCTCATTAAGGAGCCCAGCAAGAGTCACCTCATTGGAAGAAAAGATGCTCCTATCACACAGGAAGTTCCAAGGGATTTAGGAGCTCTGTGTTTGGAACTGGGGTCAAAAACCAAACAAAAAATACTCCTAGCACTTTTATGGCTTAGAAAATTACAAAGGTTTTAGGAGCTATGGCCAATAGCTGGGAAAGAAGATCAAAATATACATTTCTTATGTCATAATATCACAACCTTTAGTTTCCTATCTGTGTCTCTGAACATACAATCAGTCAGGAACTTATATAATTATATAATTTGGTATGTTTACATAAAGGTATTTACATGTTACACATCATTTGTAACTTGTCTTCTTTCATGTTAATATGTCTCAGAGATATCTTTGAATCAGCACATAGTAAATTTACCTCATTTAAGAGCAATTCTGCACGTTTTGACAGAAAGCGCTCATAAGAATACAGGGAGACCAGGAGCCATGTTTCAATCCTGTAGTGAAGCTGGCACCCAACTGGGCACTAGTTCTCTACTCATGCAAAATGATGTCATAATGGATCCTGCCTTTTGGGTGTCCTGGGGTAAGTGGTCAGTAGACCTTTGTTCTTCACAGACCTTGGGGATCAGAACATGAGCAAACGAGAAGGCACAGAGACCCAAGTCACACTGACACAGTGGCAGTAGATTCCAGTCCATTCTCAATCTTTCTACTTTGAAGAAATACTTGAGTTAATTTTGAGGTCTCCAGGAATCTCTGTGTAAACACAAGTACATCTAAAGCTGCAGATCATTGTTATGACAGTAAGCTATGGATGCAATAACCCATTACTATTTGTCAGTGTAGTTTTTTATAGGCACTGATATTTTTCAGTGGATCTATTTACTACTCTACTCTTTTTGTGTGGGCCCTCTACCCTCCGCCCCACAAAGGATATCCCCTATACTGCAAGTCAGTAATGTAGGTGATGAGACTTCAGTTTTTTCTTCTAATAAATTCCTATCTGATTTTCAAAAAATCTTATCCAAGTAGACTTCAAAGTTTTATCACACATTCATAGTATAAGATACACTAATGAGGTACGGGACATAGTATATGACATATGCAAGAGTAATTATTTCTCCTGTTTAAGGCTAACAGTTTTTTTAGCCGGTCTGTCTTGAATAGAATCAGGTAGCTAAAGACTGGATAAGTTTTTAAAATTAATCTTTCTTTTTTCATAAATTTCAAAAACCCTCAAGGCAAACATAATGTATTTCCCTTAAATAACTGGCTTAAACCAAAAAGGAATTGAATTTTTGAAAGGTCAGCTTGGTAGGTTTATTTAAATAAGGATTATAAATTTATTTTAATTAATATTATTTACTATATAAAATTTTTTGCCAGTATTGAATAGTAAAGCAATTAATCACAAGCCAAAGCAATATGAATAGGAATATATTTTAAGATATTATTTTATTAAAGCTTTGAATTTTTTTTTCACTGAGTGGCATGATAAAGGTCAAATAAAGGACTAGCAGAAGCAAAATTATTATGCACATATATTAGTTTCTTGATTTCCTTTATAGGCTTATATGTGAATACAAAGCATTATTTTTGAGGTTAAAAATATGGAATGAAATTCATATCTTTTATCTAAAACATATCCTTACTTTTTTACTGCACAAATACATACTGAATTCTGGGGCAAACTCGTGACAAGCACACATGTAAATAATTTTCACCTGAAACGAGACAATATCTGTCCCAGTTCTTTATTGTTGTTAAACAAAACAAGCTTGCTCACACGTGCAAGATGTTGAAAACTTCAGCAGATTGTTCATTGCTTTCTTATGAGTGGTAGGATACTCTTAGAGAAATCCAAAACTTTTCTAGGGCAGATCAGTGAATCTCACGTGGTTTACTTTACAAAGTTCTTCCTCTTCTCTCAAAGTCAAATTCTCAGGATGAACAGAATATACAGCTTCAGAGACAGGATCCTTACCCTGCAATATGCTTGTGTGGAAAGGAAGGAAAATACTATTAAATTTTGTACTGCAGTTTTACTGGTGGTTTTCAGTAAGGCTTGAGACTCGCTGTATACTAAATAATTTTACTTTGTCCAAAAAGATGTCTGATCACTTTTCTTCCCTCTTTGCTGTCAGCTTCTGGGAGGTGTTCTCTAAGCCCTAGGAATGTCCTGCCTGGTAGGAATGGCTTTTTGATTGATCTTACAAATGCTTTTTTTGTCTCAATCTTTTTTTTTTTTTTTTTAACTGGGTGTAAGTGTGGATCATCTCAATCTTAAAAAGAATAAATGGAGTTTGCGTTTTTGTGGGAATGATTCCAATTTACATTTACTGAATTGCTATAGGGTTATTTGAATTCACCAACTACTGTCATAAATTGGTGAGAGGAGGTTTGGATTGATGCAGGTTCTGAGTGTAATAGTACACTATATCGATGATATTATGATAATGTCTGAAACTGAAGACCAAGGGTGGACTGACCTAAATGGGGGATGACACAGTTGACCAGCACAGGCTTGTGGATAAATCCTGCAAAAGCTGAAGAGCCTGCTCAATTGGTAAAATTCTTAGGAATAACCTGGGTAGGAGCTACCCATGACATTACACAGGTGACGAAAAACTGCTGTCAATATCTATCCCTAGATCTAACTCAGAATGTTAGTTATAATCTAGTCCAACATTTGTGTGGTAGTTTTGAGCTTTGAAGGATGTGTATTCCACACTGGGTATATTGCCAGCTTTTATCCATAAAACTACCCCTAAAGAAGGCCATACTTGAATGGGGCCCCAAACAAAATCAGGCCATGCCAGAAGTGTGAAAAGTATTTTCTCTCCAGATGCTTTTGGGCCCTTATGTTCCACACTCATACATGATTTTGGAAGTACCTGTAACATATACTTACTCAGACTGGAGTTTACTGCAAAAGCTTACGAGTGCCACCCAGAGGGAGCCAATGGAATTTTGTACCAGAACATTCATGGATGGCATGGTAAAATATATACCAGTAGAGAAACAACTACTAGCTTGCTATTGAGAATTAATGGAGACTGCCCCTATGACTGAAGGATGTAAAATACTCCTGAAACCTGAAATATCCATAATATCTTGGGTGATGTCAGAGAAACACTCTAATAAAGAAGGCAGTGCCTGGAAGTGTTCCATGATAAAATGGAAATGGGCTCTATAGGAACATGTTACTAGGGGAATGCAGAGGGACTCATTGTATCTACAAGCAGGTAGGCTCTTTCCCTCTACCACAGACTTTGGAATTCTGGTCAGTGGGCCGGTTCAGTTTCTTGACTTTGCTGCACAAAAGAATTTCAGAGTGAGTCCAAAGTAAGTAGGCAAAGAAGTTTATTGCATAGTGAAAGTACCTAATGAGTATTCATAAAATACTGGTGAGGTCAAGTATTCAAAGGCAGACCTGCAGTTGGCATGTGTGCTCAATATCTACATGCTCTAACATGGATCACATGTATTATTTGCATACAAAATCTCCACCTAGGGGTGTGTTTTTTACTATCAAAATGAAAAAAAAGCCCACTATACACTAAACCTGAGCTTAGCTGCACACATAAGACCTTGGAGAAGTGCCTATTTCCCCTAAGGCAGAAATTTGATTGGCTGGAGATTGGGGAAGCTACATCAGGAATAAGGGGCTTTTGTTCTCTTTACCAGGCTGTACTGGGTATCAGGGACTTGTAACTATCTGGCAGCTGCTGGTATCCTGGAGGACTGCTTATCTTGCACAATATGTTAGGTGCTGATGCACGAGGCTGCAAGGGATGCAGAGTCTGCTGTGAAAAAAGGCCACAGGGCTTCACACAGGAGGACAAGTCAGTATGGCCTTCTAACCTTACTTAACCTGCCTCAGAACCACCTGAGAGGCTGCTGGATCCTATCACCACCTGGACAGTGCCCTGTTAACAGATCTGTATTAACCAACAAATACAGATCTAAAGAGCTGCTTGGTTTGTAGAAGACAGTTCCAAGATGGATGAATAGTATCCTGTTTGGAAGGCCACCACACTAAGATTGGCAGACTGAAAGGCTCTGTTTGAACAAGGTAACAAATTAGCTCAACAGACTGAATTACATGCTGTTTTCCTGGCAGTGATGGGATAACTGAACAACAATAAAAAAGCTTTTAGGTTTGGGTTCTTACTGACTCAAGAGCAGTGGTCAGTGGCCTGGCTATATGATCATGTAGATGGGCAATGAGACACTGGGCTATTAAATGGATGCTCACATAGGACATGACCTTAAGAAATTAGACAAGTCTGCTCTAAGAGAGACTTGGTCAGAGACCAGGGGGTGGCCAATATATTAAAATGTACCCCTGCATATTTAAGGGGTACATTTTGCCTACAAGAAAAGCTCCTTTCTAAGGTCAGAAGGCAATTAGAATTGGCAAGAATATATCCTGGTTTGCTGCTTGATGTGGCTACTTGGGTCCCCGAAATGAAAGGATGTGGAAGTATTCCAGCAATGCAGAGATGGGCTGAATCCAGCCATTTTCCTCTTGCAGAAATTGCCAACAAGATCTGTTGTGTGTGCCAATAAAACAGACAAAGACTGCAGATGGCTATGGGACAGATGTCCTGTGGAGAGGGTCCGCCCATAGCTGACAAGTTGATTATAATTCTTTTCCAGATCACCTCAATATTTTTTCTTTTCTTGCTACATCATTTCAATTTTCTTTTTTCCTACATGTAGTGATCCCAGCATCAGAGCTGTAGCGACTGCAGATTCAGGAGTCAGGGATGATCCCTAAGCAGGAAACTGTAACTGTACTTGGAAACTTTTAGATCAGAATTCCTAAGATCCTGATGAAGTGAATTGTGCATTCACCCCATCCTGCAAAATTGGGGTTGACAGTGACTGCAACAGTATTGCCTAGTGGTAATGATGCCCACTAGTTCTGTGCTTCTGTAACCCTACCCTATGTCAGCAAGAGTGAACCGAGGGGGTGACACCTGCTGGACTAATCTTGTTGCTGGACATCTGGATCAGGACAGTGGCTGAGCCTCATGTCTCTCAAAGGTGGCAAGGATTGGCCAAAAGGTAAAGGGAGAGAGGAGGAATAGCAGCTGAGGATAACTGAATGTATAAATGAGCTATGTAATGAGGAAAAACCAACATTGCATTTTACCTCGAGAGACTCAAAGCAAGGGAAGATGTTGTCTCTCTTAGCTCAATCATACCAGATGCCTGAAAGGGTGAGGCCATGTGTTGCCAAGACCACTCCTGCTTTTGGAATCTGACAGACTAGAATGGAAGCCTGCAAACCTGAGTGGCATTGCTCTGGGAGCTGTTTTGGGAATATGCAATGACGATAAACTGGACCAGCTGTTAATGACTGAGTGAGACTCTGAAATGTGCCAAAATCTGTTGACTTTTACTTTTCAGGTCTCATCTACTACCATTCTGCAAAAGGGCATGACACTGGCATTGCTGGTAAGGTTGGAACACGGATACTGATGGCCAATGTATTGGGAAATGGGGTTAAAGGCTCCTTAGGATGTAATGTTGATGGAAAATGACTGGCTTGCAGAAGAATTGGAATTAGCTAATCGCAAGCTACTTTTTTTTTTTTTTTTTTTTTTGAAACGGAGTCTTGCTCTGATGCCCAGGCTGGAGTGCAGTGGTGCAATCTCGGCTCACTGCAACCTCCACCTCCCGGATTCAAGCGATTCTCCTGCCTCAGCCTTCTGAGTAGCTGGGATTACAGAAATGTTCTGCCACCCCGGCTAATTTTTGTATTTTTTAGTATAGACGGGGTTTAACCATGTTGGCCTGGCTGGTCTCGAACTCCTGACCTCAGGTGATCCGCCCGCCTTGGCCTCCCAAAGTGCTAGGATTACAAGCGTGAACCACCATGCTCGGCCTCATTCTCTGTTTTCTTATACACAAATAGAAGGTTTAAAAAGATGTGCTGGCCGGGCGTGGTGGCTCATGCCTGTAATCCAAGCACTTTGGAGGCCAAGGCTGGCGGATCACCTGAGGTCAGGAGTTCNCGCGATCTCGGCTCACTGCAAACTCTGCCTCCTGGGTTCAAGCAATTCTCCTGCCTCAGCCTCCTGAGTAGCTGGGATTACAGAAATGTGCCACCACATCCAGCTAATTTTTGTATTTTTAGTAGAGACAGGGTTTCACTATGCTGGCAGGATGATCTCAGTCGACCTCATGATCTGCCCAGCTCAGCCTAGCGAAGTGCTGGGATTACAGGCATGCGCCACCGTGCCCGGCCTCATAAGCTAATTTTTATGCTAAATAGTTCTTCACAAATTGATCACAAGATACAAATAATGATAGATCAAGGGGGGGAATGTAACCAAATCAGTATTAATATATAAATTGTATGTAATGGCTTTATAGGATGGATTAACTGTTTCTTGAAATATATTCCTATCCCCCACTGGCTCCTCCAAATATTAAGCTTATATTTATTTTGCTCTAAGAGAGACTTGGTCAGAGACCAGAGGGTGGCTGGTATATTAAAAGATGTAATCTTGCCCCTCAAATGTCTGTCCTTTGCCTTCAGCTTCCATAATAAACTGTAGTTTGTGAGGGTCCTCTTCCTGGTTTGCAGAAGGACACTTTGCTTGTATTCATGTATCATGGTGAGGAAGAGCAATAATCTCTCCTGTCTCCCTGTCTCTCTCCCTGTCTCCCTCCTTTCCTTCCCTCCTTCCCTTCCTTCCCTTCCTTCCTTTCAGAAAAATTAAATAGACAGCCAGGTGCAGTGGCTCACGCCTGTAATCCCAGCACTTTGCGAGACCAAGGTGAGTGGATCATGAGGTCAGGAGTTTGAGACCAGGCTGATCAACATGGTGAAACCCTGTCTCTACTAAAAATACAAAAATGAGCCAAGTGTGGTGGTGCATGCCTTTAATCCCAGCTACTAGGGAGGCTGAGGCAGGAGAATTAATTGAACCCAGCAGGCAGAGGTTGCAGTGAGAGGCGATCGTGCCACTGCACTCCAGCCTGGGTGGCAGAGTGAGACTCCATCTCAAAAAAAACAAAAAAAAAAAAAAAAAAAAAAAAAAAAAAAGAAAAAAGAAAAAATAATTAAATAGAGACAGAGTCTCCCTATGTTGCCCAGGCTAAGCTTGAACTCCTGAGCTCAAGTGATCCTCCTGCCTCAGCCTCCCAAAGTGCTGGATTACGGGCATGAGCCACTGCACCCAGCCACATTGTCTTTTTTTGTAAGGGTACTAATCCCATTCATGAGAGCTCCACCTTCATGACTTAATTATCTCCCCAAAGTCTCACCTCTAAATACCATCACATTGAGGATTAGAGCTTTCACATATGAATTTTGGGGGCACACAAAATTTAGTTCATACCACAACTTTTTGTACTAGCGCACTGAAGTGACTTAGATGACTGCAGTTCTTTCCCACAAATCTTATCAGTGAGAGGATTGCAAGAAATTGAAAGAAGTTCACAGTTCATTCACTTCTAGTTTGCATAATTCAAGTTTTGTAACATTTAGAAGAATAAAGCTCTTGCCGGGCAGCTGCTGGCCATGAAAGTTTGCTCCTGATTTTCTATTGCCCGTGTCCAGCATGTTCACTACTATCAGGGAGTCAGTTGTTTATCAGGGAGGAAAATCCAAGGGGAGATACTGACATCAGCAGCTTACCCTCCCTCCTTTTCTGCAATGCAGTGCTCGCCAATTATCAATGCCCTCTTTTAGCTTACATTAAAAACTAAGGATGGACTCGACCAAATGGCCATAGTTCTGCATCTTACTGCCATGCAGAACAGAAAGCTTTCTAAAGAAATCGTTAACATGGCTGCTTTGTCACTGCCCTTCACCAGAAAACCTCAGCATCACCCAAACTGCAAAGTTCAACAACTGATTTTTTTTTAAATTTTTTTCTTCCCTTATTTTCAAATATTTAATTGATAATTTAGATTGTGTATCTCATATTTAAAGTGTACAATGTGATGATTTTATATATAAATGCATTGTGTAATAATTTTATCAAAATCAAATTAACACATCTGTCACCATCTACGCTATATTTTAACTCTCCAGAACGTGTTGTCTTATGACTGAAGTTTTGTACTCTTTGATCAACATCTCCATGTGTCTCCCTAACCCCCAGAACTGGCAAACACTATTCTATTCTCTGTTTCTATAAGTTCAACTTTTTTAGAATCCACATATAAGTGAGATCATACAGTATATATCTTTCTGTGTCATTTATTTCATTAAACATGCTGTCTTTCAGGTTCATTCATGTTGTCACAAATGGCAGGATTTCCTTTTTAATGGCTGAATATTTGTCACACACACACACACACACACACACACACACACTCACATATATATATATAAACATGCCATAATTTCTTTATGCATTTATCCATCAATGGACACTTAGTAGTTTCCAAGTCTTGGCTATTGTGAATAATGCTGAAAACATGGGAGTATAGGTATTTCATCAAACTACTGATTTCATCTCCATTGCATATATGCTCACAAGTGAGATTGCTAGATTATATGGTTGTTTTTTTTTAACATCATCTTTCAATTTTATCGTAACATGTACTGTTCATCTAACTTACTCAAGCATGTGTGTTTTCTAAATTATTAGACTAATGAAATGGAAGGCATTCTTTTAAAAATGTCAAATTTCAGCTAATTTACAAGTACAAATTATATCTGGTTAAACATTTACATATCAAGCCACTGTAAGATTTAGGGAAACTGCTTATTCATTTCCCTGCCCCATGCCCTCTATCAAGGTCTTTCTATTAAAGTTCATGCCATTATCAAAAACACAGTAATTGAGTTTATATAGGAAATATAGCTCAGTGGCAAGAATTAGGGCTCTGGACTCAGTATAAGTAATATGGAATTATAGTAACACAGGGTAGAATCTAGGATGAGTAATTTATTCATATGTAAAATAAGAATGATTATAATAATACCTCATGGGGTTATTTTGAGAATTAAATGAGATAATATATATAAATTGGATAGCAGCACATCTGACACCTAATAAATAGCTAAGTAGCTGTTGCTTTTATGATACCTTTTCTATTTTCTTTTTTCAGCTGGCATGGAATTCACAAGGTAGCTTTTTTTAAAATTGTACTTTAGGTTCTGGGGTACATGTGCAGATCATGCAGGATTATTGTATAGGTACACACGTGGCAAGGTGGTTTGCTGCCTCCATCCCCCCATCACCCACAACTGGTATTTCTCCCCTCCCCACCCTTCCCACCCCCCACTGTCCCTCCCCTAACCGCCCTCAGCCATCCACAGTGTGTGATGTTCCCCTCCTTGTGTCCATGTGTTCTAATTTTTCAACATCCGCCTATCAGTGATAACATGCGGTGTTTTGTTTTCTGTTCTTGTGTCAGTTTGCTGAGATTATATGGTTATTCTATCTTTAATTTTTGAGGAAACCCCATACTGTTTTCCATAATGGCCATATCAATTTACATTTCCACTAATAGTGTACCTGTTTCTCTCCATCCTTACTAAACCATATCTTTTGTCTATTTTGATAACAGTCATCTTGATGTGAGAGGTGACATCTCATTGTGGTTTTTATTGCATTTCCTTGTTGATTAGAGATGTTGAGCACAGTGTAATCCTAGTACTTTGGGAGGTTAAGGTGGGCGAATCACCTGAAGTCAGGAGTTCAAGACCAGCCTGGCCAACATGGTGAAACCCTGTCTCTACTAAAAATACAAAAATTAGCTGGGCATAGTGGTGCATGCCTGCAATCCCAGCTATGCAGGAGGCTGAGGCAGGAGAATTACTTGAACAAGGGAGGCAGAGGTTGCAGCGAGCCCAGATTGCGCCACTGCACTCCAGCCTAAGTGACGGAAAAAGACTCCATCTCAAACAAAACAAAACAAAAATTATTAATTCAATATCCTTGTTTGTTATTGATCTGTTCAGATTTTTAAATTCTTCATGATCATTCTTGGTAGATTGTATAATTCTAGGAATCTATCCATTTCTTTTAGGTTATCCAACAGAAGGAAAATTGAGAAATTTACAAATATGTGGAAATTAAACAGTACAACTCCTGATCAATGGGTCAAAGAAGAAATAAAATGGGAAATCAAAAAAATTTTGAGAGAAGTGAAAATGGAAACAAAACATGCTAAAACTTTTGGGATATAGCAAAAGCAGTTCTAAAAGGGAAATTTATAGCCATAAATGCTTACATTAAGAAAAAAATCTCTCAGGTAAGCAACCCAACTTTACATCTCAAAGAACAACAACCAAAAAAGAACAAACTAAGCCAAAAGTTAGCAGAAGGAGGGAAATAATAAATATTAAAGCAGAAATAAATGGAATAGAAAACAGAAAAAAAAGAGGACTTAAATAAATACAATTAAAAATATCTGAATCTCTCTCACAACCATGGTGAAGAAAATCAGAATGTGAGGTTAATATTACAAGTGTAACTAGTTTTGTCAACTTAATAAAGAAAGCTATTATTTCTCTAGTATTCTCCAAAACCCAAATAATTATGAAGTCTACTTCCCCTGAGGAGTTCCCTTCCCTGATATGTCCAGAAAGCATCTGATAGTTGCCTCAAGGCTCACTGGTAACACTAAGAGCTTCCTTGATGTAGAAGGATCCAACAGGCCCTCCCAGAATGTCACTGCCCTGGAAGTTGGCCTCAGCTGGGCTGCTATGGCTGTTGCCATCATCACTTCTGCCACCTCTTCATTTAAAATCTTCGTTCTGCCTTTAAGTTGCAATTGTCTCAATTACTCTCCCCCTCCCTCTTCACCTCAGTCTAATCAGCCCTCTCAGAAAAGCATTTAAACTTCCAAGCCACAAAATAAAGTTAAAATATCTAGTTTTCAGAATCCATAAAGGAACAGATTGATAAATTTGACTGTGTTAAAATTTAAAACTTCTTTTTGACAAAAGACAAGACAGACTGAAAATGTAATTGCAGAACATATGATAAAATGGCTAATTGCCTTAATTTGCAAAATAACTCTCATACAAATGAATGAGAAAGTAAAAGAAACTCAGAAGAAAATAGGCACATTATAAGAACAAACAGTTCACAGGGAAAATATAAATGGTCTGTAAAATTATGGAAATATAATTAGCCTTGTATGTATTTAAAACATGGAGATCAAAATATCAGTAAGAATCTTTCAACTTTTAGATTGGTAAAAATATCTTTACAATATCTAGAGCTGGAAAAAATATGGAGAAATAGCCTACTTTCAGATGCTTTTGATGAGATTTTATATTGTTGCAACCTTTGGGAAGGCAATTTATAACATCTATCCAATATTTAAGTGTATGTGTATTTTGACTGTTTTGGCAGAAATTTCACTTCTTGGGATTTACATTGTGAATATACTTGATAAAATTTCCTATTAGTGTATATAAAAGAATATTTGCAGGTGCATTCTTTTAAAGGAAACAAAAATGTTACTCCCAAATATACTGCTCTGATATATTTTGAGATGGCTATTCAGAGGGCCTGCAGCAAAGAATAGTCCAGAAAAGCTGCCTTTTCTGGAGGAGATTTCATCTGCAGAGAAAAATCTATATTAGTGAAATAAAAAGCTAGGCTTTCTTTGAGGCACCCTTTGTTAGTCCAGATCTAGGAAAGATTAACTCAAGAGCAGGCTACCGTCTATTCTTTCTGAGAGCTGCTACCTGTGAGGTTTCATCTACCTAATAAGACTGCCTTTGCTAGCCATGCCTTTCCTTTTCTTTCCCTGCCATAACCTATATTGCGATGCTAGAAGCTCTTTTCTTTCACTAACCTCAAGATGGTATAAAAGCATCAACCATATGGCTCTTTGAGTTTTATATTTTGTATGACTCCTGTGAATACATGCGCATGTTAATAAATTTTGTATGCCCTTTCTCCTGTTAGTCTGCCTTTTGTTGTTTGATTTTCAGTGAACCTTCCGAGGGTAAAGGGGAAATTTCCCCTTGGTCCCTACAGTTTAACAGTGTGATCTGAGAGTCCAAAATAAATGCCCCTTTATCAACTAAGATAGACCCTAAGATTAAGGAAACAGTTACCTACAGGTGGAGGGTTCAGGGCTCAGCTGGCATGGCAAATTTCTAAATTCCCAGGGCTCTAAACTTTCTAACAGTAGCAGCAATGGGACCTCTCCTAAATCTGATTTATGACCCAGACTACTACAATTCTGATTGGACAGAGGACTGGCCTTACAAACACTCTTTTCTGATAAGCTACTGTAAACATCGAGCCAGTTTCAGTCAGCTTAGGGAGGCTGTGCACAAACCATCTTTGTGTCCTACAGTTAACCTTTTGATGTAAAGAGCCAAATTCCACCTCATTTTAATGCTAAAACCCTGTTTCAAAGTAAATATGAGAAGTATGTAACATGTGTGTTTACCCGTTGCTCATTCGCTCAGCTCCCCTCATAAATATGTATAGCTTCCCCCAAAACCTGCTGAATATGTATGGTTTTATTGTGTAACACAGATCCCATGAGGAATAAAATCCAAGCTGTTCCTTACCCTCTTCAAGAGAGACCACCTTCAGTCTATGCTGGTTTGCTGGTTTCTGTTCCCAGCTTACAAACCAGTATCGCCAATAAAGCTCTCTTTTCTACTATTTAACCATCCTGCTGGTCTTTTGAACAACAGTGAACAATTTAAAAAGCAAACTCGTTTAATGGCAAACAACTTAAAAAGCAAGCTTAAGTATCTATTGATAGGAAAATTAAATTGCAGTATATAAAAATAATATAGCTGTTTAAAAGTGAGGTAGATTTGTAAGTGCTGAAAGGGAAAGATATCCAAAGTATATTATGAAACAAAAAGAACAAGGTACAGAATAATATGATATAAACAAGAATTACATGGTCATAAAAACGTGCTGGTAAATGCATTCAGCATTTTTCTAGGAAATGTACAACACACACACACACACACACACACACTCACACTCACACACACACAGTTACAGCAGTTGCCATGGAGAGGAAAGCCATGGAGGAAGATTTCATTTGGACTTTTTCTTTTTTTCGACATACAGGGTTAGGTTAAACACAGTCTTCAGTTTATGGCACTCCCCCGTCATTGGTTTGACAGGCCATTTAGCCTCATTCCCCACTTTCATTTACCTCCTTTTCCTGTTAAGAACACCCTTCTGCTTAAAGTATGTGCTCTTCTCCCTTAAAGAAAAGCCTTCTGACCCCAGTGGCACCTGGAATGCCAGCGAGACAGAGCCATTAAATTGCCTGAGCCCAGGAGGTGGAGGTTGCAGTGAGCCGAGATCGCGCCATTGCACTCCAGCCTGGGTAACAAGAGTGAAACTAAAAAAAAAAAAAAAAAAAAGAAAAGCCTTCTGTTTAATGTATGTGCTGTTATTTGTATGTATTCTTGTAAAATGTGTATTGTCTGTTTGGTATGTTGTATTGATTTTTATAACTGATACATGCAATGGATCCTATTTTTTCTTCCTTTTTTTTTACTCAGCATAATGCATGCCACTCTGGGTGCTTGTAGTCATTGCTTCTAACTGCTAATGGTACTCCATATTTTTCCTATCTACTTTAGATAGACAGCTGGGTCACTTTTAGTTCCTCACCACCACCATCTGAATAAACATCCTCACACATGTACTATGTAAACTACAGTGTGAGTTTTTTTTTTTCAAGTATAGATCCAAAAGTGGGTCTTGATGGTCATGAAACAAAATGATACAGAAATAAGAACTGTCAGATTGCTCTTTAGGGTGGCTGCACCAGTTACATGCCCACCAGTAACATAGGAGGACATGTCTATCCCCACATTCCTGCTAATATTGGCATTGTTCAGCTTTATAATTTTGCCATAATAAAGTAATATCTTGTTATTTTAAAAAGTTGAATTATTCTCATAGCTAATGAGTTTGGGCCTGTCTTTATACACTTGACAGCCTGTTTGATTTCCTCGTTTTACAAATTGCCTGTTTATTTCCTTTGTTCATTTTTCTTTTGCATTTTTTGCCTTTTAATCTTCATTTAAATAGTTTCTTGTATATGTTGTATACTGTGTTCGTTTTTAAAAACCATTAGGGATAGCCAATAAGACTTAATTTGTCATCTGTTTGTTAACTTTGATCATGATGTCCCTCCTTTAATAAATTTTCTTAATTTGATGCAATTTACTTACTCAGCTTTGGCCTTATGATTTGTCTTTTTGCTGTTCTTTAGAAGTTCTTCCCTGCCTTGTATGTTAGGAAGATATTAATTCACAATATTTACCATTACACTTATAATCTTTTGCCTTGAGGTCTTTAAACCTTCTAGAGCTTTCCTTGTATATACACTCTGGTAAGTAGGGATCCAGTTCGATTTTTTACCTCTAATAAGACAGTTTTTCCAACATCATCTCATAAACAATTTGTCCTTTTGTCAATCAACTGTGAGGCACGATTTATTGTATATCAGATTCTTATTATGGGTATGAATTGTTTCTCAGTTCTTTGTTCTGTTCCATTTGTCCATTTTTTTGTCCTTGTGCCAATATCATACATTATTTAATTTTTAATCATTAGATATAAGATGAAGAAAAATGCACAAAACATAAATCTACCACTTAGTGAGTCAAAATGAGCACCTAGGTCATTATCACTCAGGTTAAGAAAGCACACTGCCAAGAACCCAGAAGCCCCTGTGTGTTGCTCCTCAATTTCTGATGCCTTTCCACTATCTTTTTTTTTTTTTTTTTTGAGATGGAGTCTTGCTCTGTCGCCCAAACTGGAGTGCAGTGGCGTGATCTCGGTTCACCACAACCTCCGCCTCCTAGGTTCAAGCAATTCTCCTGCCTCAACCTCCCCAGTAGCTGGGACTACAGGCATGCACCACCATACCTGGCTAATTTTTTGTATCTTTAGTAGAATTGGGGTTTCTCCATGTTGGCCAGGCTGACTTGAACTCCTGACCTAGTGATCTGCCCACCTCAGCCTCCCAAAGTGCGGAAGTACAGGCATGAGCCACTGTACCAGGCCTGACTCAGGATTTAATAATATCCAGTCATGGACACCTGGAGACTGTCCTAGTATATTGCATAAATGGCTCTTTGAAGCTTGAAGCAATAATGGCTGACAGTAAATAAAGTGGAAATGTTGGAAATGTCTTAGCAGAGTATTGAAGATATGGTCAAAAGAATAAGAGAAATGGATATTCTACAATGGGATGACTGCATGAGACAGAACCTATTGACTGAATATATTCCCCTGGACAATTTAGAAGACAATTACTCTACAAAAGCAATGAGGAACATGCTGGTGACAGGGGCACTGGCATCACTGAGAAACTCATGGTTGGGGTCTGTCCTTCAAGATAAAGGATTATACTTTAAACCAATGGTGCTGTAGCCCTGAAAGGTACAGTACACAGGCTTTGTAGGCCAGGCTTTATGTTAGGGGAGAGTGCTATGCAACTTGGCTTCCTAGTGTCAATATGGATGCTAAGATTTCAGAAGACCAGAGCACAGCTGGTGACATTCAATTGTAAAATGCAAAGTTAAGACACAAATGGCAGCCAGAGGCCTGACTCAGACATATCTGTCGATTCTGTTTATAGAAGTTCTGCTTATAGAAGAAGTCTCCTGTCAACTCTCCTGCTCCCTGTCACAATGTAGTCAAAAACAGACTTGATTGTTGGAGTATTTCACAGAAAATTTACACTGGTCTATTATATTGAATATTTTATCCTATTTGGACCTAGTGGATCAAAAAGTGGCAAGTATGACAAGCAGGCATGCCAGAGGGTAGACAGTAACTCCACCAAGAATAAGGGGGCTACTGTATTGAGGAATTTCTTAGGTATCTAGTGGTCTGAGACATACTGAGATATTCCTTCCAAAGGAAAGACAAGTTATTGCACCTTCCAGTCCTATCACTGAGACAGAGACAGAGCACTTGGTAGGGCCCTTTGGAGTCTGGAGCCAACACATATCACACTAGGGGAGCCTTGGTGAGGAGCGGCCCTAATAACTTATTGGGTCTGATGGTACCCAGCTCATGATGGTCATCCCTGGTCACATAGGTCCTTCATAACCCATTGCCTGGTGCTTGGTGTTTCATTAAGGCTGGTCTAGCTATTGCGCTACTGAATAACTGATTTTTTTAGTAGTAGAGACTGATATGAATCCTCAAAATGATACTAACCAGGCAATGGCAAGTTGATTACATGAAACTTCTTCTATTCTGGAAGGGGCAGCAATTCATCCTTACGGGGATCAATACATATTTTGGCTATTGATTTTCCTTCCTGGCGTATAGCACTTGACCAGCAGCACTATTCAAGAGTGTCTGATATATTCTCATGGGATCCACATAAAATTTCACCAGATTAAGCATTGCATTGCACAGTGGAAGAGTGTGACAAGAGCACATGATTCTGAGCTTCACTGGTCTTATCGCATATTTAATCACTCAGAAGTTTCCAACCTGATAGTTCACAGGAATGACAGAGCCAATTTAGGAATGACACTCTTCATGGTTGGAGTGCTGTCCTTCAAGATAAGCAGTAAATTTTGAATCAATGGCCATTATAGGTACAGTACACAGAGCAAGGGAATTAAGGGGTGAGAGTTGGAGTGGCCGTTCTTACTGTCACTCCCAGTGACTAACAGGAAATTTACATTTCCCATTTTCTTATCTTTGCTGGGCTTGATTCTTGAGATATTTGGGTGCTTCTACCAAGGACAAAGTTTCCACTAAGGCTATGTCATGCTTTTCACCCCTTCACTGCTGCTTCCTGGGATGACATATAAAGTAAACTATTCACACCCTGGTTTTTATCTGAGGATCTGCTTTCAAGGAAACTAACTAAGACAAATGGTACTAGGAGTGACACCAGCAAGCAGAGCTTCAGGATGGGATTCTACCAAGGACTGCAACGAAGGACGCCCATTCATGTTGGTATATGAGTGAAGCGGATTCCCCAAAGTTGACCTTGAGACAAGGATTTGTGTGAAAATTATTTATTAGAAAGTGTACCCATGGGGTGGAGAAAACTAGGGGAAATAGAAAGTGAGATCAGGAAGGGAAGGAGGTCAGGCAAGAGTGCCATATCAACCAATGTCCTGCAGAAGGTAACAATGGTTCAACCCTTTAGGGGCTTGATACTAGTATTTGGAGGGCAGCTTCAGGTGAAGAGTGGGTTCATAATCTTTTATGAAGATTATGATGTCTATCCACTGGGAATTTAAGACCCCTTCTTTCTTCTTCCTTAAGACCCAAGAGAACTTTTTGTGGAACACAGCCTTCTAGGATATCCACCTGCAACTGGGTTCAAGGATACCTCTTTGCAGGATGCCAAGATATTTGAAGAACCATAATCTTACACTTCTGCCTGTGAGTGCTAGGCTGCACTAAGTGAGGCTTCTGGTGATGCTTGGGTGCTTTTCAGGACAGTTGGAGATTAGGTAGCTTAAGAAACAGTTTAATCCTACAAATATAGGAGCTCAGAAAAAAGTATGTGGACTGAATCAAAATTTTGATAATGCTCATGTGTTTCTAGCTATAGTAGAATCAATATCTTCTGGTGGAAAGAGTGATACTAGTAAATGTTATTTATCTGATGATCAAAAGTGCTTAGAAAAGGAACTGGGGCTGTTTAGTAGGGAAAAGAGTAGACCAAAGTGGGATGAATGGGTTAACACAGCTGGGTAATTATTTAAAGAGCTATCATGGGGAAAAGAGAATTGACTTGATCTTGATATGTTCTTCACTTTGAAATCACTTTTTCTGATATTAATATAGCTCCAGCTCTCTTTTGATTAGATAACATGGTACATTTTTCCTTTTAGACTATTTGTGCTTTTATATTTAAAATTAATTTCCTGTAGGCAGCACTTTAAAAAAAAATGTGATCTAATTATTTTCAACTATTTAATGGGGGTGTTTAGGCCATTTGAATTTAAATTTGGATGGTGGGTTAGACAATAATATTAAAATGGATATTTCAAACATTTAAATATTCAAATAGAAGGTGAATATAAACTGTGAGATAATGATGTTGGATCAGTGTTAACATTTTATTCAAATTCATAGTAAATTTGTCACTCATCTCAGCTAAGGAATATTTGTTTATTTATGAGTCAGGGTCTTGCTCTGTCACCCAGGCTTGAGTGCAGTGGCACGATCTTGGCTCACTGTAGCTCTGCTTGGGTTCAAGAGATTCTTCTACCTCAGCCTCTCAAGAAGCTATGACTACAGGCATGCACCACCACACCTGGCTAATTTTTTATATTTCTTTGTCGGGACAAGTTTCATCAGGTTGGTCAGGCTGGTATTGAACTCCTGAGCTCAAGCTATCTGCCCATGTCAGCCTCCCACAGTGCTGGGATTACAGGTATGAGCCACTGTGCCAGGCCCGGAATATTTAAAGTAGATCAGGTTTTTCTGTTCTCTTTTTCCTGCAGAGAAAAGAGACAGAGAAAAGAGACTCCTTCAAATAAAGTTACACATCCTAATGTTTTAACCTTAATATTTCTAGACTTTGGGGGATGCATTTCTATTTATATTTTTCATTGCAACTTCATCCATGCTCAATTCAAAAGAACTTACTTGCACATTAAAGTTTCTTAAATTTGTGGATTAGTATAATGGATTACACTTCATTTAGTTACTTCTTGGTCAAACAGAGAATGTCCCTGTAACTTCCCCGGTGAAGGATCTTTGAGCAAGGCTGTAGGCATGAGTAGCCCTGGGCAGGTTCCTCCACAAAGCTAGTGCTGTCTCTGGTGTATAAATTCATGGCAACTTCAATCACCCAAGTGGCATGTCTCTGATTTGAGTACATTTTCCCAGCCTAAAGATAAGGCTTCTAAAGTGGAGAAGGTCTTGTAATCCCAGCACTTTGGGATGCCAAGGCAGGTAGATCAGGAGATCAAGATTGAGACCATACTGGCCAACATGGTGAAATCCCATCTCTACTAAAAAAATGCAAAAATTAGCTGGGCGTGGTGGCACATGCCTATAGTCCCAGCTACTTGGGAGGCTGAGGCAGGAGAATCACTTGAACCTGGCAGGTGGAGGTTGCAGTGAGCCGAGATCATGCCACTGCATTGCAGCCTGGCCAACAGTGAGACTTGGTCTCAAAAAAAAAAAAAAAAAAAAAATGGACAAGGTTAGGAGAAGGGTCAGGTAGAATTGGAGGTCAGGTGGGTAAGGTGAAGAGAAGTAAAGAACAATGTATACAGATCCATGGAGCTGTGACATGGATGTATCCATAGGGAACTGAGAAGGTTAGAGGGGCAGGGTGTTAGGTATAGTGAGGAAAGTGATATGAAATAATACTAGAAAGGAAAACTTGAGTCTGTAGAATATTTCTCATTGCTGGTTTAAAACATGTTAGCATGACTCCCAGAGGTATCCAGGGATACAGTAGAGACACATGAAAAATGAAAAAGGAAAGAACATGTAGTCTGCTAATAATTTCAACAATTCCTTCTTAAACCTTTCATTTATTGACAGTATGCCGTTAGTTGACAATTTGTTTGCATGCTAGGGCAATAATGACTCCTCTAGGAAGATAATAACAATGATTAGTTGGCATCATGTTGCCTTGTATGTAGCAGAGTGAGGATAGGCAGGAGAAAACAAGGGAATGAGGGGCAGAAAAAGACATGACTGCAGAATTGATGGGTGTCCCTTACTCTTAGAGAAGCACCTCAGATGAATCCTGGCTTCTCTCATAGGTTCACTGGTTGTCATATTTTTAATATCATTAAAGTTCTTTTTGTCTTACAAGTAATGCAAAGATACATTCTTACTTTCCTTTTGTATTCCCCCCACCCCCAATCAGTAGGGATCTCCTCCTCTGAAGATACACCATTCAGTTTGGGATGTATCTTTTCCCACATTTTTATATACGTTTACACACTTACACTTCTATGGGAATTTATAAATATGTATTTATATTTGACATTGCGTAGGAGTTCATAGTCTTTGTATCATTCTTCTATTTGCTTCTGTAATGTCTCATTAAAACTTAGAGAAATGCCTACATCAGCAGATATGTAATTACCTCACTAATAGCAGTTCTGAGTTGCTACCTTCTTTCTACCCTGTCTTCCAGGTGAGATGCTAAAGCAGGAATTCTGGGCTCACAGGAATCATGAGGTTGGTTGTAAAGCAGCTATTGTTATAGTTGCTGCTATTTTGGGAGCATGGGCTTTACTCTTAGTAGCTCTTGGAGTGCCCAGGGCTTGGAAACCAAGCACACAAGCCCCAGGCACATTCTTATCCTGACAAAGAGCATTTATAGCTTTATACAACTGTCATGCCAAGTTCATGCTCTAAACAATGTGACCAACACATTAAGCTCCCCAACTTCTGTCTTTAAAACCGACAGAGCAACTGGATAGTAAAACCTCAAGTTCATGGAAAACATTTATAAATCTCCATGACAAGCCATCTCCATAAACCCAGAAATAGAACAGGTGACAAATCCCCAACAGCTGCAAGACCTGCACGGTAGGAACAGCTATGTGGAAAGGAGACAGAAGCAATGGAGCAGTGTCTGAAGGATCTCAGAACAGAGAATTCCAAAAGAGCTGACAAGAATTCACTGACAAGCACAGTGGACATCTTTGGAAACAGTCACTGAAACTGACAAGGGCTTTGTTCAGCCCAGTGTTGGGTGACTTCAAGGAGTGCCTGGTAGACCATGAAGGGGCTGGCGTGGTCCAGACCCTGTGAACCTTGAAAAGGATCTGCACAGGTTTGTTTCTAGGGCAGAGTCCCACATTCTAGGTAACAAACCTGCACGTGTACCCCTGAATCGGAAAGTAAAAAAATACAGTTATTATCCAAAAACATATATGGAAGAGAATAACATCCTCACATTTAGTAATGTTTCATATACACAAAGAAAGAAAATGTAAACAAAAGGTTTCATATCCAGTGATACTGATGTTCAAGTAGTCATGCTTCACTTTATTGTGTTTCATAGATATTGGATTTTTTACAAATGGAAGGTTTGTCGCAACCCTGCATCTAGCAAGCCTGTCTAAGCCATTTTCCCCAGAGCATGTGTTCACTTCATGTCTGTGTCATATTTTGGTAATTGTCACAATATTTTAAACTTTTCATTATTGATTATGTCTAATGGTGATCTCTCATCAGTGATCTTTGAGGTTGCTGTAGTAATTGTTCTGGGGAGCCACAAACTAAACTCATATAATACAGGAAACTGAAAAAAATTTTTTTAAATTGTAAGTTCAGGATACAAATGCAGGTTTGTAACACAGGTAAACTTTTGTCACAGTGGTTTGTTGTACAGATTATTTCATCACCAGGTATTAAGCCTAGTACCCATTAGTTATTTTTATTTTTCCTGATCCTCTCCTTCTTCTCACCCTCCACTCTCAGAAAGGCCCCAGCATGTATTGTTTCCCTCTGTGTGGCCATGTGTTCTCATCATCTAGCTCCCACTTATACATGAGAACATGCGGTAATACAGCAAACTTAACTGATAAATGTGTGCATTCTGACCGCTCCTCTCACTGGCTGTTCTCTTGCCTCTCTCCATTTCCTCAGGCCACCTCAGTCTCTGAGACAAAACAATATTGAAATTAAGCCAATTAATAACCTTACAGTGACCTCTAAGTGTTATGTTAAAGGAAGAATTGGTTGTTCTAACTTTAAATCAAAAGCTAGAAATAATTAAGCTTAGTGAGGAAGACATGTCGAAAGCAAAGATAGACTGAAAGCTAGGCCTCTAGCACTAAACAGCTAAGTTGTGAATGCAAAGGAAAAATTCTTGAAGGAAATTAAAAGTGCTATTCAAGTGTACACAAGAATGGCAAGAAAGCAAAACAGCTTTATTCCTGATATGCAGAAAGTTCTAGTGGTCTGGACAGAAGATCAAACCAGCCACGGCATTCCCTTAAGCCAAACCCTAATGCAGAGAAATGTCTTCTCTTCAATTCTGTGAAGGCTGATAGAGGTGAGGAAGCTGCGGAAGAAAAGTTTGAAGCTAGCAGAGGTTGGTTCATGAGGTTCAAGGAAAGACGTGATCTCTATAACATAAACATGTGAGGTGAGGGCATGGTGGCTCACAACTGCAATTCCAGCACTTTGGGAGACCAAGGTGAGGTGGATCACCTGAGGTTGGGAGTTCAAGACCAGCCTGACCAACATGGAGAAATCTCATCTCTACTAATGTTGAGAGGGGAGATCCCCTCCCCATCTCCCTCTTTCTGGCCTCCACCTCCTCTTCCAGATGGGAAGGAGGATAAAAAGAGATAAAATACCAAAGAGCTTGAATCTGTGGTCAGGCAACTTGCTGACGCCACTGGCCAGGCCATAAATAGGCCCAAGGACTAGGAAGATAGCTCCCTTTTCGGTTCCCAGTGTCTCTGCTATCTATAAGCGTTGAAAGAGTTGCAAAGAATGTTATCACTACCAGCCAGAGCCCAGCACTGCACCACGTCCTCTGCATTTGCTCAACCCAGGCCCCCTCCTGGAAATACCCCCTCCTGGAAATACTTGCCAAATAATAATTTATTGCCTTCGTCTTGTCTATGGAAGCCCCTGCCCTGCCTATTCCCACTCATGCTGCATATGAACTAGCAAATCAATGGAGCCAAAGATTGTGAGGTCAATGGTCCAGCCAATGGACAATGACACAGTTTCACTTCAGTTTCCCCTTTAGTGTTATAAGCCTATAAAGCGGAAAAGAAGCTGCTTCTCGGAGAGGTCAGTCGTTAAGGCATTAGCCACCTACAGCTCCTGGCCAAATGAAGAGCCACTTCCTTTCTTGGTTCAGTGTTTGAGAGGTTTTGTCCACCGCTGATCCTGCTACAATGCTATTGCACACTGAATAGACTATAGTATAAACATAACTTTTATATGTACTAGGAAACTAATACATTTGTGTGACTTGATATACTGAGATATTAGCTTTATTATGGTGTTCTGGAACTGAACCTGCCTATCTCTGAGGTATGCCTGTATCACATAGAATATTTTTTCCTGTTTGAAAAATCCTCTGTGCTCTGCCTATTTACTTCTCTCTCCCCCATAACCTCTGGCAACCACTGATCTTATTACTGTCTACATAGTTTTGCCTTTTCTGGATGTCATATAGTTGGAATCATACAGTAGGTAGCTTTTCAGATTGGCTTCTTTCACTTAGTAATATGCATTTAAGATTCCTCCATGTAACAGAATGGGAAAAAATTTTTGCAATCTACCCAACTGACAAAGGGCTAATATCCAGAATCTACAAAGAACTAAAGCAGATTTACAAGAAAAAAACCAAACAAACCCATTCAAAAGTGGGTGAAGGATATGAACAGACACTTTTCAAAAGAAGACATATATGTGGCCAACAAACATATGAAAAAATGCTCATCATAATTGGTCATGAGAGAAATGTAAATCAAAACCACATTGAGATACCATCTTATACCAGTTAGAATGGTAGTCATTAAAAAAAAAATCAGGAGACAACAGATGCTGGAGAGCATGTGGAGAAAAAGGAATACTTTTACACTGTTGGTGGGAGTATAAATTAGTTCAACCATTATGGAAGACAGTGTGGCGATTCCTCAAGGATCTAGAAATAGAAATTCCATTTGACCCAGCAATCCCATTACAAGGTATATACCCAAAGGATTATAAATTGTTCTGTTATAAAGACACATGCACACGAATGTTCATTGCAGAGCTGTTTACAATAGCAAAGGCCTGGAACCAACCCAAGTGCCCATCAATGATAGACTGGATAAAGAAAAAGTGGCACATATACACCATGGAATACTATGCAGCTATAAAAAATGACGAGTTCGTGTCCTCTGTAGGGACATGGATGAATCTGGAAACCATCATTCTCAGCAAACTGACAGAAGAACAGAAAACCAAACGCCACATGTTTTCACTCGTAGGCAGGTGATGAACAATGAGAACACTTGGGCACAGGGAAGAGAACAACACTCACTAGGCTAGGGGGGAAGGGGGGAGGGGAGAGAAGGGGAGAGACAGCAGGGGGAGGCAGGGAGGAAGGGGAGGGATAACACCAGGAGAAAAGCCTGACGTAGGTGACAGGGCGCGTTGGGGGGATGGAGGTAGCAAACCACCATGGCATGTATGTACCTATGTAACAATCCCGCAGGATGCAGGATGTGCACCTGTACCCCAGAGCCCAAAGTACAATTAAAAAAAATTCCTCTATGTATTTTTGTGACTTTGTAGCTCATTTCTCTTCAATACTAAATAATATTCCATTGCCTGGAAACTGTATACCACAGTTTATTTATCAACTCACCTCCTAAAGGACATCTTGGCTACTTTAAAATTTTGGCAATTATGAATAAACACCCACGTGTAGATAAGTTTTCAGTACCTTTGGATAAATATCAAGAACTGTCATTGCTGGATTGTGTAATAAGAGTATATTTAGTTTTTGTGAAAAACTACCCAATTGTTTTCCAAAGTGGCTGTACCATTTTGCATTATCACCAGTAATGAATGAGAGTTCCTGTTCTACAGCCTCATCAACATTTGATGTTGTCCATGTTCTGGATTTTGGTTATTCTAATAGGTGTGTAGTGGTAATATCTTTTTGTTTTAATTTGAATATCCCTGATGACATATGGCATGGAGCATCTTTTTATAGGCTTATTTGCCATCAGTATATCTTCTTTGGTGAGGTGCCTGTTAAGGACTTTGGCTCATATTTTAATCAGGTGATTTGTTTTCTTATTGTTGAGTTTCAAGAGTTCTTTTTATATTTTAGATACAAATCCTTTATTAGATACATGTATTGCAAATATTTTCTCCCAGTCTCTGGGTTGTCTTCTCATTATCTTGACACATTTATTACTATTATTTTGAGATGGAGTTTCACTCTGTCGCCCAAGCTGGAGTATAGTAGCATGATCTCAGCTAACTGCAACCTCTGCCTCTTAGGTTCAAGTGATTCTCTTGCCTCAGCCTCCTGTGTAGCTGGGACTAAAGGTGTGTGCCACCACACCTGGCTGTTTTTTTTGTATTTTTAGTAGAGATGGAGTTTCACCATGTTAGCCAGGATGGTTTCAATCTCCTGACCTCATGATCTGCCTGCCTCGGCCTCCCAGTGTGCTGGGATTACAGGCGTGAGCCACCACGCCCGGCTGACACATTTTTAAAAATTAATTAATTAATTTATTTTGAGATGGAGTCTTGCTCTTGTCATCCAGGCTGGAGTGCAATGGCACAATCTCAGCACAATGCAACCGCCACCTCCCAGGTTCAAGTGATTCTCCTGCCTCAGCCTCCCGAGTAGCTGGTATTATAGGCACATGCCACCACGCCTGGCTAAATTTTGTATTTCTAGGAGAGACAGGGTTTCACCATGTTGGCCAGGTCGGTCTTGAACTCCTGACCTCACGATCCTCCCACCTGAGCCTCCGAAAGTGCTGGGATTACAGGCATAAGCCACTATGCCCGGCCCTGACACATTTATTTTTAAAGAAATGGAATAGAATGGAAAATATCACAGTGCATTGAAACTACAGTGACAGTGAAAATTGTTTTATGAAATTTTTGTTTCATTTGTGTGTTTGTGTGTGTGTGTAGCAGATTGCAATAGAACATGTACTTCTTCCTATTGGTTGAGGTAAAGGAAGAAGTAGGAGAAGGAGGAAAGAAAAAGCTGGAAAACATTGCTTAAGTGAAAACATTGCATAGAACTTGATGCAGTTTACCTTCTTTCTTTCTGATACTTATACAAGGCTTGTTTAATGACTAACTGGCAGATAATTAATCATGTTGGACTATAAGTGTTAAGAAACAATTTTTTATAAACAATGACATTTAGTCACTCATTAATCCAATATTTATTTAGCATCTATTCTGGATTAGGCTTCAGTGAAAGAATTTGGAAATTTCAGGAAAAAAACCTCAACTAAATCTCTTTTAAATGGATTAATAAAATTAAAGCAGATGTTTGAACAGGGATTTGAGCTGGTTTATAATCACAATAAACAGAGAGATGCCAACATGAGAAAACAGGGAACAATTAAGCATACTTATCAAGACACCGTCTCTGCCTGGGCAAAGTTGGTGGCTGGATTAGACTGCAGGATCAGAACAGGCTGCCATGATGGTACCACAGTTCCATCTCAGCAGTTCCCGCCCCCTGCCCCTGGGTGGGGATGTGAACCTTCTGGGGTCAGAAAATATCTTCTTCACCTGGACAGGCTTGGTTTTGCTTACATAGTTGACTCAAATGTGTTAATTAAGGGGTGGGAAACAATGATTATTTTCATTTGGAAAGTTAATTTTTGAAAAGGAACAAATGGTGAAGGAAATGAGAGAGAGAGGGAAAAGAGGGAATCCATATGGAAGGAGACATTGGCAGGGGTGTGAAAGAGTTACCCTCATCCTCAATCAAGGACAGTTACCTGTCAATTCATTGATAGTGATGCAAAGTGAGCCACTGGAAACTTGGAAAAATATGCCAGTTTATAACTAAGTTGAAAGTTCTAGAAAAGGGACAATCTTGGAATGAGAATAAGTTGTAGATATTGTGGTATCTGACCAAGATGGCCTTAGCATTCTCCTCAGCCTCACTAAGCTTTAGACAGCCTTCTTCCTGACTCCTGCCCCCTGACCTCCCTTTTCTCAAAGCATTTGCTTTTGAAAACTGGTAACTGTAAATACCTTCTCTGCCCTTTTGAGAGGTAAGTCTTGTTTTGAAAGCCTCTTGCTAATTTTGTAACTCAGGAATGTCCTTCTCAAGGACCTTAGAGCCATCTCTTTGAAATGTAAGCATCAAGGGAGATAGTGTCCTATCTTACAGTTTCTGCTAGGGGTGGGAGGGAGTGGGAGCCTACCTTTAGTGGGTGCCTTGCTCCAAGTTGTAAAACTAACCTCCTGTCATGAAGACATGAGAAAGCCTACTTTATGTTTGGGTAAAGTTGATTAGCAAACATAGATGCCCAATAATACTCCTCCCTACCCCAGCTCTTAAAAACTCCTTTTGTTTCAGCAGAACTATGTTCAGACTGAGTTCTGTCCTCTATCTCCTATTGTAATAACCTTGAATAAAGCCTCCTCTGCCCATTTAACTTTGGTACAATTTTTGTTTTGACACATCCATTATCTAGTCAGGAAAAAAATCTGCTTGAACTTAGAGTACAAAGCTGAATCAAGGTTTTTTCTCTACCCCTAAATTACAGGGACTATAGAAAAAATTCATCTCGCTGAGACTAGAGATTTCACCTGCAAAATTTACAGTTTGAACAAGATGGTTTCCAAGACTTCTTCCAGCATCAAGGTTTTTTCTGATGGCCAGATGCACTTGATTGACTAGGGATACGTATTTATATATTTTAAGTACAGTATTATATAATAGTTATATATTATATGTTGCAAATATATATAATATAAAAAATATATTAATATATTAAAACATATAAAATAATATACAATGTATAATATATATTCAGAGAAACATATAAATGATTTAAATCCAGCTGGGTTGTCTTGAGAGCTGAATAACAAAAACCACTAAGGACTAATTGGGTCACACACTGTAACACTGCTCTTCTCTTGTCCTTAGAAGACAGCGGGGCTCTTCATTAAGCATGAATGTGGCCACCAGACAGAAAATCCTCATGTCTAGAGGAGTGGCAGAACCCTAAGATGCTGCTCTCTGCTGACTTCCCAGAGATTTGTTTCTAGGAAGGCATCTTTGAGGCCATTTAAAATAGCCATTCTCCCATTCTGCTGGTTGCCAGTTCACTCTAATGATAGTTTCTTTCGCTGTGCGGAAGCTCTTTAGTTTAATCAAAACCACATTGAAATAACATCTCATGCCAGTTAGAATGGCAATCATTAAAAAAAAAATCAGGAGACAACAGAGGCTGGAGAGAATGTGGAGAAATAGGAATGCTTTTACACTGTTGGTGGGAGTGTAAATTAGTTCAACCATTGTGGAAGACAGTGTGTTGATTCCTCAAGGACCTAGAAATAGAAATACCATTTGACCCAGTAATCCCATTACTGGGTATATACCCAAAGGATTATGAATCATTCCATTATAAAGACACATGCACACGTATGTTTATTGTGGCAGTGTTCACAATAGCAAAGACTTGGAATCAACCCAAATGCCCATCAATGATAGACTGTATAAAGAAATGTGGCACATATACACCATGGAATACTATGCAGCCACAAAAAGGATGAGTTCATGTCCTTTGCAGGGACATGGATAAAGCTGGAAACCATCATTCTCAGCAAACTGACACAAGAACAGAAAACCAAAAACCACATGTTCTCACTCATAAGTGGGTGTTGAAGAGTGAGAACACATGGACACAGGGAGGGGAACATCACACACCAGGGCCTGTCGGGGGGTGAGAGGCTAGAGGAGAGATAGCAGAGGGTGTGGAGATAGGGGAGGGATAGCATTAGGAGAGATACCTAATATAGATGACGGGTGATAGATGCAGCAAACCACCATGGCACGTGTATACTTATGTAACAAACCTGCACATTCTACATATGTACCCCAGAACTTAAAGTATAATAATAAAAAAAGAAAAAATTGCCATTTTCTACAGACTGTTTTTAGTTGTCATAAAAACTCAGCTGTCCTATCCTGGGTCAGACACCAAGACAGCTGTTAGGGATTTGGAACAACAGGGTCAGAGGAGGGACAGGGATCCAGACAGCCAATTAGGGAATTGTGATGACCACTCCATACTACTTAACTCACTTTGCATTTTTATTGTACAGATCCATCACCTTCCATCCATTCTCCCAAAATAGAAGCATCATTCATTCACTTATCCAGAAGAAACATCAAGAATCTATGATGTGCTAGACACTGAACTGGTTACTGGAGATAAAGCTACTATAATCAAGATAGCCATAATCCCTGCTCACATAGATCTTGCAGTTGAGGGGGGAGCCAAACATTAAGCAAATAATCGTAAAAATAAACATTAAATTCAACTATGATAAGATCAATGAAGATGTGGGAGGGGGCAGTAAGCTTAGTCAAAAGGGTCAGAAGAGGCTTCTTTTTTATTGCATTTTAGGTTTGGGGGTACACGTGAAGAACATGCAAGATTGTTGCGTAGGTACACACATGGCAGTGTGATTTGCTGCCTTCCTCCCCTTCACCTGTATCTGGCATTTCTCCCCATGCTATCTCTCCCCAACTCCCACCCCCCACTGTCCCTCCCCTATTTCCCCCCAACAGACTCCAGTGTGTGATGCTTCCCTCCCTGTGTCCATATGTTCTTATTGTTCAACACCCGCCTATGAGTGAGAACATGCGGTGTTTGATTTTCTGTTCTTGTGTCAGTTTGCTGAGAATGATGGTTTCCAGGTTCATCCATGTCCCTACAAAGGACACGAACTCATCTTTTTTGGTGGCTGCATAATATTCCATGGGGTATATGTGCCACATTTTCCCTGTCCAGCCTATCATCGATGGGCATTTGGGTTGGTTCCAGGTCTTTGCTATTGTAAACTGTGCTGCAATGAACATTCGTGTGCACATGTCCTTATAGTAGAACGATTTGTAATCCTTTGGATATATACCCAGTAATGGGATTGCTGGGTCAAATGGAATTTCTATTTCTAGGTCCTTGAGGAATCGCCACACTGTCTTCCACAAAGGTTGAACTAATTTACACTCCCACCAACAGTGTAAGTGTTGCTATTTCTCCACATCCTCTCCAGCAAATTGTTGTCTCCAGATTTTTAAATGATCACCATTCTAACTGGCGTGAGATGGTATCTCAATGTAGTTTTGATTTGCATTTCTCTGATGACCAGTGATGATGAGCATTTTTTCATATGTTTGTTGGCCTCATGTGTGTCTTCTTTTGTAAAGTGTCTGTTCATATCCTTCGCCCACTTTTGAATGGGCTTGTTGGTTTTTTTCTTGTAAATCTGTTTTAGTTGTTTGTAAATTCTGGCTTTTTAAAGGAAATTACAAATAAGCTGAGGTGCTGAGAATATGGAGAGAATGGAATTCTTGTGGGAATGTAAAATGGAGCAGCCACTATGGAAAACAGTATGGCAATTCCATAAAAAGTTAAAAATAGAATTACAATATGATCCAACAATTCCATTTCTGGGTGTATATCCCAAAGATATGAAAGCAGGAACTCAAAGAGATGTGCACACCCATAATCATAGCAGCATTATTTGTAATGCTAACTTGTGGCAATAACCCAGTGTCTATGAATGGATGAATGGGTAAGCCAAATGTGATACATACATATAAGGAAATATGAATCAGCCTTAAAAAGGAAGGAAATTCTGCCATATACTATAACATAGATGAACACTGAGGATGTTACACTAAGTGAAATAAGCCAGTCACAAAATGAGAAATACTGTATGAGACAATTTTAAGTAGAGTGGTCAGATTCATAGAGACAGAAAGTAGAGTGGTGATTGCAATAGGCTTGGAGGAGGAGAGAATGGGTAGTTACTGTTTAATGGGGTTTCAGTTTGACAAGATGAAAACATTCTGGAGATGGATGATGGTGACAGTTGCACAACAGTGTGAATGTACTTAATGCCTCTGAACTGAACACTTAAAAATGGTTACAATGGTAAGTAAATTTTATGTCACGTATACCGTACCACAACAAAAAAAATAAGCCAAGGCTTGAAAGATGAGTGTGAGATAGACAAGGAAGAGGGCCAAAAACAGACTTCTAGGCAGAAGGAAGAGTATTCAGGTATAGACATGAATACTTATGAGAACAAGAAAGAAGGCCAGTGCTGCTGGAATGTGGGGCAGGGTATATGGCAAGAGACAAAACTGAGGGGGTGCTCTCACGATTCTCACACCAATCAGTCACCAAAACCCACAGGTGCAACCAGAGCAACCTCCCCTGGACCCCGGCTGCCACTGTTTCAGTTGAGACCCTAATGATCTTTTGTTGGCACAACGAAAGCCTAGTTTTTCCCCATGTGGCTCTCAATGTACCATGTGGATGAGACCACAGGGTCTGGGGGCAGATGGTCTGGGTTTGAATCCTGGCTTTGCCACTTACTAGCTATGATTTTGGGCAAATCATTTGGCATCCTTAAATGGCCATGGCTAAATGTGGAATAGCCCCTAGCCCATAGCATCTTTGTGAAGATTTAAGACATGGACTGCACATACAAAGCTCAGGCAACAAACTCAGCTGTTCAAGAAATGTAACTTTATTCTCTTGTAACCAAGCTTAAGTTTTATTTTGAGCCACCGTTCTGATAGCTTACAGAAAGTTAACCATAGTCAATTCAAGCATCCTCAGGAGTTTCATTTCTGAGGACCACCCAGTCCCACAGCAATAGTTGAGAGGAGCTATTTGATCAGTCTCTCAAGAGTGGGATGGAGGGTAAGCAGTCTATTCAGAGGTGGCCCCAGAAGCTCCAGCAAGCAGCTGGGTGGACATGGGACACAGAAGGGCAGCAAGCCAATACATAGAGTCCTAATGAGCAAGTAACTGCTTTGGACTGCTGGTAGGTTTGGCAGATGAAATATAGGACTCCTGGTTAAATATGTATTTCAAACAAACATCAAATAATTTTTAAATATGTGTGTCCTGAGTATTAAAACTAACATAATTATACTAAAAATCATTCATCATTCATGTGAACTTCACATTTTAGTGGTGTCCTGTATTTTTGTTTGCTAAATCTGGCATCTGTAGCTACTGGGGCTCATTCTCCCCGAAGAAACTCTCATGGAATTTGACTCAGAGACAAAGCATGCCCCAGAGTTGTCCCCAGTGGTGGGCAAAGAAGATGGGTTTACTTATCCACTAGCTCCTGTCATTGGTTGAGGACTCCCCTGGTATTTCTGGCCTCCCCTGCTCCCAAGCTGAATGTCCTTTGGTCAGCCAGAGCCCTCGGGTATAGTCACAGGTGCTTACCTTTAGCTGCTTTCTGTGGGATGTTGAGTGCAGAAAGGGGAAATAGATGGGGCACCAGCAGTGTCTGCTGCAGTGGTCCTCATCATATAACAAGGCTGGCATACACTGAGACATCCACATCCCCATGTTGTCTTTAGTTTCCTTTATCCCCAACAGTCAACTTCCCTAAGGGCATATTTGTGTTAAAAGCAAAGGAAATATGAGCTCTATGATAATGGACAAGTTCCTTTGTCACACACACTCATATCTGCTTGCTTGAGGAAGCAGTCCCCCTATGGCTTAGAGTCTAACTATCCCTTTGATTCTGCATAATTCACTGCAAATATCAGACTACAGCCAGATCATGCATTAGCCAGCCAGGTCGTCTTAAATGAAGTACCTCGGTCATGCTGAACTCTAGCCAATGGAAGGCCATAAGAGGAGTAATAAAATCTAATCCTATTTGTTCTGCATCACCAGGGGTGACTGTTACTGTACAGAAAGTGTCTCTGATCACAGAGCTGGAGGAATTATCTGGAAGCCGCCTGGTCCACTATACTGAAAAACTTGCTAGGAGTTCTCACTCCTAAAGGTCGCCCCCAACCACCACTATGATCATCATGAAACGAGGGGAGGCAGGAGTCTGCAGCAGTGTTCTATCAGTCAGCGTTCTCTCAGTGAAAGAGAAGCACATCTGCATTGCAAGGAGAAAGGGTTTTAAAACAGGAAATCAGAAGCTTACACAATGATTAGAAGGGGTGGAGAAACAATATGGAAACCGTTGCTACCTTAATGAAATCAAGAAGGGCTGGATTCCAGTAAATCTACTAACAATAATCCCAGCTGCCTACAATACCAAAGCAGGTGATTCTCAGGAGGTTGCCTGGAGGCTGGAGCAAATCATATGCCTGTCATATGTCCAAGCATCTGTTCACAGCTGCCAACAGGGATACTGACTTCTCTTCTGCTTTCCAAATGCCTCGTGAGTGCCTTTAATTGGCAGACTCTATCTCAGGGCCATACAGGAAAATGACACCAGGAAACGATGTTCCAGACCTCCCTGCAATGCGGAGGAGAATGCAGATAGGGTAGGGATGACATCTAATTGACAAAGACAATCTGGTATAAGCAAATGAAACCAAATACTCATGTCAAGGGTGTAAGGCACACAGGATGCCATCAAAGCCCTGTGACCCCTTGTGTATTAGTAAAGTGTCTTATGGATGCTATTAGCAGAATCCTTAGGGCAAATTAAGCCCGGCAGATGTCATGGCTCAATAATTCAGCCAGCATCTATTTCCTTCTCAAATGTCAAACTGCCTAGAAGTCTCAAATGTGAATCTGACACACACATAATTCTCATGTGGCATAGGCTATCTTTTCCTTGCAGCTTGGTAGGGTCCTCAAGCATAAATAGACTCTTCAAAGCACAGACTGAACAGAGTGAGGTCCAGAAAGGTCAGGAGCTTCCTCTTTCCCATGTCTAAGTCCTTCCTGGGGTAGTCCTTTGCAGGGCCCAGAGCCTCGCTGATGATTCATACAAAAAAAATCCATGGCCATCTGCTTTTGGTGAACAAATAGCTATGGCCTGAACCGGTGGCCCCACATCACTGCAAAAAACTTACAATCCTAATTCACCATACAAGGCATGTAGTTTAGATGTCTGTCCTCTCCAAATCTCATGTTGAAATATAATCTCCAATGTTAGTTGTGGGGCCTGGTGAGAGGTGTTTGGATCATGGGAATGGATCCCTCATGAATAGTTTTGTGCCCTTCTTACAGTATTGAGTGAATTCTTGCTCTGAGTTCACGTGAGATCTGGTTGTTTAAAAGTGTGTGGCACCCCCATCCCTGCAATTGGCCAGAGAATAGGAGATCTGGAAAAAGACAGGTGGATGGACCTGTAGCAGTGGGGACATATTGTGCAGATCTTTGTGTCTACATCAATGTCCACAAGAGAGCAACCGCCATAGAGAAGGCATGCAGAAACAAAATGAACAGAATGACTCCCTTTGATTACTCAAGTGCACACACAACGGCCAGTGATAGTGAGGGATGGAGGCCATGCATACACCCAACAGCGTGTACTCCCTTTCATTAACACTGATCTAGCTACTTGCACTACTGAATTCCCAACTTTCCAGAAGCAGTGACTGGCCCTGAACACAATCAGTATAAAACCGTTCTTTAAGGAGAGTAGCCTACTACTTGGACACAGGCTGATTACATTGGACTCCTACCCTGGAGGAGGCAATGATTGGTCTTTACTGAATGTGTTCTGCCTTCTTGCTTCTATGGTTCTTCCACCACTACTATCTTAGGGTTTACAGAATGACTGAATTGTCACCACTAGATTCTGCACAACACTGCTTCAAATCAAGGGACTCATTTCATGGCAAAGGAGGTATAGTCATAGAGGTATTACCATGGGATCCACTGGTCCTACCATACACTGGAAGCCTTCCATCTACTAACGGAAAGGCCTATCAAAGGCGAATCTAAGTCACTAGCTGTGGACAAGACACTGTAAGATTGGAACTGTCCTCAGTCAGTATGTACACTCATTATAGAGGGCATATATATGATATGCACCAATATCTAGAATACATGGATCTACAAACTGATGAATGGAAGTAGTAGCAGTCTCTCTTATGATCAATCTCATTGACCCACTGTGGACTGCACACTTCCCGTTCCCATAACCTAGGCACTGCTGAATCAGAAGTGCTAGCTCCTGATCAGTGGGGATCAGGGGGACACTTTCACAGGAGGAGTCAATAAGGGTCCTCTGTACTCAAAGCTGTGAGTACCACCTCATCATTTTGGCCTCCTCATGCCAATGGGTCAATAGGAAAAGAAAGTAATCATGATGTAAGAGAGGAAATTGACCTCAATTACCATTAGGAGCTAGGCAGCTGCTACACAATTAAGAAATGAGAGAATATCATAATACATGTTGGCCAGAGTCTTCTAAGAAGCAGATACCAAAATAAGATTAAGTGTGCAAGGACTTTATTTCTCTCACAAATACTTGTGAGAGAAAATGAGGAAGGATCCAGAGACGCTGGGAGAGCATCAGACTGCCATGTATGTCTGATTCTGAATAAAAAAGGGAGAAAAGGAAAGTTAGGTGGAACTGTTCTAGACTGCTGTACAGTCTAGGAAAATTCAGCAAAGCTGTTGGGAGTCCTCAGGCCCAAGTCTGCTGTCAGTCCTGCATCTCCCAGGAACAAGCCTACCTTAGTGTTCCTGCTGTGCTCAGTCATTGGCTAGGAGTAGCCAGGGAGTAGGTGGGGTGGGAGGGTGGGGCAGAGGGTGGGCATAGATCCCTAGGAAACGCCCAAGTGTATTTCAGGGTGCAGCAGTTGGAGCCTCTGCTTAGATTACATTCCCTGTAACTGTAAATCTTCAAGGCACATTCTACTAAGGCAGATAGATGAATGAGTGAATTATAAGGTAGATAATAGATACATAGTTAAAATGTGCATATATGATCTCTGTATTTATTGTAATTTGCTTAGCCCTTGAGGAGCAACTGCCTCAACTTCCCTTTTCTCCCTTTACTTCAGGTGTTTTAATCAATAATCTTAAGACCGACAATCTAATCTTCTAAGCCACAAAAGAATGATCAATTTTATTACGAAAAAATTGAAAACTTACAGTTGGTAAATGGCAAAACAAATTGAGAAAGATTTTTTTGCAACATATATGATAAAAAGATTAATTTCTTTAGTGTATGGAAGTTGAGGCAAATGAAAAGTATTAACAACCTATTAGAAAGACGTGTAATGCAGAATAAGCTATAGTACCTTCCTGTGAAGATTAAGTGGTCATTCTCCTTATCACCAGAATGCGGTAAATCTCAGTGCAATCCAAAGTTTTATACACAAACTCGAAAGTCATCACAATTACAAAGTGTTGTTGCAAGACATGGTTCAAAGTAAAATATGCAAAAGATTGTCAGGCAAGCTGCAAGGAGAAAGACAATGCAAATACTTGGTCCCTGATAGTTTAGATATTTGTCCCCTCCGAATATCATGTTGAAAAGTGATCTCCAATCTTGGAGGTGGGGCCTGGTGGGAAATGTTTGGGTCATGGAGGGTGGATCCCTCACTAAAGGTTTGGTGCCATCCCCTTGGTGATAAGTGAGATTTTACTCTATTAGTTCATGCAAGAGCTGGTTGTTTAAAGGAGGCTGGCACCTCCTCTTTTCCCTCTTTTACCATGTTACATGCCTGCTTCCCCCTTGCCTTTCACCATGAATAAAAGCTTCCTGAGACCTCACCAGGAGCTGAGCAGATGCTGGTGCCATGCTTGTGAGCCAAATAAATCTCTTTTCTTTATAAATCACCCAGTCTCAGGTATTCCTTTATAACAGTGCAAAATGGGCTAACACAGTCCCCTTAGAAAATCTTTTGGTTGAAATGAATGACAAATTGGCTATCAATTTGAACAAAGTATCTGCTAAAATAGTCCAGTTCTATTTACTGAACCCATATTTTCCAAGCAAATTTTTGATAAGAGTTATGTTCTCCAGTCAGATTACTCTCCTGGGGAAAGAGGCTCTGACTGGCTGAAATGACATCGTTAACCCTTCAGTTGATACATTTATGGGAACAGAATGTCCTGACACAATCTGTTTCAGTAAGTTTATAAGCTGGAGGCATTTCCCAGTGGTCTGATCACTCATGAATAAGATGACAGTGAAGATATGAACATGCCAAGCTAAAGGAAAACTTCAGACTGGTGGTTACTATACTAAGGTGAGATATTCCAGGAATCCCAGCCCCAGTGAGAATCTGGGCCCCAAGTATTTATGGCTTCTCCAAAGGAGAAGCCATAATTCACTGGCTTCTGTTGCACTTATGAAGAGGAAAAAAGCCTGGGGAACCCGCTGTGAATCTCAGGGCTCCCCTTTGCACTTCAGCAATGCTGACACTGTGGAAGCCTCAGGCCCAATCCTCATGAGTTCTGTCCTGAGGTTGAGGCTGAAGATTAGGACAGCAGGGTTCACAAGATTGGTGAATTTTTATCCAGGAGCCTGAACCACTGATTTGGGTATGGGGAGGAAGCAGGAAACAGGAGACGTCTCTGCTCCAGTAAAAGCTAGGACAGGATGAATTTCTTGGAAAAGTTGGAAGGTGAAGGAGTAGAATTATATTCCATCAAAAGAAGGTCGGGGCCCTACAGGAACTCAAACTCACAGTCAATGCTGATGCTCATTGATCTCGTCTTGGCACAGACAAGATACCTTCTACTCTAAGAAGCTGAAATCTGCCTTGTCAGTATTTGACAGGGAGAAGGATAGAGGGGAAAGGAGAGTACATGTTGTGGGAGTGGGGAAGGGAACAGATGAAGAGGCAACAGAGGGGAAGGCCAGCAGTTCACAGCTACCACACACCCTCTCTTTTTCCCACTCACAGGCCTCTCCTATCAGACAGAGGTACAACTGCTTCTTATCAGAGAATGATCATCTCCCTGGCTCTTCAGGGATAAGAATGATGATAGTTGCACAGACTGATTGCAGCTAGAAGGGATGGGAAAGAGAAAACTACTCTAAACCTCTTATTTTTGTTTTAGGGACCACATTCATATAAACTGAAATTTGTTTTGAGGTGATTGTGAGAAGATGTGATGGTAATATAAAGGGCTTGCAGGTGCCAATTACCTTGTATGTCTTATAACATCATTGCATGGACTATGAGAAGGGAGTAACTCTGTTTATGGGATCTGTATAGAGATAAAAATTAGGGCCAGTGGTGGCTTATAGGTTCCTGTAGAGGGATGGCTTACTGCAAATAGGAATGTCTGAGCCCTCAAGGATTTGAGAAAATAGAGAGCAGAGTCCTCAAGACTGTTGGAAATGGAGAGGGAGCCCAGAAAACAGCAGAAAACAGAGAGGGAGCCTGGAATCCTGCTCAGACTCAAATCTTCTCAGCTGTCCACCCAGAGGAGTTGCTTTTCCTAATTTGAACAACAGTGCCACCCAGTCAACAAGCTGTGCACCCCTAGTACTTTGCCCAGGCAGGGCTCTTTTCTAATTCACACTAGGATAAATACTAATTGCTCAATCTCAAATCAGCTCAGAATGTGGACAATGGGTTGGGGAGGCCCACTTAAGACCAGCTAGGATTTCATTAGTCTTATGCAGCCTCTGCCTGCACATAGATGTCCTCCTGCAGGTTTTTGGGGGCTCAGGATTCAACATGGCTTAAATTTGAATCAACCATATTTCATCTACTCATAATTGAACTCCTAGGAAGAATGTAGGTGATATGAACATGGGCTTTAAAGATAATCAACCAACCTAGTGTATTAGTGCTACGAACCTCACTAATCCAGTGAGTTTATTATGAAAATGAAATGAAAAAAATGAGCTAATGGACCCGAGGCTCATCCAAGGCATCTCTTCATGTGGTTTTATTCTCTCTAGGCCCTACACCCAATTCCTTATGACATAATGTAAGACTGGGCTCTCCTAAAAAGGACCTCTCTTAAACAAGAGATTTGTGCTTTGGAGATGGATTCAAGGATTTCACAAATATATAATGACTAACCAAAACTGCAAATATGGACTCTTTAGGAAAGCAACAAATTTTAACATCTTACCCTTAATACATTTGCAGTCAAATTCAGAAAAAAAATTGGGGGCAATGAACAAGACAAAGCAGTAGATGAGGTCCAAATGAGTGGTATTCATTTGTTAATTCAGTAGACATTCACTGAGCATCTATTTTTAGACTATGTACTGTGCCAGATGCTGAAGATACAGAGCATGGTTGAAGGGACAGACAAGCAAGGAAGGCTTCCTCTCAGAAGTAATGACTTCCAGAGGAGATGATGTGGGGGCCTTGATGATTCAACAAGTCAAATCTGGAAAGAGGGCAGGGCAACCTCATGGGTGTGTCTTGGAAGGAAGAGAAAGAAAAGGATAGCCTGCCTGTAAGAGCAGAGAGAACAACAGACACCCAGGGGCCTGTCCAACCTTAAGAATAACTCCTGTCACTGGGATCCCCTTTAGGCCATAGTCAAAGCTTATGCAGCCATCGTTAATTTAAGAAGAGATTAGCTACTGCTCAACAACTTTCCTGCCAAATTCAGGTGTCATGCCCCTTGGGAGGCCTATGCTATAACTAGTTAATTGCATGTGTGAGTATGTGTTCCACTCTCATATCATTTCCTGCCAAAGAAAAGAAAATGGCACCATGGAGCGTTCTAATGTGGGATGTTGACGAATGCATTGGACGCTGCACCATTTACCTCCAAAAGACACCAAGTCCTTGCCCTGGGATGAGCTCTAGGACATTTGGCAACTAAATATAATTGTTATCTAATATAAATCCAATTATTTAAAAATATAGGATGTTAAGAAAATGATTCATGCTGCCAACCTAAATAACAAACACAGAGAGACAGGCTTCCAAAAAAATGATTTTTTTAGAATAGAACATTGCAATGGAAATATGTGTACCGTAGTAAACTACATGCATATTCGGGGAGACAAAGGAAAACAAAGATTGGTAAAGAAAAAATGAGGATGATTTCATAATTGTTTTAAGATAATTATCCTTGGTTACAAGGATCAATAGCAAGTGTGATGCCAGTCTAAGTTTGTACAGGCAGTTGCTGGGCAGATTTTCTTGCAGATGTATTTTCTTTTTTTGTAAGATTGCAATGACTTTTGTCCCAGATTGCTGTTTCCACAGAATCTTTTGTGATAGTTTTTGTTATTGGGCATTAATGCATGAAAACTCTCCTTTTTTTCTTTTTTTGAGACAGGTTCTGGCTTTGTCATCCAGGTTTGAGTGTAGTGGTGCGTTCTCAGCTCACTGCAACCTCTGTTTCCTGGGCTCAGGTGATCCTCCCACCTCAGCCTCCTGAGTAGCTGGGACTACAGGTCTGTGCCACTACTCCTGGCTAATTTTTTGTAGAGACAGAGTTTTGCTGTGTTTCCTAGGCTGGTCTCAAACTCCTGAGCTCAAGTAATCTGCCTGCCTTGGCCTCCCAAAGTGCTGAGATTACAGGTGTGAGCTGCCATGCCCAGCAAAACACTCTCTTCATTGCTTTCTCTAGCTCTATTTGTCAAATTTTGTTTTTGTTTTTTTAAAAACATATGTGATTCCATTTTGATTCTGACAAGTTTCATATTTTCCCCATTTGATCACAATCTTTCTCCAAAGCGTCACTATTAAGTCATCCTGTAGTGAGGTTTTGATATTCCTTGGTGCTGGGATAAGCCTTTCCTGGGTTGCTGGTCTGGTCCCACATTGGAGAAAGTGAATGGCAGCAAGAAGTCAGTGTTAAAACTCTTTTGGCCACAATGTGAGTAACAAGGGAGGTTTGAAGGGAGTGGCTCTCAGGCTGGGTGTGCCTGGAGTCCATTGTTAATTTATTTTTGTGTCTCATAGTCATTTGCTCTCATCTCAAGGTGCTGAGCCAGCATTATTCTGTCAGGAATTGCCCCTCTGCAAAATTTAGCAAGTAATGGATGCAAAGTTTAAAAAGAAAAATACAAAGTAAAATTAATAGCAGTATGATAACACCAGTTTGCATATGGCTTTGAGCCATGAACCTAAACTTAAAGGCAACCAATTGAATAAATCAAATGACCATCATCCTGTCTAATGAAAAAGGTGGACATTAAAAGAGTAAGAGTCTCATGACAATATAGAGTCTTATTCTGATATCTTGGGAAAAGCTTTTAACAATATGAAAAAGACAACTTTTCAGCCAGGCGCAGTGGCTCATGCTTGAGCCAAAGTGCTGGGAGGCTGAGGCAGGCAGATCACTTGAGGTCAGGAGTTTGAGACCAGCCTGGCCAACATGGTGAAATCTCATATCTACTAAAAATACAAAAATTAGCCAAGTATGGTAGTACATGACTGTAATCCCAGGTACTCAGGAGGCTGAGGCAGGAGAATCATTTGAACCCAGGAGGCAGAGGTTGCAGTGAGCCAAGATCATGCCACTGCACTCCAGCCTGGGCAACAGAGCAAGACTCCATCTCAGAAAAAAAAAAAAAAAAAAAGAAAAGAGAAAGCCAACTTATCCTCATTTGCAGTTACTCTTTTCAGTAATTTCATGAAAGAAGGTTGGATTGGAGGAATCCAGACAAATTCAGGATCTAGTGTAGTCTATAAGCAGATAGCAAGAGCTTGAAAAAGCACAAAGCTACAATCCAATAGCAGATGTTTTAGCTCTTTGTTGGAAACATAATCTTTTCTCTCCAAATAGATTACATAGGAATCTCAGATTTAAAAACCTCTTCACGTTAGAAAGCCAAACCAAGGAGATTTTAGATTTTACTAAAATCTAAATTAAAATCTAAATCTAAGATTTAAACTGTTAGGGTTCCTGAGTCTTCTAGGAAGTGATTGTTTTTATCTACTTATGGTAAGGCTGGAAACCAGAATGCCTGGAAAGCCAGGCATTCTATGCACATTCTCAAAATGACATTTCTGTCAAAGCTTTGTCAATAAATGTTTCCAATTGTATCCTGCTGTAAAGAGAGAGCAGATTTTCACTGGATGTATGCAAATAACCACATTGCCATAGGAATACTTACAAATAATTTCCAAATTTTGGAGGAATCAAGTGGAGAGAAAAAGCAAATGCATCTATCTTTGTTCACAAAAGTATACTTTACCAAGTTGCTATAAGCTATAGATAGCTTGAGAGAGAAAGTTTTTTTAAATCTGAAAAATAAAACATTTAAATAAAGGATCAAAAATGCTTTAAATAAAGACCACAAAAGTATTATCTTTATCAGTTATTCAGTCTCACATAATTATTTTTTGTTTTGCTTTATCTTGATTAGTAATTTCATGAACTCATCAGTTTCTTTACTAGAGTTTTGGAAAATTTTTATCTAGTCCATTAATCTTAATGCTATTAAAAACCTATGTTTAAGAGTACTCCTAGAGTCTTTTCTATGAAAAGTAATTTTGGAGTGTAGCTTATTGCAGGTGCTTTTAGAGAAAAATCAAAACAATAACTGGATGACCAAAACTTAGACTAGTCATGATTAAATATCTGACTGAAAGTTCATTATAGCAGTTGACTCTCCAAGATGGCTGAATAGACACAACTCTGGCACACAACACCCAGTGAGAGAGACACAGAAATCCAGAGATCTCCTAGCTCCAGCTGAGGTACCAGATGTATTTCAATGGGTCTGGTCTGAGGGTGAGCAAAGCCCAGACAGGGCAGACCAAGGTGGAAGGAGTGCTGCTTCACCCAGAAAGTGCATCTGACTGGTGAGTTGGAGGCTCCCCCTCTGGCACTCTGATCCAGATACAGCACTTCCCTCAAAGCCTCAGCAATACACAGAACAAGGGATCTTTGCCAGTCAAGCGCCAGGAATTACAAGTGCGGAGTTGAACAATAATCCAGGACCGTGTCCCGGATTGGCACACAGACCTAAACAGATGCACAAGCCAAAAAGCCAGCCGGGAGAGATCTGCGGACTGAGCTATCGGGGTCCACTCCCCCTGCCCAGAGAGAGTGGGAGCTGTAAGTGGACAGACAGAGCAGCTGGGTGAGCCCCTACCCTATGACCAGAGAGAGAGGAAGCTGAAAGGGGGAGATGGTTGGGTGTGGCTGGGCGGGTCCCTACCCTCCCCCACAAACCCCAGAGGGCTGAAGCTCTGACTCTACAGGGTTGTGCAGGCAGTGCCACAGTCTGAGCTGAACCCCAAATGACCCAGCCCACTAGAAGAAGGACACAACTCACTATTAGAGGAGTGGGACTAGGCTACATGTTTTAACAAAAAACACAGGAAGCCTGGGTAGCAATGGGACTGCGTTCTTGACCATCCAGCAGCGCCTGCAGGTCAGCGGAAGAGGCAGGCCTAAACCCCCAGTGTAAACAAAAAAGACACAGGAAGCTTGCCTACTAACCTGAAGGAGTCCCTAGAAACCCAGTAGCGCCTCCATAGGCAGACAAGCGATCTTATCAAGCAGCTCCCTGAGACCACAGCCAGGTAAATCCGCGAAGATGGGAAAAAACAGCACAAAAAAAGATGAAACCATCAAAAACCAGAACACCTCTTCTTCAAGGTATCACAACTCCTCAACAACATGGGAACACGACATGACCAAGAAAGAGTGCGACAAATTGATAGAAACAGGCTTCAGAAGCTGGATAATAACAAACTTTTCTGAGCTAAAGGAACATGTTCTAACTCAATGCAAAGAAACCAAAAACCTTGAAAAAAGATTAGACGAAATGCTGACTAGAATAACCAGCTTAGAGAAGAACATAAACGACTTGATGGAGTTGAAAAACACAGCACGAGAACTACATGAAGCAAACACAAGTTTTAGTAGCCGAATCCAT
>NW_016107485.1:2283016-2325003 GCF_001604975.1 Cebus imitator | reverse complement strand
TATCAGAGACTGAAGATCAACTCAATGAAATAAGAAGAGAAGGCAAGACAAGAGAAAAAAGAGTGAAAAGAAATGAACAAAGCCTCATCAATGTCAGCTTTATTCATCCCATTTCATCATTTAAATATCTCCACTCTCCTGGGACATGTCCCTTGACTCTTTCATTTGTCTTTTCTCAGTTTCTTGTGAATCACCCTAATTTTCTCAGCATTTGTAAAGCCCATAAAGGTAAACTAAGGTTACAAATTTGATGAAGTTTCTCTTACCGTTGTTTGATTTTATAGCAGTAAGATTATATAGGGTCCCATGCAAAAGTGTTCCCCTTCAATCTTGGTATTTACTATGACCTGGGTAAGGGCTATATTTAGTGGATAAATAACCTGATCATTATAATGCTAATCCAACATGGCTTGCATATGATGTATATCACTCCTTTATTTGGAAAATTCCATTTGGGTGCATTGTTTTGGATGAAAACAATCCCGCTTCTCAATGTAAACACATTTCGCAGTAGCTTTTATTCAGTCTACCAGGGTACCTGTACCTGCTATGTGTCTGGATGATACACAGCTATCTACAGTGTTCAAAAGAGAGCTATGGATTTTACAGCAACCCAAACATGTTCTTCTAATCTGCAGTTTTCAAAGCCAAGGATGCTGCTGCTATGTTAGTCAGTTTCACAATCATTTCAGTAAAGGCTTTACAAAAAATTGATAGTAATGATTCACAAAATGAAACTCTTTCACATTATCCCTTGGTTTCAGTAGTTTCTTAGTTTTACCCTCTCTCTACCTGGACAACCTTCCTAGTGACCAGAGGTTGTAGACATGACGTCTGTTGTCCCAACATAATTTGTCTCTTATTTCTTATTATTTTGCATTTTCTTGCATATGAAATAATCCAACTCCTTGGGAGCTCAGTCTACTACTTCTAAATTTCATTGATTACTTTTGCCACTAGTAACCGATCACAGTACAGCTATAGTTCCATAACATGGATGACCAGATAGCCACCCAGAATTAAAGGTTCATCAATCCCTGCCTTCTTATCCTTTCTCTATCCAAATCACGTACTTCAGTGAGTCAGGGTTGATCTAGTGAATCCTGGTCCAGAGGCCAACTGCAAAACTTATGCAACCGTGAAGTTGGGAGAATAGATCATAAGGCCCCCTCACTTCTGATACCAGTTGCAAGTTTGAAGATCAGCAGAGCACCCTCAGTTTCAGTCATTCAATAGAAAGACTAACGTAACTCACTTAAATCTATTATACTCACAGGCAAATAAAAATCAGCCATGGGAAGAGACACATAGGACAGAATCCAGGAAAGTTACAAAATGTGAAGCTTCTCATGCAGAAGCTTCTTATCCCCATGGAGTAAGGATAGCATTGCTTTCCTGGTATAGGTGCATAATAATACACACAGAATACCAACAACCAGAGATGTCCATCCAATTCTTGGTGTCTAAAGTCTTTATTGGGACTCATCACGTCGGCATGCTTGGCCTCCCATTGGCTGATGTCAGTTTCCAGCCCCCCAGGAGGTCAACTAACACACTGTGAGGTAAAGCTCTCACCCTAAATCACATTGTTGGTACGGCTCAAAGCCCCCACCATAAATCACGATGTTACTGTCTGGCTCACCCAAGGCCCCAAGGCAAACAAAGCCACTCCTACCAGGCAGGACATTCCAAGGGCTTGCAGGCCACCTCCTAGAAGCAAAGGAAAAAAAGACAAGGTTAAATTCTTTACTACATAGCAGTTCTCAAGTTTATTAAAAAACAGCCAGAAAAACTGCAGAACACAATTTAACAGTATTTTCCTCTTTTTTTCACACAAGCTTATGGCCAAGTGAAGGGTCCAAACTATGGCCTGGGTACAACATGTGGCTCATTCTGGGAACCTGACTTTGATAAGAAGACGAAGAGCTTTGTGAATTGAAGTAAATCACATGAGAATCACTGACCTGGCCTAGAAAAGTTTGGATTTCTGTGTATTCCACCACTCCTAAAACAATCTGCATTCGGCTGCAGTTTCCCACTTTTCACATAGGAAAGCAAGCTTTCTCTTGTTTGAACAACCATCAAGAACTGGAATATTATCTCATTTCAGGTAAAAATGGTATTCATGTGTGCTTATCACAAATTCAGTATTCAGGATTCAGTATTTGCACAGTAGAAAAGTAAGCATAAGTTTTAGATGAAAGACATAAATTTTACTATTTACTTTTAACTTCAAAAATATTACTTTCTATGCACATATGGACCTATAAAAGAGATCAAGAAACTAATACATGTGTGTAATAAATTTATAACTTCTAGGCCTTTATTTTTAATGTTACTCAATGAGAAACTTTCTTTTCAAAGTCTTAATAAAATAATGTTTTACACTATATTTTTATTTATATTTCTTTGGCTTGTGATTGTTTTGCTATTCAATACTGGCAAAACTTTTTATATAGTAAATAACATTAATTAAAATGAATCTATAACTCTTATTTAAATAAATCTATCAAGATGACCTTTCAAAAATTCAATTCCTCTTGGTTTAAGTCAGTTATTTAAGGGAAATGTCTTATGTTTGCGTTAAGAATTTTTTAAATTTTTGGAAAGGAAATAAAGACATTAATTTAAAGAACTGTTAACCAATCTTTAGTTACCTGATTCTATTCAAGACAAATAGGCTAAAAAAGTTTGTTCACTTTAAATAGGAGAAATAACTACTCTTGCATATATCATATGCCATGTTCCATACCTTATCAACATGTCTTACACTATGAATAAAACTTTGAAGTCTACTTGGATACGATTTTTGGAAAATCAGGTAGGAATTTATTAGAGGAAAAAAGTGAAGTCTCATCACCTACATTACTGACTTGCAGTAGAGGAGATATCCTTTGTAGGGCGGAGGGTAGGCGGCCCACACAAAAAGAGTAGGCTGATAGATTGGCTGCAGTAAATAGATCCACTGAAAAATATCAGTCCCTATAAAAAACTACACTGACAAATAATGGTGGGTTATTACATCCGTTGCTTACTGTCATAACAATGATCCATAGCTTTAGATATAATTGTGTTTACGCAGGGATTCCTGGAGACCTGAAAATTAACTCAAGCATTCCTTCAAAGTAGAAGATTGAGAATGGATTAGCACGTACTGCCACTGTGTCAGTATGACTTGGGTTTCTGTGCTTTCTCATCTGCTCACGTTCTGATCCCCAAGGACTGTGATAAGCAAAGGTCTACTGACCACTGATCCCAGGCTACTCAAAAGGCAGGATCCATTATGACATCATTTTGCACAAGTAGAGCACTAGTGCCTAGTTGGGTATCAGCTTCACTGCAGGACTGAAACATGACTGCTAGCTCCCTGTATTCTTATGAGCGCCTTCCATCAAAAAGCTCAGAATTGCTCTTAAATGAGGTAAATATACTATGTGCTGATTCAAAAATATCTGAGACATATTAACAGGAAGAACAACTTATCAAATGGAATATAGTGTGTAAATGCATTTATGTAAACACATTAAGCTATATAGGTACTGTCATTCATCACTTAACCACCAGGAAAATTTTGAGAAACCTGTTGTTAGGGAATTTCTTTGTACAAACATCAGAGTGTATTTATACTAACCTAGATACATAGGCTACTACACTCCTAGACTATATGGTATAGTCTATTGGTCCTAGGCTACAAACTATACAGCATGTTACTTTACTGATTACTATAGGCAACTGTAACACAAATCACTAGACAATGGGAATTTTTCAGCTTCATTGTATATGTGGCCCATCATTGACAGAAATGCTGCTGCATGTGGGCTGACTGTAATTGAGTTTCTAGTGATTATGTATTCCAAGACATAGAGGTGAAGTTAAAGATTTTAATACTGTAATATTAATTATAATAAGAAACATTTATTTTGATCTTCTTCCCTGGTCACAAGTTGAACAGAAGTCATGAAACCTTTGTAATTTCCCAATTGATAAAAGTGCTAGGAGCATATTTTGTTCTAATGAGGTGACTCTTGCTGGGTTCCTTAATGAGGGCTGGCCACTAAGAAGATCAAGGCATGATTAGAAGCTTGGAACCTTTAATCTCATCCCCCATCATCAGGTAGGGCAGAGGAACTAGAGATTGATCATTCTTATGTGATAAAGCCACCAAAAAAATCTCCAAAAGGCAGGATTCAGAGAGCATCCAGGTTGGTGAAAACATCCTATGAGCAAGGAGGGGGTGCACTCCAACTCCGTGGGGACAGAAATTCTGTATTCAGGACACTTCCAGAGCTCCCTTTATATATCTCTTCATCTGGCTGTTTATCTCTGTCATTTATAATATCCTTAATAATAAACTGGTAGACGTCTTTCCCTGAGTTCTGTGAGCCATCATAGCCAATTATCAAAAACTTGATAAGAAGGGAGTCATGGGAACCCTCCATTTGTAGCCAAGGCTGTTGGATATGTGGGTAACCTGGGGATTTGCTGCTTGCAATTGGCATCTGGAGTGGGGACAGTTTTGTGGGACTGAGCCCTTAAACTGTGACATCTGCACAAATATGACAATTGGCGTCACGATTGAATTATAGGATGCTAAGCTGGTGTCCAGAGAGTAGGAAAATTGGTTGGTATCAGGAAAACCCCCACACATTTGGTCACAGAAGTGCTGAAAGTGTTGAATGTTATAGAGAAAACCTTTGCTTTCCTCTTTAAGGTAAACTGGTGAGAGAACAGAAGGAAAAAAATTGCTTCTTTAAAAGTGATAGAAAGGAAAGGAATTTTAAAAACCCTGCAAAATATAGCAAATGGGATGACAGCTGCTGTATACAAAATGACAAAATTAACAAAGTAACATACCCATTATGTGTACAGAAATTTGCAGTTATCAAAACTTTCATATATAATGCATGTTTGTGTGTGTATGTACATATATATAATGTAGATTACATAAATTTGTTTGTAAGTTCTCTTCCTGAAGATAGAACCAACTGATTCTTTCCTGGGGCAAGAACACTGAGTTATAGCTTCAAGACCTGAGTCATATTAATATTTGTTCTGAATTTAAAAGTTAAAAAGTCAAACAAATTTGCAAGACTAGGTTCTAATGACAGTTACTTTGTCAAGGATGCAAACCACTTTTCCTTTCAAAAGCATTTGTGGACTTAAATCTGTGAAAACCAGATAAAGGTAGGCATACTTTGGAAAGAAACTGCTTGGTATAGAGGGATTGATTGTTTCTACACACCTAAGCCTGATTCCAAAACTGGCGATGGAAGCCTATATCTTGCTAACAGGACTTAGACATGCAGTACTTGAGAAAGAACAGGTATATCCTCTACCAAGGTGTTTGGAATGGAGACCAAAAAAATGATAGGAACAAAAAGGTGTTCAACCCAACCCAGGCTGAGACTGGGGAGGCATACCTGAAGGTAGGGCCGGGCAAGAGATTTCGTAGTTAATTTGGTTTTCCACCCATAGCTGCATTTAGACACTCTATTAACTTCAATATGCATGCTGAGTCAAGATGAAAAATTACTTGCCTTTTAGTTCACAATAGTTTATCCATTTCATAACTGAATTCAAAAAATATATAACTTAGAAGTTGAGAGTATGGGGCTTGAAGACAAATCTCAGCATCAATGAGTAATAATTATAATAGGCTGGGCAGGTTATTTAACTTCTCTCTGACTGCTCCCTTATGTGTCAAGGAGGAATAGCACCACTCACCTCAGTGGGTTTGCATAAAGATGAAAAACATCAAATGTACCTTAATTTAGTACATAGAACGCTCTACAAAACATGGACCAATTAATAATAGAAACAACTGCTCTGGTACTCTCCTTAGGAGGAAAGAACTTCATTTTAACAGATAACAAACATAAGCTGTGCTGCACAACCCCTTTCTCCAGCTGAATCCTCACTGTGTCTCCCTAAGTCCCATCACACAATCCTCATAATCCCATAGGAGGCTCAAGGCAACTACCGAAGGCAGATGTTAAGCAGAGGTGTGATTGTTTTAAGAGACTAAGAAGCTCCAAATAATGAATGTCTGTCTATTCATGTGCAATGACTCTGAAGAAGTATAAAATAGGAACACTGCCCTTAAGATACTATCAGCTTGGTGGGGGTGAAGGAGGCACAGGGGAGACAATGAAAGTTGGGTTGGAGAGACAGCCATGTAAAACCAAGTAGATGTATTTATAAGGCTTCCTTGCAGAAGGGATGCCTTTGCTGAGTCTGAAGGAAGAGTAGGAACAATGGAGGGAATGAGAAGATGCAAGCACGAAATGCAAAAACATTGTTATATTTATAGCAGAAGGGAGAGGGGTCAGGGACAAATCAACAAAATCCCAGTGTGGGAAGGCAAGAAATGTACATTTTATCATCAAAGCCAAGGGAGAGCCATGGCTGAATCTCCACAATGACACAAACTTGATCAGCTTTTCACCTTGGAAAGATTCCTACAGCTTAGTTTGGAAGTAAAAGCAGAACAGAAGCTACAGCTACACTCCAGGCAAGACAGATGACCACTTCAACAAAAGGCAGTGACTGAGGAGTCAGGAGAAGATCAACTAAAAGACAGCAGATACCATATTAGCAGGGCTTGGTGATAACTGGGTATGGAAGAAATGGGAAGGATCTTGGCTGACTGTGGTTTCTGCATTAGGCAACTGAATGGACAGTGGGCCCATATGTTAACATAGAAAACACAAGGAAAGGACCAGAGTTCCTGGGAGCTGATGTGTACAGTCCATAGAGATTCAGAGAGGTCCCTGTGCACTGTGGTGGTAAGCAAAGATTTGAAAGAAGTCCTGCGTGATGGACAAAATGTGATTTGGTATCTTTCGGTATGAGCCTTTATCCTGGTTTAGGGGTTTGATGACTCAACAAAGTGAAGTCTGGAAAGAGGGCAGGGAGACGTCCTGGGTGTATCCTAGGGGGAGGAGAAAGCGAAGGATAGCCTGACTTAGAGAGGAGAGAGAACAGCAGCTGCCCCGACACCCCAGGACCTGCCCAATCTTGAGCTCCTCCTGTTGCTGCAATTCCCTCTACACACTAGACAAAGCAACTTGGATTCACCACATAGATAAGAAGACTGTATGTTGAATATTTTATATAAATATATCTATAGAGATACAGAGATATGAATAGATATTCTTCTAAAAATACCATAAGCCTGAGACAGGTGTCCCATTCCTTGAGCAAGAGAATGCTATAGAACAGTACATATGCAAAGACTTTCCAAGAGGTAAGTAGGCGTATATATATTTTAAAAATCAATTTCTTCATTAGCATGAAAGATTCAGAAAAGCAAATTTATAAAATTTATAGAGACAAAATAGATAAAGGTTGCCTGGGTCTGGGGCTGGGAACAGAGATCAATTGTAAAGGGCATGAGAGGTCTTTACCGGAGCAATGAAAATGCTCTACAACTCGCTGAATGTGATGGTTGCACCCCTTGGTAAAGTTACGAAAATCATTGAATTGTATACTTGAGTTTTATGATATGTGAAATGTACATCAATAAAATTATCTCTTAAAAAATAAACAATTTTCAGATCTTCAACTTCCATGTGTGGTCTTTCCTAAATACAATTTGCCTGAGAAAGCTCCTGTGCTTGTTTATGTAAAATTCAGTTTGCTAGCTCCCCCTTTAGTCGGCCTGCTCAAAAAGAAGAGAGTCATATTCTTTTCCTATCTTTATTAAAAATGGAGCATTGGCATGAGTGAAGAAACCTCCAAGTTGCGAACAGTAATACCATCCTAAATATTGTTACTGAGATGCCTCCTTTAATGACTCATGCCTTATGGCTTGTTATCTTTCTCTCTTATACTTAATTTGCTGAAGAGTATAGCCTTGTATTAGAAATTAAACATCTTAACCTGCTTTGAGATGTTCTGAATTCAGATATATGGCAGAATGGAGCAGCGGATGTGTTGACAATTTTCCTTTAAGGACTTTAACTTTCCACATCTCAGCTCTTATCAAAGAACACAACTGGGAAGAATTTCACAAGAGATTAGCAATGATAGCATGGATATACAACATTCAGTGCTGCAACTCACTTTTCCAGGTATTTAAATGTGTGCAATCCTTTTTTGGCTCTTTTCAATAGTCACCCATAGGTTGTCTTATTAGCCAGGGGGGAAAAATCATCTTTGAACAGATGAAACTGAACCAGTTGGTGACAATGGTTTTAGTGACTGCCAAAGTTTTCAAGATATATTAGACAAAGCCATAAATCAAATTTCAAATGACTTCTTCAGTTTCAATATGAGTTAACCAGAAAGGTAGTTAGAGCTGATTTTATCCAGTCACACCATGAAATCCATAATCTGGCTCCACGATCACTAATCTCAGGTGGACCCAGGACCAGGTTATTTCCTCCTCTGCCATCTGCTCATGAGGGACACTGCCTTATTGTTTATTGCAGCACTGCTCACAATAGCAAAGACTTGGAACCAACCCAAATGCCCATCAATGATAGACTGGATAAAGAAAATATGGCACATATACACCCTGGAATACTATGCAGCCATAAAAAAGGATGAGTTCATGTCCTTTGCCAGGGACATGGATAAAGCTGGAAACCATCATTCTCAGCAAACTGACACAAGAACAGAAAACCAAACACCACGTTCTCACTCATAAGTGGGTGTTGAACAATGAGAACACATGGACACAGGGAGCATCACACATCGGGGCCTGTCAGTGGGTAGGGAGCTAGAAGAGAGATTGCAGGGGGTGGGAGGATTGGGAAGGGATAGCATTGGGAGAAATACCTAATGTAGACGAACAGGGTGATAGATACAGCAAACCACCATGGCACGTGTATACCTTTGTAACAAACCTTCATGTTCTGCACATGTACCCCAGAACTTAAAGTATAAAAAATAAAAGACCATGGTTATAAGCTGAGAAAGAGTCATCCATGCAACAGGGATAGGTGGCATGGGAATCTGGGCACCTGCTTATGTGATTTGCTTATATCTGACCCCTATTATATCACTTCCTTCAAGTGGTGGGTTACTGCTGTGTCCTCCTAACTTTATGACTGACAGCCCAGGTTATAAGGAGCAGCTCTAGTCATACCATCTTTTGAAATTCCATGGTCAGGCCGGGCGTGGTGGCTCATGGCTGTAATCCCCCCAATTTGGGAGGCCAAGATGGGTGGATCACCTGAGGTCAGGAGCCTGGCCAACATGGTGAAACCCCATCTCTACTAAAAACACAAAAATTAGCTGGGCATGGTGGCGTGTGCCTGAAATCCCAGCTACCTGGGAGTCTGAGGCAGAAGAATCACTTGAACCCGGGAGGCAGATGTTGCAGTGAGCCGAGATTGGACCACTGTACTCCAGCCTGGGCAACAGAGTGAGACTCTGTCTCAAAAAGAAAAAAAAAAAAATAATAAATAAATTCCATGGTCTGATACTCAGTCTCTACCAGGGATCAGGTGCTACTTGCTACTTTTCAAATGCTTTATTGTTTCTGCTGCATTTAGCACTGCCTTGCACTAGAACCCTAGGGTTCTTCACTAAGACTCCCCAAGGATTCCTCAATAGAGCTTTATTGGCACAGATACTGGGACTCTATGAGATCCATTAGGTCCTGTGGCCCAACTGGCAGGGCTGGTTATACAACATCTCAACCTCCTGCAGACCTTTCTCTTACTCTGGGCCCCACCCAAAACTGACAGTCTTCTAATCACCCATTAAATAAGTTGCAGCATAATTTTCAAGAATAGTATGCAATGTCCCCCAAACCTGAAGATGATGACCAAATTTTCATTGTCTTTCACCTCTGAATGAAAGTCTCAATATGCCTGAGACCACTGGAATCCTAAAAACCACTGACATGATGTGTTTCTGGATCTTTGCAGGAATTACCTCTCACCCTCTGAGGCACATGTTTTACTTGGACATTCAGAGTTCCTCTGACTTCTGCTCATCATGTCCAGTTCACATTATGTCATCCATATAATGCACTAACATGAAATTCACATTTTAAGTACTCAGGTGCCCAAGCTAGAAAACTGGGCCTCATTTTTTAGCTCCTTTTGCTGCCAGGGTGACCAATCTCTCACAAAGCCCTGATAATTTTAACTAATAAATATTTCCCAAATCTAACTTGTTTTCTGCATCTATACTACTTCTCACTAGTTCAGGGCCTGGCTGGATACCTTCCACTAGCCCTTCCAGGCACATGGTCCATTCTGTTCCATGCTCTTGGAGGCTGAGCAGTATAGATGACAGCTCACTTCCAGAAGGGTTTTGCTAATAGAGAACACTGAGAGTAGATCAGAGGAAAGGAGGGAAATGAGGTTGTGGTATTTATTCATGTGGTTCTCTCCTGCAGGGGTGTCTCTGGCTTGCTATGACACGTGACCAAAGGTCGCAGCGCCTGATAGGCAGCCCTCTGTCTCTGTCTTTGTTGGGGTAACACTTCCTCCTCTTGCCCCTTCAGGCCTGGATGGTAATAGAACCTCCCTGTGCCTGGCTCCGGTACTGCACTCACTATCTCTTGTTGTTACTCTATACTTTGCCTTTGTTAATAGCCCCTTCATGAAACTCTCTTCAATTTACCCAATTTAAGTATGCCATTATTTCCTGACAGTATCTGATGGACACAAGACCCTAGTATCTGTTGCTGCAATAATCTCCTGGCTGCCAGATCAAATAATTGCATGTAAGTAATTGTATGTGTATATGCACATATACACATACACTCACATGCTAAAGTTGTCTGTATGTGGCAAAAATCTGACCATATCAATATCTGACCCCTTCGCATTTCTTACTAAATTTTCGTGACTCTGATTTGCCCCCTAGATAAAGTCTAAGCTTTTTGTTGGCATGCAATAACCACCACTATCCAGCCCTTGACCAATTCTACAGCCTCATCTCCAGCCACTCCCCACCTCATGCTTGATGCTCCATGGAAACAAACTCTTGGTAGTTTCTCCTGCTCTGTGCTGTTTCTCTCCTCTTTATCCTACTCATGCTAACTTCCTTGTTTGGTACGCCCTTGTATATCCTTCAAGAATAAGTTCTGATAATTAAAAAACAAACAAGTCATGGATACTGTGGTCCCATTCATGCAAAATTGAACACATGGCTATGATATGAGAATGGATATGTGGAGAGGTGACTTTACGAATGGCAAAATAATAATACTAGCTATTATTTTGTGAAATATCAAATTTTTACTTTCTTGCATTGGATAATTTTTGAAAAGGTAAGATCATGACTCCCATGCAAATATAAAATGAACAAGTGCCAGCATTTTTTAACTCATTAATTAATGAAGGGAACCACAAAGCCATTACAACTGATTCCAAGGTAAATTCAAAGAACCACACATATATAGACCATAGGGAAATGAAATAAGTTTGCTTAATAGATGCAAAGCTGATTTCTTCCAATGCAGAAGTAAAATTGAATCTCCTCCAGATGAAATTTATTTGCATCTATGGATAGATACAAATATGTGTTAGTTATCTAAAACTCTGAGTTGTAAATGGCTCAAAGGCAAGGAAAGACACAGAGACCCTACAGAATCAGGTCACCTAGAAGAGTAGCTGAATAACACCTAGCTTTTCACTAAACATACCCAGTCCATTTAAAAGTCAGTCTGTTTTAAAGTCTTTTTCAACTTTTCCTTCAACTTTCTTATACATTTTTACAAATATTTAAAAATTTTAAATAATGAACATATATCCTTTTTTAATTAAAAAAAGCATGCCTCCTAAAAAACAAGCAAGCAAGCAAACAAACAGTATTAGAAGCTCCTTTTCCTCGTTTGACTTAGGCGTTACTTTTCTAGATTATTTATCTAACCACTGCCACCCCAAGGTTAAGTTAGGTGCTGTTCCTTTTCCTGTGCTCCCATAAAATTCTATGAATCATATGTTTCTCCTACCGCAATGTATTATAATCATATATTTTTCTGCAGGCCCAGCTCAGACTGTGAGGGCTTTGAGTACCAAATCATGAGTTATCTTTGTATTCTGGCTGCCCAGCCCCATAGGTTCCCAATAGATGCTTATTGAATGAATGAAGAGACTAGTGCATACATGGATTCTGTATCTTTTGCAAAAATAAATAAATAAAAAAATATATAAATTATATATATATAAATTATATATATATAAATTATATATATATATATTTTTTATATATATATATATATATATATATATATATATGACTGGGGCAGGGAAGGAGAGAGACAGAGAAAGAGGGAGATTGAGAGAGAGAGAAAGAGAGAAATGCTTAGCTTTTGCTTTTAAAAATAAACTGCTTAGAGTGACGTTAACAAAATGTTAAGTAGGAAGAGAAGGAAATCCAACACTGTTTCGAATCCTTGGCTACAAGGGAGGTAGGGAACCATGATGAATGAGTAGGGGTTGTAGGAGTCAAATTTTGGAGAAAAAAAATTGAGAATTTATCTTTAAAGTTTGCTTCAAAAGTATTTATCTGTGATATTTACCTAAGATTTACTAAGGTTGAAGTACTTCAATAAGGGAATCGGCTTTATGTAAATAAGCTCATAGCTACAGATTTGTGAAGATTTGAACAGAGAGTCAGTATTCTAAATATCAGGAAAACACAAGTTCACAGTGTACACAATGCCTGATGCCACCCAAAGCCTGAACACTTAAAAATCAAGAATGGCTACTTTACAACAAATGCTTTAAGACCAGAGCTGAACTGATACCACTGACTACACAGGGTAAAGGTCTGACATGCAGCGACTAAGGCATTTGGCCTGTAGGTCCAGTGAGGCCCCTAAGAAACCATTATATCACTGCAGCCAAACCTTTATTCATTCATTCATTCAACAAACACCTGTGAAGCAATTGCTAGGTGCTGGGCACCTGCTACAAGTGACACATGTAACACGTCACTTTAGAGTTAGAAAGGTGAATGTGAGGAGTAAGTACAGGAGAGCATCAGGTCACATGGAGCAGACAACAAATCAGCTTTGGGGTGGAGGGACTCTGCTCATGTGCTGAAAATGAAGACAAGTCCAGAAGAGGCAGAGGGATGAAAGCAGCCAGAGCAGAGCACTGGGAGCAGGGAGCAAAATGTATCTCGAGGCTTGAGGCTAGAGACTCATGGAGGACCAAGTGATAAAACACATCACCCTTAAGCAGCTGTGGAACTTTAGGCACTTGATAGTTTACAAAGCCCTTTCACATCTTAATTTATATGGGCCTCTCACAACAAACTTGTGAAGTAGATGTTCATTATTTTAGGTGCTCTCAATGAATAAATATTTATGGGATATGTTGACCTAAGAGGGTGAAGTTGAAGCAAAATTAATACAAGTAGAGAGTTTATTTGAGCCAAGCTTGAGGACTGCAACCCAGGAGCATAGATTCAACCTGCCCTGAATATACACTCCAATTAGCAGGAGTTACAAGTGGATTTTTAAAGGCAAAAAATGGGGACAGGGAATGGGCTGTTACAAAATTGCTTGTCAGAAATCTTCATTGGTTTACACAAAGGACATTGATTAGTGATTGGCTACACATTTTTAAACTATAAAGTGTGTGTTATAGTGTCTGGTATGGCATTATTAGGTTAATTTACAGCTGCCTGTGGCAATAGCAGGGTCAAGAGATGAATACTTAGCTCAAAGAGGAGAGTAGGGTGTGGGATTGTGCCCTCATTTCAATGTCTCTCTGGGCCTGATAATTAAAAGGATTTGTATTTCTCAGATAAAAATTATTTTCTTTTCTCAAACTATGTGTGCATGTCAGAATTTGATACCAGATAACCGAAGCCACTCAAGCTAATTTAAAGAGAAGAGCTTTAATATAGGAAATTCTGTGTTCATAAAACCATTGGAAGGGTTAAAGGAGCAGGCTCTAGGCTAATCTTCCAGGAGTGATTCCTAGACCCACACAGTTCTAGCCCAAAAAGGGAGATGATGCTTCATCTCCCTACTTACAGGAACTGCTTACTGGAACTGTGATTGCCTTTCTAGAGGCTTCCCTCCTTGGACTGGGTTCAACAAGAAGAAGATCAAAGAGAAACCAGCATGTTTCGGCCCCAGACTCTGGGTTGGAGGGGCCTCATGTCCTCTGTGGCTCCAGTCTACATGAGAAGCACCAGCAGTGGAGCCAGCTATAGGCTCAAACAAGCCAACAAAGCATCCATGATAACAGGATCCACAAACAGGTGAGAGCAACTCTTTGGGAATTTGGGAACTGTGGGTGTCTCTGGGTTTTGTTGACCTAATTTTCTTAGGCTCAGCCCCACAAAACAAAGCCTACAAGTGCTAGTCGTTTTTTGGGAAGGTGATCTTAATGAGAAACATTGAGGAACAGGAGAGGAAACTAGAAAAGGAGACAAAACCAGCGTGGGATGCGTTATGGAGTTGGCCCACTACAGGCTGCTGGGTGATGAGTTCCACAGGTCTCTAGGAAGCATGAAACGCATCTCAGAGGCATCTATCGGGGAAAAGAAGAGAATTCCTCCATCAGTCGAGAGTTGCCCTACATTGGTTAATGCCTCACACTTTCAAGTTGCATGTTTGTGAGCACTCAGTGGTTTCACATGCCCGAGGCAGGGAGCTCTCTGGTTGCAGCTACAAAGCAAACCAAAACTTTGAGGAACTAAGAACAAGTTTTTATAGTAGGAATTCTAGTGGGAGTGGAGGCGAAGAAGATCTGATGTGGACATAGGAGGTTCAAAACATCTGTGGACTGACCTATTTCCTCTTTATCTCTTCTGGTCCTCTGACCATCCATAGTAGAGCATGAGGTTAGCTGCTCTGAGTTAGTGGAGAGAATTCATTTGGTGCCACAGGGCTAGAAATGCAGTAAGAAAAGTCGCAGTCCTAGTCTGAATTGTCACCTCCTCCTCATCTCTGCCCCCAGGATTGGCTTCACCATCGCCCAGCGTCTGGCCCAGAATAGGGCCCAAGTGGCCATCAGCAGCCGGAAGCAGCAGAATGTGAACTGGGCTGTGGCCATGCTGCAGGGGAAGGGCTGAGTGTGTGCCAGGCACCGTGTGCCCTGTGGGGAAGACTGAGGACTGGGGGTGGCTGGTGGTCACAGTAAGGGGCATAGAAGGAGGTGCAGACAGACTCAGGGATTCTGATTCTATAATCCACACTAGAGGAGAGGGATAAAGTCACCATCACAGGAATCAGGTCAACTATGTGTCGCTGGAGCCTTGTCCACGAGGCCCAATTGCCATTTAACAGACCTGGGCAGAGAAACTACCAGCTCAGGGAGGGTATCCTTTCTCCACCCAGGTTTGTTCTCTCCCTCAGGGTGAGAGGGAGTGGATGTCACCTGGGACACAGGGAGATGTTGGAGTGGGGACCATGCTGGTGGGAAAGGAGAAGTTGGCTTCTCTGCCAGCTCTGTATTGAATATCATCCAGGCCCCCCTGGAAGATCCCTGAGGAGGAGTCTGAGGGGACAGATGTTGTCCAGAAGGGAACAGTTGTCTTATAGTCAGAGGTTGAGTGTTCAGGGAAATGGAGAGGGGACAGTGAAATTTCAAGACACCGTGCAGGTGAGAGATGTGTTTGGGGAAGGGTAGCCAACAGTGCCTGGGACTAGGAGGAGGACATGAAAGGGTACTCGGGTGATGCTCCACCACTTTTTATCCAGAAGCTCAGTACCTGGTTCCTAAAGGAGAAGAGATAATCTCCATCCTCACGTCATATTGTTCTTCTGTGCCTTGAACTTGATCCAGGCACAGCCCCAGGGACATGACACACCTCCCACTGCTGTAGACACCTTCTTCTTCCCTAACACTAGTCCCTTTCTCACTCGCAGGCCCTGGAACACTGGGGATGTGGACTTCCTGGTATGCATAGCAGGGGTTAGTCCCTTGGTGGGAAGTACCTTGGGGAGCAGTGAGGAGGTCTGGGGAAGCCAGCAGAGGGCAGGCCGGACTTCATCCTCACCTTCCTGCCATGTAACCCTCTCTCCATCTCAGCTTACGCATCCAGAGCTGATCCTCAGCTACCATACATCCATCTTCCAATGACAGACTCATTGGTGCAGAGTGAGGCCAGGGGCTCAGACTCTCTGAGCCTGAATTTCTCCATCTGTGAGATGGATGTAGGAATGTCTAAGTGGCAATTTTGGTCCCTATTGTTCAGGAGCTGCCAGTCTGCAGGGAATGTCCAATCAAAAACCAAATAGTCACAAAAAATACGGGGCACAGAGAAGAGAATGACAGCTTAATCCCTAACACAGGTACCTCCCTGAAATCTAGCCTTCCCCAGACTCAGCTGTTGATGCCACCTCTGCTCCAGATGAAACTGGTAAGCTTGGAGACATGGGGAGACAACCCACAGACTCTGGGGTCTTCTGCCGGAAGAGTCTTCAACCTGATCCCTTTACTCCTGCATCTTCAGGATACCCCCATTTCCATGTATGCACAGGAAAGCCAACACTCCGCCCACATCATGGGCACCAGAGGTCGTCATGCCCACATTCTGACCTGGTATTTCCTTACATGGTGAGAACGCTGCTGAGTCAGCTGCTGCCCCACGTGGAAAAGATGGGGTGAGGGTGGAGAAGGGGAATAAGGACGTAGCGGCTTGATATCAAACAGGGATCGGGGAACTAGAGTGAGAGGGGCCAGATTTGAGAGTTAGACCTTCCTAGTGGGAAACAGGCTTAGCTGAGCCAGTCATAAAGAATGGTGAGTGTGATTTTCATACTTCTGGGTCAGCTAAAAACACAAAACAGTTCTACAAATTAATGTCATTCTCACATCTGGAGTGCGCAGGGTGTCTGGCAAGGACTTGACTACAGGAGCTCTGGCCACAGGAGTTCAGGCTGATGACTCTGAGGCACCCTATAGCTGACCTGTAACCAGAGCAGTTGTTTTCCAGTCCCATTCAACTCTTGTCCCTCCTGCTTCCTCTGACACTTTCCCCATCCTCTCTGACCTTTTCATGGCCCCTGCCAGTCAGTTCCCAAATTAAGAAGCCTGCTTGCTGTCCTGACAGCCCGTGGTAGATGCCTCACCTGTGGGATGGGCTGTCTCTTGCTGTCAATTCCCCACTGGTCTCAGTAACTTGGGATGTTCCCAGATGTTCTCCCCATGCCATTTGTACTGGGGTTGGAAAAATCTGCTTGTGCTCCTGGGAGCTCCTTTTTAGTTCTCGGATTTCAGCCCAAGCATTAGAAGCTTTCATTTTCTGATCACCTTAGGAACACAGCTTCTCCTGAAGGTGCTCTAGCCATCCCCATTCCACTCCTCCTACTTGGGCGTATCTCATTCCTGTTCTAAAATAGATCCCTCTGGCCATGCCCTGCCTGTTAAACATTTCTCCCCACCTAGCCATGCCTCCTCTGAAAGTCAGGGCCACCCAGTTATCTCCACCAGCACTGCCCTCACTCTCTTCTTTAAAATGGTCAGTGGAGGTAAAGTGAGCTTCCTCGGTCTCAGGTAAAGTGCTTTGCAGATAGATGTAGCTTTAAGACTCTTTCCCCAACTGTTCTGCTTCCCTTCAGTTCCCATATTGACATTTTGGAGCAGCCGCTGAATTCAGCAAGTATGTACTGAGCAGCTAGTATAGACTGGGCTGTTCTCTGGACTTGTGTGATCATCTGTGAAACACAACCAGGACTTCTAACTAATGATGACTTCTGAGGCCCCTTCCAGCTCTAACACAGGCATGGTGTGATATTAGATTGAATCTCAGTGGTTCCGAGTCACTGATGCTGAGACAGCCCTAGGCCCACCCCACAGGTAATGCATCTACCACAGGCTGTGCGGAGAACAAGGAAGCAGGTTTCCTAATTTGGGAAATGACTGGCAGGGGCTGGGAAAATGTCGGGGAGGACAGGGCCAGTGTAAGAGAAAGTGGGAGGGACAAAAAATATCACTTTTGTTGATAGAAAATGGCCAAATATGGTAATTTATGTGATTGAACACAATACAATGGTTTTCAAATTGCTTTTAATGGCAGAAACCTTTTGTCAAAGAATAACCTCCACAGGAGTCCAATATATAAAACAGACAAAAGCAGAGATGCCAAAGTTAAAATCGCATTAGGGGCCTGGTGCTCAACCATTTGGTCCTGTTGCTGGTACTGGGCACCTCTTGCAGAATCTGGCTTCACAAAACTGGTTGCAAACTACGAATGTAATGAAAACAGCATGGGCTTGGAGTCAGAGGGATCTACCTTTAGATCCCTGCTCTGTCACTAGCTGTACATGCTTGTTAATTAAACTCTCTGGGCCTTCATTTCTTTACCTATTAAGTGGGATAATGATGCTTGGCAGACCTCTTGTGGACACTAATTGGCACGATAAAATATGTTGATTATGCACATAATAAAGACTGTGTCTATGTATATTTACTAGAGTAAATAACAGACATTGGCCAGATGCAATGGTTCATGCCTGTAATCCCAACCCTTTGGGAGGCTAAGGTGGAAACATCGCTTGAGCCCAGGAGTTCAAGGGTGCAGTGAGCTATGATCACCCCACTGTACTTCCAGCTGGGTAATCAAGTGATACCCTGTCTCAAAAAAATTATTTGAAAATGAATATTTTCATTTTCACAGCTACAAGAACATCACAAGAGTATTTTACAACTAAAGTTTTTCACAACTGAAAGAAATTTACATCACAACTACAAGAACTAGAGAACCAAAAGAAAACCAACCCCAAAGCTAGCAGAAGACAAGAAATAATCAAAATCAGAGCTGAACTGAAGGAGAATGAGACACACACAAAAAATTCAAAAGATCAATGAATCCAGGAGTTGGTTTTTTGAAAAAAATTAATAGATTGCTAGACTAATAAAGAAGAAAAAAGAAAAAATCTAAATAAGCACAATGAGAAACAACAAAAGGGGTATTGCCACTGACCCCTTGGAATACACATAGTCATCAGAGAATATTATGACCACCTCTGTGAACATAAACTAGAAAATCTAGAAGAAAAGGATAAATTCCTGGACACATACACCCTCCCAAGACTGAGCCAGGAAGAAATGGAATCCCTGAACATACCAATAACAAGCTCAGAAATAAAATCAGTAATAAATAGCCTAACAAGAAAAGCCTGGGAACAACAGATTCACAGCTGAATTCTCCCAGCTGTACAAAGAAGAGCTGGTACCATTCCTACTGAAACTATTCCAAAAAATTTAGGAAGATGAGCTCTTCCTTAACTCATTCTATGAGGCCAGCGTCATCCTGATACCAAAACCTGTCAGACACACAGCAAGAAAAGAAAAAATACTTGCAAACTGAATCCAGCAGCACATCAAAAAGCTTATGCACCATGATCAAGTAGGCTTTATCCCTGGGATGCAAAGTTGGCAAAACATATGCAAATCGATAAATGTGATTCATCACATGAACAGAATTAAGGACAAAACCACATGATTATCTCAATAGATTCAGAAAAGGCTTTTGATAAAATTCAACTCCCCTCCTGTTAAAATGTCTCAATAAACTAGGTATTGAAGGAATATACCTCAAAATAATAAGAACCATCTATGACAAACTCACAGTCAACATCATACAGAATGGGCAAAAGCTGGAAGCATTACCCTTGAAAACTAGCACAAGACAAGGAGGCCCTCTCTCATCATTCCTGTTCAAAATATTATTGGAAGTCCTAGCCAGAGTAATCATGCAAGAGAAAGATATAAAGGGCATCCAAATAGGAAGAGAAGAAAGAAGAAAAAACGATCCCTGTTGGCAGATGACATGATTCTATATTGAGAAAACCACACAGCCTTGGCCCAAAAGCTCCTTAAGCTGATAAACAACTTCAACAAAGCTTCAGGATACAAAATTAATGTACAAAAATCACTGGCATTCCTATACACCAACAACAGCCAAGCCAAGAGTCAATAATTCCATTCACAACTGCCACAAAATATACCTAGGAATACAGCTAACCCGGGAGGTGAAAGATCACTACAATGAGAATTGCAAAACATTGCTCAAAAAAATCAGAGATGACACAAACAAATGGAAAAACATTCCACACTCACAGATAGGAAGAATTTATATTGTTAAAATGACCATATTGCCCAAAGCAATATATAGATTCAAGGCTACTACTATTAAACTACAAATGACATTCTTCACAGAACTAGAAAAAGAACTTCTTAAAAATTCATACGAAACTGAAAAAGAGCTCAAATAGCCAAGAAAAAAAAAAAAAAAAAAAAAAACAAAGCTGGAGGCATTATGCTACCTGACTTCAAACTATACTACAGGGCTGCAGTAACCGAAACCCTGTGATACTGGTACAAAAACAGACACATAGAATAATGGAACAAAATAGAGAGCCCAGAAACAAGGCTACACACCTGCAACCATCTGATTTTTGACCAAGCCGACAAAAACAAAAAATGGGGAAAGGACTCCCTATTCCATAAACAGTGCTGGGATAACTGGCTAGCCATATGCAGAAGATTGAAACTGGATGCCTCCCTTACACTGTATACAAAAATTAAATCAAGATATATTAAAGACTTAAATATAAAACCCAAAACTATACAAACACTGGAAGAAAACTCAGGCCATACCATTCTGGACATAAGAATTGGCAAGGATTTCAGGACAAAGAAGCCAAAGCAATTGCAACAAAAGCAAAATTGACAAATGGGATCTAACTAAACTTAAAGAGCTTGTACTCTGCAGGAGCATGGATGGAGATGGAGGCCATTATCCTTCGCAAAACAATGCAGAAACAGAAAAGCAAATACTACATGTTCTCACTTATAAGTAGGAGCTAAATGATGAGAACACATGAACACATAATGGGGAATAACATATACTGGGGCCTATCAGAGGGTGCAGGGTGGGAGGAGGAAGAGGATCAGGAAAAATAACTAGTGGGTACTAGGCTTGATACCTGGATGATAAAATAATCTGTGCAACAAATCCCCATGAAATAAATTTACTTATGTAACAAATCTGTACATGTACTCTGAACTTAAAATAAAATATTAAAAAAGTAAAGAATGAATATTAACTATAGTATAAATTATAAGTAGTATAAATAAAATTTAATAATTTAATTGGTTTCAATATTTACAATAAACATTATTAATATTATTACTACTACTATTATTAATTGTGAGATCTGGGCAAGTAAAAGATTGTTTTCTTCAACCTTGTGGATAAGACAGGATTTCATGAAGGAAGCTCCACTTAAGTTGTTTCTATTTCTTATTAAGTTGCCAAAATCCTATTATTCATAATCCAATTTAAATGGAGCTTGCCATATGCTGAAAGAATATAACTATCAACCTAGAACTCTATACCTATCAAGCATATCTTTCAAAAATTTGGGCAAATTTATAACATTTTCAGAGAAATGAAAACAAAGTTTACTACCAGAAGATCTTGAATAAAGGAAATTTTAAATGGCGTACTTTAGGCAGAAGGAAATAAATGATCTCATACAGAAAATTTAAGATGAAAGTAAGAATGAAAACCATAGAATATAGTAACATGAAAAAATTGAACTACTTCTTGTAAAAAGCAATAGGTTTACGGAGTTAAAAAGTTAACTCCACAAATAGTTAAATAGGCAAAAATAACATTTAAATCAGTAGATAGAAATGGGGTTAAGGTGTTAGAAGATTTTCATGTTAGAGAAAAGGTAAAGATATTAATCTTAAACTTTGATAAGCAAAACAGGCATGTTTACCATTCTAGGGCAAAGCTACATGAATGGCAATGAAGTATGCAGTATATTTTTAATCTAACAGAGAGAGAAGTGGAATTGGGGGAAAAAAATCTAAAAAAAAGCAGGAAGTGACAGAAAACAAAGAACTGGGAGAATTTTTAAAAAGCACAAAATTGGATGTTAGACATTAACCCTAGTGTATCAGTGATGACAGTTAAAATATAAAGATTGTCAAGCTAGATTTTTAAATCAAATTAAAAATTTAAAATCTGATTAGACAGAAATGACATATTTTATTAAATTTTTTATTTCTGTTGAGTGAGTTTATAGAAATTTATTTATAGAAACAGTTCTAGGAAATTTATAGTTCTAGGAAGGGCTAGCAATCAAGAAATTGAAGTAGGACAGATAAACCTCAGCACATTATACAAAATGTACTCAGCTCAACTGCTATAGCTGAAATGCACATTTTAATCTTTCTTTAAAGAATTAAAATATATCTTTCTTGATGGTAACCAAAGTATTATATTGTCAATGCTAAGTAAAAGTCAAAACTAAAATGTGCAGGGGAAAAAACAGAAAGAAAAAAGAAAAAATATAGAACAGAAATCAATGGAAAATAAAGCAAAATACAATATAGGGATCAAGAAAACAAAAAACCCGTATTTTTTAAGAAAATGGATGTTTTTGACAAATTTCTGATGGGATCGATCAAGGAAAAAGAGGAAAGACATAAACAGACAATATCAGGAATAGAAACAAAAGATAGATCCTGAGGACAATAAAAAGGCATGGAAAGAATGATAACAGCAAAGAGAAATTTTTATGTCAAACTTACATTTATACTGAAGATAAAATGAAATAGAAAATATTTTTAAACTTACATATCTTACCAAAACTGACTCAAGAAGAGATAGAAAACCCGACCAGTCCTATAACCATTAACTAAATGTAATCTATAGTCAAAGTTTTTCCTACAAAAAAAAAAAAAAAATCCAGGGGCTGGGCACAGTGGCTCACACCTGTAATCCCAGCACTTTGGGAGGCTAAGGCAGGTGGATCGCTTGAGTTCGAGAGTTGAAGGCCATCCTGGGCAATGTAGTGAAACCCTGTCTCTACCAAAAATACAAAAAAGTAACCAGATGTGGTGGCATATTCCTGGGATCCTAGCCACTCAGGAGGCTAAAGCAGGAGGATCACTTGAACCAGGAGGTGGGGGTTGCAGTGAGCCAAGATCACCACTGTACTCTACCTCCACCAGACCCAAGCTATTCTTGTTTACTCACATAGTCCTCCACCCCTCTTTCATACACTCTCTGTTCCCAGTCACACACAATATAATAACTGTCTTCTACTCACATACCACCCTATCTTAATCTTTCCAGGCAAGATTCAGTGGTCCTGGTCTCCTCAGTTTCAGCCTATATTCCACTTGCTGTAGGTATGACCATCTCATGTCTCTAGGTTAGGTAAGCGGAAACTCATTTCATCTGGAAAATTGGATGTATGGAAATATCCAAAGTTTGACAATTGCTCCCTCAGGACTTCTCCAGTGCAAATGTGGTTATTGTGTGTCACAGACCTTGCCTTTTACATAATGCACATAGTAGGGCCTCTTGCCACGTCTTTCGTACATTGTTTCTCACACTTGATGATCTGGAGATGTTATCGGGATGAATTCCTTGAGCAGAACCCAGGAAACCCAAATGACTCTCCCTTGTTCCCAGTTCCAATCTATTAATCTATTTCCCTTTCTTTCCACAAAGGCTGGGGACCTGTAATGTCAGTAAAACAGCCCTTCTGGGCCTCACCAAGACCCTGGCAGGGGAGCAGGCACCAAAGAACACTCGGGTAAACTGTCTGGTACCAGGAGTAATCCACACTTGCTTTTTAGCACGGTGGTGAAAACCATGAGCAGCTCCTGTTCCTACTCCCTGAGCAGGAGTGTGCCTTTCCCTTTCAGACCATACCCCACAGAGAACTGGACACTCTGGCTTGAACCTGTGGACATTTGCTCTGATATCCATAGCCTTTAGGACCAGCAGCAGAATCAGGATCAGTTCTTTGTGAGAGACCACCCCCACAGTTCTTTCACAAGGATGCAGGCCTGCACATCACAAGGACATAGCCCATGTGACGTGACTCCATCTGTATGAGTGTCACTGACTTTTTAACCGTTCCCGTAGCTCCTTGAGGACCTGGTTTCGGGGGATCACATGAAGAGTCTCTTCAGAGTACAGAGGTGGGTTGTGGAGAGGCACTGTCCTTTGCGGAGCTGGATTAACATGACCTCAGAACCTTCATGATAGGCGAAAGATCACACACTATCCCTCACAGTCTTATCCATTTTCCTTTCTGGGGTCTACGGTCCTCTCAGGCCTGGGATGACTTCTACACATCCCTGCACAGCCCACATCTCTTCACTTATAGCCCTTCACTCATTCCCACAGGGGTCTTGACTTCACAGCATCCCATGGGACCCCAGGGCTCATGGGGAATGTGTAATTAGTCTCAGCTCCACCTCTTCTTTCCATGCAGAGTAGGGTGGCCTGAGGACTGTGTGGGACTTGTGTCTTTCTTGCGCTTTCCAGACACAAGCCACATCACTGGAGACCTCTGAGGGTCAGGAGACCTGAGCTTAGGCTTGTGTCTAGTGCAGGAGCTTCAGGGGGTCCTCGGGCCACCCTGCTGCAACGTCTTATTAACAATGAGTCCATGCTTCAAATACACTCTTTGATTCAAAACTGCCACTGGCAGAAATAATAAAGAACATCAGAAAACGGGACTTGTGGTATGAAACTATCATTAAAACCAGATAAAGTGATGTCAGCTTTGCCAGAAACTAAATGGTGTTCTTTGGAGTCTTAGGGAAAGGAAGGAGCTGAACCCAGGCAGAGAGATAACTGGAAGGAAGGAAAGGAAAAAGGCATTTTGAGCATGCTGCTAGATGCTTTCATGTGGATTGTTTCCTAAACATCTCTGTGAGCCTGATGACTTGAAGCAATCTAAGGAATATGCTTTGAAGGCACACGGCTAGTCCATGAAGAGAAACAGAACCCAGTCTATTGGCACAATAGAAAGGGATCAGCGAGTAAAGATCAGTTCCTGCAGTCCTCATTCTTCCCTCAGATCCTTATGCTAAAAGTCTGGCTCTGGTCTACCTGCATTCACACAGTTCAGCCCTCCACAGATAAGTGCCACAGCAGTAACTATCATCTCTCATACAATTTAAACCCTTGGTGCCTGAAAGTCAAAACAGTGCCAGAACTTGAGTGCCCCACTCACACCCCTTTGGCCCACATTGGGACCAAAGACAGCTTTGGTGAACAGTTCCCAGATACACTGAAGGCTTCCTACCACAAGCCTGGAGAGCAGTAGGCCTGTATAAAGGGGTACACACCAACATAACATGTAAGAACTAGAGACTTGATCTCATTAGCCCTTCCTGAGAAATCCCCCAAAAGACAAGCTTTCGACAACCAGAATAACCAAAGGGACATTGACATAAGGACTGACGGTGAATACTATAGTTCCTTGTAGAACTAAAACAAACTATAAGAAATGAGTTTAAAAGGAAGGTAGTATGACGTATAATGACTTTCTGAGCTGATGTTATAGATACGGCAGAACTATAAGAAACTAAATATTGGCCAGGTGTGGTGGCTCACACCTATAATCCTAGCACTTTGGGAGGCTGAGGCAGGAGGATTACTTGAGGTCAGGAGTTCAGGATTTCATGGTGAAACACCATCTCTACTAAAAATACAGAAAGTTAGCCAGGCATGGTGGTGTGTGCCTGTAGTCCCACCTAGCTACTCAGGAGGCAGAGACACAAAAATCATTTGAGCCCAGGCTGCAGAGGTTGCAGTGAGCTGAGATTGTGCCACCGCACTCCAACCCGGGCACTCCTGCCTCAAAAACAAAACAAAAAAACTAAATATAGTTACTGTATTAGTCTGTTCTTAGGCTGCTAATAAAGACATACCTGAGACTGGGTAATTTATAAAGAAAAAGATATTTAATTGACTCACAGTTCCACATGGCTGGGGAGGCCTTACAAACATAGCAGAAGGCAAAGAAGGAGTCAGGTTACACCTTTCATGGTGGCAGGCAAAAGAGCTCGTGCAGGGGAACTCCCATTTATAAAGCCATCAGATCTCGTGAGACTTATTCACTACCACGAGAACAGAATGGGGGAAACCACGCCCATGATTCAATTATCTCCACCTGGCCCGCCCTTGACATGTGGGGATTAGTACAAATCAAGGTGAGGTTAAAGTGGGGACACAGCTAAACCATATCAGTTACTTACAGAACTAAAACTGAGAGTTATAAAAGAGGGAGTATGGTATGTAATGGCTATATCATTTGGTAATGTGGGTCTAGTACAAGTGTAAAAATGAAGGGGAGGTTGGAGATGGCACTCACAAAGGAAAATTTTAGCTATTTTCAAAAATAGTGGTAGTAGAATAGTTATGTATTCCTCAGGCCTTTGTGTGGTTTCAAATTTGTCTTGGGAGTATCATTGAACTCATGATAATTTTTTTTGTCTCCATCCGAAGAAAAAGCCTAGAAACAACAACCAACCCAAAGCAGTTGCATCCCTGGCATTCAGATTGTGGTCTTAGAATATCATTTCCCACCAAAAGACCCTGAGGCTTCTTAGAGACGTCCCTGATTCCAGGTCAGGGGCAGGAGATGAGCAAGATGAGGAAGGAACTGTGATCGTCCATTGTCGCAGCTGACATCACTCTTCTACTCAGCTGCTCGGTTTCTCTGAACTCCATAGTGTATTCGCCATTGTCATAAATCCCTGTGGCTCAGAGTCCTCTGGCTACTGTTCCAGTTTTGCTGCTTAATAGAACAATTAGAACTGATTGGCCTTTCCTGTTTTAGATTTCTTTCATCATACTGATAAAAGGGACATGAGCTCCACAGATGCCTTCCTCCTTGTCATTCTTTGCTTACAAAAAAGACCCTTGAGCTTCTTAACAATGTCAGTTTCCCTTTTCTAGTTGATTTTTCATTCTTTTAGAAAGGGAGTATCCTCTGTATCATAGTCAACTTACACATTCTCTGGTCTTTTAAATAAATCCATTCCTGCGTGTCTACTCTGTGGTTCAGCATTTGGGGACAGGTGTTCCCTGAGATTTTGTCTGACTATGCAATTCATGTTTCCTGTTTCAGGTCTGGTTTCCACACGCTCTTGTCCTGAGCCTTAATTCTCCTTCTTTTTTTGCCATACCACCCATCTCATTTATCCATGTCCTTCTATATTCTCTCATGGCTTATGTTTCTCTATAGGGGTCAAAGCCAACCTGACTAGAATGGCAGTAAGCTGTATCTTGCAGCTCCTTCCAGATGATAATGCTTCCTGATCCAGCTGAGGTTACAAGACAGTGAGGGTTTGTGTTAACCATCTGAGAGTGGGTGGAGTCTGGTGGACTCTGGAATTGGGTTTTGAGAGAGGAAGCATCAACTCTGTCATGCTGAATATTGGAAGTGTACAAAATTTAGAAGGGGAATAGAAGAAAAAAGTAGGAGTTGTGCCTCAATTTGGTGTATAGCTTCCTACTTAAGAACATAGGCTTTGGAATTGGTGGACTGGGTTAAAATCTTCTATTGCTTACTATATGAGTAAAACTTTACTTTGGTAAAGTTAAAGTCTCAACTTTTTCCTTATCTATAAAAGTGATGATTAAATGATATGTGTCTGGCACATACTAAGCATTAGGTAAATTTACCTTTATTAGTAATAATTGTGTAAAGAACCTAGTAAAGGTCTTGATGATCTATCCTCAGTGGCTCCAGAATTTGAAATCAGGACTAGTTTGGGAGCTGCATGCTGCCCTGCTGTGCGTGGGTGGTGGTGGAGGGACCTAAAACAATATTATAAGACACTTTACAAAAATTGAGAAAATAAAATGACTTTGGGATATGTTTCTTGTCTGATGACCAAAAGTGACCGAGAGGGAACTGGGAATGCTTAGCAGAGAGAAGGCCAGGCAAAAGTGGCATAGGTGAAGATAACAAAACCTGTTTCATGGTTTGAAGAGCGGTCACAGGGAAGAGAAAATTGACTTGCTCAATAATGCTCAATGGTGTAAGTAAAAGGGATACATCTAATACCAATGGGAAGAAGCTATGTATAGAGAAAGGTTTCTGCTCCTATTAAAAAGATGTTTCCGAATCCCCAAAGAGGAAATATAGCCATGGGCATGGGGATTTCCCATGTTACTAAAGCTTTCCAAGAGAGGATGGAAGGTCTACTTTGCTGTAAGTTTGCAGAGGAAATGAACCTCCAACAGGTTTTAAGTAGATGATACAAAACCACCTCCACACCAGTCTCTTATTTTTTATTGAGGTGTCTTGTTCTTAAAGGAATATAGGAGCATAAGAACTTATGGGAAAGGGTCAGAACAATCTCTAGGATCAGATGAGAGTAAAAGCCAGAAGGCTGAAGTGATTTGAACTGGACAAAACTAATCAATATTGGTTTTTTTTTGTTGTTTTGAGATGGAGTTTTGCTCTGTCGCCCAGGCTGAAGTGCAGTGGTGCACTCTCCGCTCCCTGCAACCTCCGCCTCCCAGGTTCAAGTGATTCTCCTGCTTCAGCCTTCTGAGTAGCTGGGACTACAGGTGTGTGCCACCACTCCTGGTTAATTTTTTGTATTTTTAGTAGAGACGGGGTTTCACTGTATTGGCCAAGGTGGTCTTGATCTCCTGACCTTGTGATCTACCCACCTTGACCTCCCAAAGTGCTAGGATTACAGGCATGAGCCACTACACTGAGCCCCAATAATGCTTTTAAGCAGAAAAGTATGAACCCATATATTTATAATCTGCCAAATTTGTACATATGCTGTATTCCTGAAATAAACTGCTCTTTTCTTAGTTGACTGCTAAATAATATCTCCCAAATGACTCTTTAGGAATAAAACTTTCTTTAGAGCAAAATTGTCCAAAATGGAAAGGAAATATTCAAAAGACTAGAAACATAGCTTTTGGCTGGACATGATGGTTCACGCCTGTAATCCCAGTGCTGTGGGAGGTCAAGGTGGAAGGATCACTTGAGTCCAAGAGTTTGAAACCAGCCCTAGCAGAACAATGAAATCCTATCTCTAAAAAAAAAAAAAATTAAAAAAAATTTTTTTTTAAATGACGGCATATAGCCGCAGGCATGACGGCATATAGCTGCAGTCCCAGCTACTCAAGAGGTTGAGGTGGAAGGATGGTTTGAGCCTGGAAGGTAAAAGTCAGTTGCAGTAAGCTGTGGTTGCACCAGTCTGGACAACAGTGCCAGACCCTGCAAGAAAGAAAAGAAAGAAAAAGAGAGAGAGACAGAGGGAGACAGAGAGAGAAAGGAGGAAAGGAAGAAAGGAGGAAAAGAAAGGAGAGAGAAAAGAAGAAAGGAGGAAAAGAAAGAGAGAAGGAAAAAGAAAGAAGGAAGGAAAGAAAGAAAGAGAAGGAAGGAAGAAAGAGAAGGAAGGACGGTTAAGAAGGAAAGAAACATTGCTTTATCAAGCATGACAGAATCAAACCACAGTGAACCAAAGTCCCAGTATGTGTACAGGCATACCTCAGAGATGCTGTAGGTTCAGTTCTAGACCACCACAATAAAGCAATTATCACAATAAAGCAAGTCACAGGAATTTTTTGGTTCCCCAGTGCATACAGCAGTTATGTTTATACTATACTGTATTATAAGTGTGCAATACTGCTATGTCTAATAAACAATGTATATACCTGAATTTAAAAATACTTCACTGCAAAAAAATGCTAACAATCAACAGAGCATTCATCAAGTCATACTCTTTTTGCTGGTACAGGATTGCCTCAGTGTTGATGGCAGCTGACTGATCAGGGTGGTAGTTGCTAAATGTTAGGGTAAGTGTGGCAATTTCTTCCAGTAACACAACAGTGAAGTTTGTTGCATTGATTGACTCTTCCTTTCACAAAGGAAAGGAGCATTGCATTGCTGTTTGATAGCATTTTACCCACAGTAAAACTTTAAAAATTGGAGTAAATGCTCTCAATCCCTACTGTTGCTTAATCAGCTAAGCTTATGTAATATTCTAAATCCTTTGTTGTCATTTCAGCAATGTTCACAGCATCTTCACCAGGAGTAGATTCCATCTCAAGAAACTGCTTTCTTTGCTCATTCATAGAAACCAACTCCTTATTTGTTCAAGTTTTATCGGGAGATTGCAGCAATTCAGACACATCTTCAGGCTTCACTTCTAATTCTAGTTCTCTTGCTTTTTCCACCACATCAGCTATTACTTGCCTTTCTTCACTGAAGTCTTTAACCATTCAAAGTCATTCATGACAGCTGGGAATCAATGTCTTCCAAACTCCTGTTAATGTTGATGTTTTGACCTCCTCCCATGATCACACATGTTCTTAATGACATCCACAATGATTAATCCTTTCCCTGAGGTTTTCAATTAACTTTGCCTAAATCTGTTAGAGGAATCACTGTCTATGGCAGTTATAGTCTTTCAAAATATATTTCTTAAGTAATAAGACTTGAAGTCAGGCCAGCTGTGGTGGTTCACGTCTGTAATCCCAGCACTTTGGAGGCTGAGGCGGGCGGATCGCTTGAGGTCAGGAATTCGAGACCAGCCTGGATAACATGGTGAAACCCTGTCTCTACTAAAAATGCAAAAAATTAGCCAGGTGTGGTGGTGCATGCCTGTCTTGTAATCCCATCTACTTGGGAGAATTGCTGGTACCTGAGAGTCGGAGGTTGCAGTGAGCCAAGATTGTGCCATTGCACTCCACTCTGGGAGACAGAGTGAGACTCCATCTCAAAAAAAAAAAAAAAAAAAGACTTGAAAGTCAAAATTACTCCTGATCCATGGACTATAGAATGGATGTTGTGTTAGCAGGCATGAAAACAACATTAATTTCCATGTACATGTCTATCAGAGAGCTTGAGTGACCAGGTGCATTGTCAATGAGCAGTATATTTCAAAAGGATTTTTTTTTTTCCCTGAGGAGTAGATCTCAATAGTGGACATAAAATATTCAATAAACCATGCCGTAAACAGGTGTGCTGTCATGCAGGCTTTGTTTTTTCTTTTATAGGGCACAGACATAATACTTAAGGGACCTAGGATTTTTGGAATTGTAGATGAGCATTGGCTTCAACTTAAAGTCACCAGCTGCATTAGCCGCTAATAAGAGAGCCAACCTGTCCTTCAAATCTTTGAAGCCAGGCACTGACTTCTGTTTGGCTATGAAAGTCCTAGAAGACATTTTATTCCAATAGAAGGCTGTTGTGTATACACTGAAAATCTGTTTTTTGGTGTAGCTACCTTCATCAATTCTCTTAGCTAGATCTTCTGGATGACTTGCTGCAGCTCTTCTACATCAGCACTTGCTGCTTCATCTTGTACTCTTGTGTCCTGGAGATGGCTTCTTTCCTTAAACCTCACGGACCAACTTCTGCTAGCTTCAAACTTCGGAAACATCCTCATCTCTCTCAGGTGTCATAATTCTCTTTAATTGAAGAGAATCAGTTAGATCCTTGCTCAAGATTAGGCTTTGAGTTAAGGGAATGCTGTGGCTGGTTTGATCTTCTATTCAGACCACTAGAACTTTCTCCGTATCAGCAATAAGGCTGTTTTGCTTTCTTATCATTCCTGTGTTCACTGAAGTAGCACTTTTAATTTCCTTCAATAACTTTTCCTTTGCATTCCCAGTTTGGCTAACCATTTGATGGAAGGACTAGCTTCCGGTCTATCTTGGCTTTCAACATACCTCCCTTACTAAGCTTAATCATGTCCAACTCGATTTAAAGTGAGACATGTGTGACTCTTCCTTTCACTTGAACACTTAGAGGTCATGGCAAGATTATTAGTGGACTTAATTTTAATATTGTTGTGTCTCAGAGAATAGGGAGGCCTGAAGAGAGGGAAAGAGACAAGGCTGTTTAGTGGAGTCAGGACTCACACAACATATATAGATTAAGTTCACCATTTTATATGGGCTCAGTTTGTGGCACCTCAAAACAATTGCAATAGTAACATCACAGATGACCATAACAAATATAATAATGAGAAAGTTTGAAATATTACGTGTGAGAATTACCAAAATGTGTTGCAAAGACATGAAGTGAGCATATGCTCTTGGGAAAATGGTGCCAATAGACTTGCTTGATGCAAGTTTGCCACAAACCTTCAATTTGTGAAAAACACAATATCTGCAAAACACAATAAAGTGAGGAATAACAAAATGATGTTTGCAGGTACTTTAATGATGAATAAATGTCACTATACATTTGTAAACACCCATAGAATGTTCAAGACCAAGAATGAACTCTAAACTATGGACTTTGGGTGATTAAGATTTGTCAATGTAGGATCATCAATTATAATAATTGTATTTCTTTGATGGGGGATGTTAATAATAGGGGAAGCTATGCAGGTACAGGGACAGTGGATATATGGAAAATCTCTGTAGCTTCCTCCTAATTTTGCTGTAAACCTTAAACTGCTCTAAAAAACTTTTTGAAATGCATGGAACACATTTTTTAAAAAGTTAGTTGAAATCCACAACATTAGTTTTATGACCCACTAATTAGCAAGACCCGCAATTTGAAAAACAGTCCTCCACAGCTTCTTTAAAAATGGTAGTGGAAACTGGGCATGGTGGCTAATGCCTGTAATTCCAGAACTTTGGGAAGCCTGGGCAGGTGAATTGCTTGAGTCCAGAGGCAGCATGGTGAAAACCCATCTCTACAGAAAATTTAAAATTTAGCCAGGCGTGATGGCACATGCCTGTAGCCCCAGCTACTCAGGAGGCTGATGTGGGAGGATCACCATAGCTTGGAGTGGTCAAGGTTGCAGTAAGCCATGATCACACCACTGCTCTCCACCTGGGCAACAGAGTGACACCTTGTTTCAAAAAAAAAAGTAGTGCAGAAACTGCTTAATATACCTAATATATAAGTTATACCTGGGAATATTTAAAAGTTTTTAAAATATTAAAGTATCAAAAAGTGATATGATGTAGGGTGGGTGAAAGAGAGATCAGACTCATAACTTTTAGGATTAGAGGGCTGCAGACCTGAAGATTCAAATTTTGGAAGGGGAAGAAAAAAATGGTATAGACAGGAAATAGACTGAAACACTAACAACTTCATTTGGCAAATTCTGCTAAAAACAGTTGAATATGCACCTTAGTCAGGGGACCTAAAATTTTCTAATTCCCAGATGGCAGTATCACCAGCATATGGTGAACAATGTGTTCTTTTAAAAGAAATTTTATTTCATTTATTTTTAATGACAAAGTAATACATAATTACATTCTCATCGTAAAAGTTAAAATTATACAGAAAAAATCCTTTTTGACTCTGTTACTTCTCCCTAATTGCAGTGACCTTTCAAGAACAATTTTAACTTTGAGTATACTTCCAGACATTTCCTAATACATTTACATTGAGCTAGAAATCAAATGTTCATGAACACATAGAAATATATTTAAAACCTAACTGATATTATAATGGTTGTTTTGTTCTGTAACTTGCTTTTTATATAACATCATAGAGATTTTTCTGTTAGTGGATGTACATTTATCTCATTCTTTATAATGTACTCATAGTACTGATATATTTAGATTTAGATGTGCACTTTTTAAATTTGTTTTTGTGTGTTCCTGCTGTGTTTTGCTTCTGTTTCTCCTTTCTTGCCTTCTTTTGAGTTATTTGAATATTTTTAAAATATTGCATCTTAATTTATCAATCATGATTTTTATCACATTTCTTTGTTTATTTTTTTTGGTGGTTGCTCTAGGGATTAAAAAATATACAGCTTTTCATTATCTATTTACAATCATTTTATCATCTTAAATGGAATATAGAAACCTTATCACCTTATAGGACCCCTTACCCTCTCTACTTTATGCTATGGTGACACATGCCTATAGTCCCATCTACTCAGGATGCTGATGTTGGGAGGATCACTTGAGGCTGGGGAGGTTGAAGCTGCAGTGGGCCATGATCATACCACTGCACTCCAGCCTGGGCAACAGAGTGAGACCTTGTTTCAAAAAAATGATAGTGGAGAAACTGTAATATGCTTATCATAAAAGTTATACCTGAGAACATTTAAAAGTCTTTAAAAAATTAAATTATCAAAAAGTGATATAATGCAGGGTTAGTGAAAGAAAAAGAGATCAGATTCATAACCTTTAGGGTAGAAGGCTCCAGACCTGACTATTTAAATTTGGGAAGGGGAAGAAAAATGTGCATAGAAGACATAAATTGAAAATCTTATCAGACAGTGTTATGACTTATGCTTTCAACAATCAACATATTTTAAAGAATACAAGAAAGAGAACAATTGTCTATTATATTTAACCAGTTTTAATCGTTTCTGTAGCCCTTACTTCATTCCTGATGTTCAAAGTCTTGTTCTTGTATCATTTCTCCTCTGCCTGAAGGAATTCCTTTAGCAAGTCTGTTGGAACAGATATGCTGCCTCTGAATTCTCTTAGTTTTCCTTTATCTCAGAATGTTTATTTCACTTTCAATCCTGAAGGACACTTTCACTGAATATAGAATTCTGGGTTGACAGATTGAGACCTTTTCTTTCAACATTTTAAAAAATGCTGTGTCACTTTCTTCTGGCTCCACAGTTTCTGATGAGAAATCGACAGTCATTTGAGTTGTCCCCTGTAGGTAATATGCTGTTTTCTTCTGGCTGCTTTTGAGGGTTCTTTGGCTTCAGATTACAGCAATTGGCTTATGATATGCCTATAGGTAGCTTGCTTTATTTGTTTGTTTTTCTATTGAGGATTCTCTTACTTTCTTGAATTTGTAGGTTTATGTCTTTGGTCAAATTTGGGAAGTTTTTTAGCTATTCTTTTTTTTTTTAAAGTCCCATTGCCTTCTGGGACAATCTTACCATTCTGCTATTGAGTCTATCCAGTGTTTCTTTGTTGTTGTTGTTGTTGTTTGTGTGAGACAGGGTCTTACTCTGTCACCCAGGTTGGAGTGCAGTGGCACAATCATGATTCAGTGCAGCCTCAACCTCCTGGTCTCAAGCAATCCTCCCACTTTCACCTCAGCATCTTGAGTAGCTGGGACTACAAACATGTACCACCACATCTGGATAATGTTTTTTAAAACTTCAGTTATTATAGGTTTTAGTTCTATAAGTTCCATTTGAATAATTAGTTTGTTTGAACTGTTGGACAGTATTCATTGTCTAAATACACCATAACTTATTTGCCTATTTGCCTATTGATAGACAAATGTTTTTAACTCTTTATTACAAACAATATTATAATGAACATGTTTCTTCATACATGTGAATGAAAATCTCTTTACGGTGTATGCCTCTAAATGAAATTGACAATTCACAGGACATACCACATCCAGTTATGCAACCCCTTTGTAGATTCTTTCAGTTGTACCATCTCCAGGCCAAGGTCTCTTGCTCAATGAAGAGTTCCATCTGCTGCCTCCTTACCTCATCCCATACCAGAATGGGTGGATATAAATCAGCTGTATGGAGGGTATTCACCAGTGCATGAGTAAATGAGCTGTAGCTGGGCAGTGGCTTCTCCAGCAGCAGTTGGGCAGCTGGACCATGCCTCCTCTTGGCGCTCTGATAAGCAGCTTCAATTCTTTGTGCGCCAGGGTCTACGGCTCAGCCTATGTTCTAGTCAAGGCCAGGAGATTCTCCAGGTTGAATTTCAGCTCTGACTCTTCATTTTTGCCTTCTGACCCTCTGCCGGTGTCAAGAGATCTTGCAGAACCTGGCTAAACATGGTCCTGTCCTTGTTCTCTACTTTTGGACCTATATTAAGGGCTATGCTGCTATGCCACTGCCCAGAGGAGCCAAGTAATACAATTACTAAGTGTGGGTGTGGGAGAATTAATGCCCTGTGGAGCAATCTTTGACCAATCACAAAAATACAGAAATATAATGTGAGCCACACATATAATTTTAAATGTTCTAGTAGCCATGTTTTAAGTATTAAAAAGAAAGAATATGTTTTATTTAGCCCAATTTATCTAAAACATTATTTCAACATACAGTCAACATAACAATTATTAAGAAGATATTTTATTTTTTGAGACTGGGTATTGCTCTGTCACCCAGGCTAGAGTACCATGGCATGATCACAGCTCACTGCAGCCTTTACCTACTGGGCTCAAGTGATCTACTCACCTCAGCCTCTCAGGTAGCTGGGACTACTGGTACATGCCATCGTGCCTGACTAATTTTTTGTATTTTTGTTTGTTTGTTTGTAGAGACAGGGTTTTGCCATGTTTTCCAGGCTAGTCTCAAACTCCTGGCCTAAGTGAGCCACTGACATTAACCTCTCAAATTGCTGGGATTACAGGTTTGAGCCACTGCACCTGGGCCTTTTAATTTTTTTTCCTGAAGGCTTTGAAATCCAGTATGTATTTTATACTGACAGCACATCTCAATTCAAATGCTAAATTTCATCAGAAATACTTGGCATATATTTAGATTTTATAACATTTATAGTTGAAAAAAATAGATTCACATGCCCAAGCTGTTTCAACACAAAAGTTTTCCCATAACTGAACTGGGCATCAATTTTAAATTAAAACCAAATTTCATTAAAATTTAAAATATAGTCACATTGTGAGCAGAAAAGATAACTATTGTTTACAGGGCTTAATACTTGGTTGAAGAAATAATCTGTACAACAAACACCCGAGACAAGTTTACCTATGTCACAAGCCTGCATAAGTGCTTCTAAACCTAAAATAAAAGTTTTTCTAAAAAGCTTATTTTTGCCCAAGATCTATCCCTTGTACACCACTGAACTGGGGAGTATTTTCAAAGGTAACACTCACACAAATGTGGACCTCACTCAGCATGAGACACTTCTTTCAAGGTTTGAATTTTCATTTGTTTCTGCTTAATTTTGATCTTTCTTCAATGTCTTCAGACAGTAGTATTAAATTGTACCTAAAGTTTATGGTTATAATTATCAGGAAGATGAGCTTGGTATAAGCTATTCTACCATTACTGGGAGCCAAAATATGATTTTTTTAAATTTGATATTTAACCTGGTAGAAATTTATTCCACTATATTTTGTAAGGTAAAACTCTAACTTTGTTTTCTAATAATTAACTGTAGCACATGATTTACTAATTAACTCTTTTAGCACTTATCCGAAGTGTCATCTTTTAGATGTCATTTATACACACACACAGACACACACACTCTTCTGGGCTCTGTATTCTGTTCCATTGCTCCTCTTGACTTGTGTTTTGCACCTTACATGTGTCTCATACTCTTCTGGAGATAGAAATTTGACACTTTTTCTAATGCACTCAATGTACTCTTCCTTTTCTGGGTTCAATTTCTAAATTTGTATTTCCATAAAATTATCCATCACATGAAGATTTGTAAATGTATTAGCACAGAGGTTATCACAATATTCTCTTTTAGCTTAAAAAAAATCCCTCAAATAATCTATTTATTGTATCTCTGCGTAGTGGGATAATGTTTCAAAGTGTTCATTGGTTGCTTTATCACCCTGTCCTCAGCTTTTCTGTGCTCTTGGAATTCCTTTACTTATATCCCAAGAGTCTTCATACCATCTATTCCCTTCCCTTAACTAGTACAACCAGAAATGAGGCTCCCACCCTAGAAGGAGTAAACAAAAGCATGAATGTTGGTTTAAAAAATTGCTGGTCTATGTATAAGGCAGAAATGATCAGACATACACTTACAAGATGGGTTTTTCTGCTCTTGTAGACTATTTAAGAATTTCCATTAGTTATGAACAAGAAAAGAAAGCAAAAACTGTTGGCCTAAAATGATTTGTGAATGCCAAGTCCTGTTTTCCTTCTGATATGGTTTTGCTGTGTCCCCACCCAAATCTCATCTTGAATTGTAGGTCTTATAATTCCCACATGTTGTGGGAGGACTTGGTGGGAGATAATTGAATCATAGGGTCAGTTTCTCCCATACTGTTCTCATGGTAATGACTAAGTCCCACAAGATTCAATGGTTTTAAAAGGGGTTTCCCTTTTTGCTTGGCTCTCATTCTCTCTTGTCTGCTACCATGTAAGATGTGCCTTTCACCTTCCACCATGATTGTGAGGCCTCCCCAGCCACATGGAACTGTGAATCCACTAAACCTTTTATTCTTTGTAAGTAGCCAGTCTTGGGTATGTCTTTCTCAGCAGCGTGAAAATGGACTAATACACCTTCCTATTGCCACCAAGGAAAGCCACACCCATACTCATTGCAACTCCTACCAGGAGGGAGAGTGCATAAACAAAGATTAAAGAAGTAAAGGCAAATCCCTACCTCAATATATTTTCCTAGAGCTGGTTAAGAAAACCCTCAGAATTCCTTTCAGGATTGGTCTGATTTTCTCCGCTTCCCATAAGATGAGGAGACAAGAAGACTACAAGAAGCATTTGCATCTAGCTGGCAGCAGTGGTGACTGAGTTATATATCTGGAAAGGTATTAAAACAGAGAAAAGGAAGAACCAGTCTCAGCAGGAAAGCTGTGATTTGGGCAAAGAGCAAATTAAAAGCAGGAGCTCAGAGCGTGTGTCCATGAGCCTAAGATACTATAAATTTGCAGAAATGGGGGCAGGATGTGGACACTGGATTTTCCATAGCATGTGGAAATACAATTTCATTTTTCTGAAATGACAGAGTTATTTCATCTTAATGTCTGGATTATGCAAATTATTTTTACGAGTCTCTGAATACCACAGGAATTTCGGATACTTGTTACATTTACACTGTAGATTATAGTTAAAATAAACTACACTTGTCCTGCTATAATTGTCAAGAGCTTTCCAGATTTATAATCCAGCCCATCTTTCCTTCTGCATCCAGGATCCTACAGCACTATATTCTCAAGCTCCAGAGCTTTGGGGGACAATACGATCACAATGATGCTCTTTAGGCCCTTGGAGAATATGATATGGTCCATCTACCATTGCCCAATCCTGGATGATTGGTGAACAAAACTGGTAACTGAGGAGCTATGGCCTCAAACTCTGCTGCTCTGACCTGAGGATCCTGAAGTCCTGAAACTCCAGGTATCTCATGGACTTGGGTCCATAAAGGGGAATGGTCCTTATAAGCATCACTTTTGCCCTTTGATCTTCAGCTCCAGGTGGCGCTATCCTGGACTTCATGGCCACTAGGTTGGAAAATTTCTGAAGGTGTCCCTTCTTGAAATTGTGTCTTCTTTCAACTCCAGTGACAACTGAAGCTTTGAACCCCATCTACTTCTTACTCTTTAGATCCAAGGGGACAGGTTTCTAAGAAATGGAGCTGCATACAGAGCCTGTTGTGAGGTCAGCAATTTTGATTATTGTCACTGCTCAGTCAAAACAAGGAGGGCTGTGATTGGGGCCAAACCAATCACAGACCAGCCAGGGTAGATTTGATGGCAATTTTGACCCTTATGGAAGTTTCTAGATTGGTCTAAGGGGAACTTGGTAGCCAGGGAGTTTAGTCTTGGAGTTGGGAGATTTTCCTTTGACAACGGACTAGAAGAAGAGCAACTGGGGAAGATTATTCACAGTTTCTTAGGCCTCTAAAGGCATAAATCATTGAAGGGTCGGGAGGAGGAGGTGAAAATGAAGCTCTGGATTCTCCCTTTTCCCCCAATTTGCTTGTCCCCAGACCTGAGAACTGTCTCTTCGTGTACTCCGCCTGAGCAGTTGCTTCCAGTGCTTCCATATCCTGACATGGTTGAGGTAGAGCCTGAGATTCAGACCATGGAATAAAAATATGAGATCATCTTTAGCAATATAAAACAAACAAACAAAAATACAAAATATAGAAAATATAAACTTCTTATAAAAACAGCTAATTTTTTAAGTAAAATCTTTCTGGCCAGATTTGTTAAGCTATAAACAGCTCGACATTTGCACATCTTTTTTCTTGCACTCTGTTTTCTGTAAGCTCCTACATCCACAAGGAAAAATACAAACTCCCAGTATGCACAGCACTAGTTAGATTTTTTTTTTTCGCTTCTAACATTTACAATAAAGATATTTGTGCTTGAGTTAGTTTTAAGGTTTGTGAAGATGTTTATATAATAATGTAAGTTCTAAAATAGTGGCTATTGTGAAAATTAATGAATATTCAAAATTGTATGAGTTGATATAAATGATTCAGCAGTAAAGCTTACCGAGGTTCTTTCTATAGATGCATTGTCTAAAAAGCTATAAAAAGCTCAGTGCAAAGTCTTGCTGTTTAAGATAAATGATTTCATCCTTTCTACTGCAGTATGGCTGTGTTATTCTTTTTATTTTCAAATAAAGTGATATCTGACAGTTTTTCCTCCAAATCTAAACATAAGGTAAGGTTGTTTGTCACTTATACCTTCATAGTGGAAAATGAAGCAGCGTGATTAGTGTCACCAGCTTCCCCATCACCACACTTCCGTTAGGTTCCCTGTGGCAGGCTCTGCATCCAGGCTACCCAATAGCCATAGCTCATCCTTAGAGAAGAGATGCCCATCCCCAAAAAGCAAAACATAGTTTGTCCAAGGAAATAATAGTAATTCCCTTAACCTTTACTAATGATTTGCTTAGGGGCAACCCTGTGGCCGGTGAGACATGTGGGAAATATTCTGGGAGGCTCTCTGATTAAGTTTGGTGTTGAAGATATCATGTAATTAACATTTATTAGACTTTGAGAATATTAAAAGGATTAAGACACGTTTTCTACTCCAGGGATACTCAGTGGAAGAGAGATATATAAACATACTTACAATATAATTTAATGATTATCATGTACAAAGCACTAAAGAATAATGAAAGGAATAAAGCAAAATGTTCAAGCATGAAAGGACTTCTCAGAAGTGATGCTTATTGTAGGCACTGGGGACATGTATCTAAGAAATCTTTGTATATCCTGAGATCAGAGATTATTTCTTACATTTTTTCCTAGAATTATATAGTGTTAGGTTCTACATTTAGGCCTATGATTCACTTTGAATTGATATTTGTACATGGTATAAAGTATGGATCAAAGGTTTTCTTTTTTTTTTCTTACATACAGTTAGCTAGTTGTTCCCAACATTTATTGAAAAGGCAATTCTTGGACAGATCCAAGATGGCTGAATAGGAACAGCTCTGGAGTGCAGTTCCCAGTGAGAACATAGAGGGTGAGTGATCACCGCATTTTCAAACGAGTTTTTACTGCTCACAGACCAGGAGATTCCTGGGCAGAAGAGCACCAGGAATTTCCAACACAGCTGTTTCAGCTGGCACAGTGGGTCTCTGCACAAAAACTCACTCAAATCTGGGTGGCCATTTCAACTGGTGCCTGAAATGCCTGGGAGACAGAGTCACCCATTCAACTGGAAAAAAGGGGGCTGAAACAGGGAGCCAAGTGATCTGGCTTGGTGGGTCCCACCCCCACAAAGACCAGCAATCTGAAATGCTCTGGACTGAGAGTTTCACAGCAAGCACAGCTGGACCTGGGATGGTCCAGCTCTGTGGGGGAAAGGGCATCTGCTATTACCGAGGCAGTCCACCATTACCGAGGCAGTCTACCATTACCGAGGCAATCTGCCATTACCAAGGCAGTCTGCCATTACAGAGGCAGTCTGCCATTACAGAGGCAGTCTGCCATTACTGAGGCACACTGCCATTACCGAGGCAGTTCTAACTATACCTCTATAAACAAAACTTCAAGGAAGTTCACACCGCAGCTGGGCAGAGCTCACAGCGGCTCAGCAATGCCTCTGCTGGCAGACTATGACTAGGTTACCTCCTTGCTGGGCAAGGCATTCCTGAAAAAAGGCAGCAGCACATCAGGAACTTATAAATAAAGCCCCACCTTCCCAGGGCAGAGCACCTGGGGAAAAATGCAGTTAAGAGTTCTGCTGCAGCAGACTTAAATGTACCTGCCCAGAAGCTCTGAACGGAACAACAGAGCTCACAGCTCAGCACTTGAGCTCCTATAAGGGACAGATTGTCTCATCAAGCAGCTCCCCAACCCCAGTATATCCAAAGAGACACCTCATAAAGGACAGCTCAGACTGACATCTGGTGGGTATCCTTCTGGGATGAAGATAACAAAAGAAACCAGCAGCAACCCTTACTGTTCTGCAGCCACTGCAGGTGATCCCCAGGCAGGGAGGGTCTGGAGTGGACCTCCAGCAGTCCTACAGCAGAGGAGCCTGACTGTTAGAAGGAAAATTAAAAAACAGAAAAGAAATAACTTCATCATCAACAAAAAGGATGTCCACTCAGAGACCCCATTCGAAAGTCACCAACTACAAAGACCACAGGTAGATAAATCCACAAAGTTGGGAAGAAACCAGTGCAAAAAGGATGAAAACACCCAAAACCAGAACACCT
>NW_016107485.1:2198689-2282481 GCF_001604975.1 Cebus imitator | reverse complement strand
CAAGGCATATAATCATCAGATTCACCAGGGTTGAAATGAAGGACAAAATGCTATGGGTAGTCAGACAGAAAGGTCAGGTTACCCACAAGGGAAGCCCATCAGACTCACAGTGGATCTCTCAGCAGAAACCCTACAAGCCAGAAGAAAGTTGGAGCCCATATTAAACATCCTTAAAGGAAAGAACTTGCAACCTAGAATTTCATATCCAACCAAACTAAGCTTCATAAGCAAAGGAGAAATAAAATCCTTTACAAACAAGCAATTGCTCAGAGATTTCATCATGACCAGGCCTGCCTTACAAGAGCTCCTGAAAGAAGCACTAAACATAGAAAGGAAAAACTAGTACCTGCCACTCCAAAAATGTACCAAATGGTAAAGAGCATCAATACAATGAAGAAACTGTGTCAACTAATGGGCAAAACAACTAGCTAGCATCAAAATGGCAGGGTCAAATTCACACATAACAACATTAACCCTAAATGTCAATGGGCTAAATGCCCCAATCAAAAGACATAGACTGGCAAATTGGATAAAAAGTCAAAACCCATCAGTGTGCTGTATCCAGGAAACCCATCTCACATGCAAGGACACACATATGCTCAAAATAAAGGAATGGAAGGAGATTCAACAAGCAAATGGAAAACAAAAAAAAAATCAGGAGTTGCAATCCTAGTCTCTGATAAAATAGACTTTAAACCAACAAAGACCAAAAGAGAAAAAGAAGGGCATTACATAATGGTAAAAGGATCAATGCAACAAGAAGAGCTAATGATCCTAAATACATATACAACCAACACAGGAGCACCCAGATACATAAAGCAAGTTCTTAAAGACCGACAAAGAGACTTAGACTCCCACATAATAATAGTGGGAGACTTTAACACTCTACTGCCAATATTAGACAGATCAACCAGACAGAAAATTAACAAGGATATCCAGGACTTGAACTCAGATCTGGACCAAGCAAACCTAATTGACATTTACAGAACTCTCCACCCCAAATCCACAGAATATACATTCTTCTTGGCACCACATCACACCTACTCTAAAACTGGCCACATAATTGGAAGTACATCAATCCTCATCAAATGCAAATGAACAGAAATCCTAACAAACAGTCTCTCAGACCACAGTGCAATCAAATTAGAACTCAGGATTAAGAAACTAACTCAGAACCGCACAACTTCATGGAAACTGAACAACTGGCTCATGAATGTTGACTGGATAAACAATTAAGTGAAGGCAGAAATAAAGATATTCTTCAAATCCAATGAGAACAAAGACAGAACGTACCAGAATCTCTGGGACACATTTAAAGTAGTGTCGAGACGGAAATTTATAGCAATAAATGCCCACTTGAGAAGCAAGAAAAGATCTAAAATCGACACCCTATCGTCAAAATTGAAAGCGCTAGAGGAGCAAGATCCAAAAAATTCGAAAGCTAGCAGAAGACAAGAAACAACTAAGATCAGAGCAAAACTGAATGAGATAGAGACACAAAAACACTTCAAAAAATCAGTGAATCCAAGGGCTGGTTTTTGGAAAAGATCAACAAAAGAGACAGACCGCTAGCCAGATTAATAAAAAACAAAAGAGACAAGGATCAAATAGATGCAATAAAAGATGATAAAAGGGATATCACCATAGATTCCAAAGAAATACAAAGTACTCTCAGAGATTACTACAAACAACTCTATGCACATAAACCAGTAAAGCTGGAAGAAATTGATATATTCCTGGTCACTTGCACCATCCCAAGCCTAAACTAGAAAGAAGTTGAAACCCTGAATAGACCAATAACAAGGGCTGAAGTTGAGGCAGCAATTCATAGCCTACCAACCAAAAAAAGCCCAGGTCTAGATGGGTTCACAGCTGAATTCTACCAGACATACAAAGAGGAACTGGTACCATTCCTTTTGAAACTATTACAAACAATCCAAAAAGAGGGAATCCTCCCCAAATCATTTTATGAGACCAACATCATCCTGATACCAAAACCCAGCAGAGACACAACAAGAAAAGAAAACTTCAGGCCAATATCCATGATGAACATAGATGCAAAAATCTTCAATAAAATACTGACAAACCAATTGCAACAGCACATCAAAAAACTTATCCATCACAATCAAGTAGGCTTCATCCCGGGGATGCAAGGCTGGTTCAACATACACAAGTTTATAAATGTTATTCACCACATAAACAGAACCAAAGACAAAAACCACATGATTATCTCAATAGATGCAGAGAAGGCCTTCGACAAAATTCAACAGCACTTTATGCTAAAAACTATCAATAAACTAGTATTAACGGAACATATCTCAAAATAATAAAAGCTATTTATGACAAACCCACAGCCAATATCATATTGAATGAGCAAAAACTGGAAGCATTCCCTTTGAAATCTGGCACTAGACAAGGATGCCCTCTCTCACTACTCCTATTCAATATAGTATTGAAAGTTCTAGCCAGAGCAATCAGGAAAGAAAAAGAAATAAAGGGTATTCAATTAGGGAAGGAGGAAGTCAACTCCATTTGCAGATGACATGATTGTATATTTAGAAGACTCCATCATCTCAGCCCAAAATCTCCTGAAACTGGTAAACAACTTCAGCAAAGTCTCAGGATACAAAATCAATGTGCAGAAATCACAAGCATTCCTATACATCAATAACAGACTTAAAGAGAGCCAAATCAAGAATGAACTGCAATTCACAATTCCTACAAAGAGAATAAAATACCTAGCAATACAACTAACAAAGGATGTAAAGGACCTCTTCAAGGAGAAGTACAAACCACTACTCAAGGACATAAGAGAGGACACAAACAGATGGAAAAACATTCCATGCTCATGGTTAGGAAGAATCAATATTGTGAAAATGCCCATACTGCCCAAAGTAATTTATAGATTTGATGCTATCCCCATCAAGCTACCTAAGACCCTCTTTACAGAACTGGAAAAAACCACCTTAAATTTCATATGGAAACAAAAGAGAGCCCATATGGCCAAGACAATCCTAAGCAAAAAAAACAAAGCTGGAGGCATCATGTCACCTGACTTCAAACTATACTACAAGGCTACAGTAATCAAAAACAGCATGGTACTGGTACCAAAACAGATATATAGACCAATGGAACAGAACAGAGACCTCAGAGGCAACGTCACACATCTACAACCATCTGATCTTTGACAAACCTGAGAAAAACAAGCAAGGGGAAAGGATTCTCTGTTTAATAAATGGTGTTGGGAAAACTGGCTAGCCATGTGCAGAAAGCAGAAACTGGATCCCTTCCTGACACTTTACACTAAAAGTCACTCCAAATGGATTAAAGACTTGAACATAAGACCTAACACCATAAAAACCCTAGAAGAAAACCTAGGCAAAACCATTCAGGACATAGGTATGGGCAAGGACTTCATGGCTAAAACACCAAAAGCATTGGCAACAAAAGCCAAAATAGACAAATGGGACCTAATTAAACTCCAGAGCTTCTGCACAGTAAAATAAATAATTATTAGAGTGAACTGGCAACCAACAGAATGGGAAAAATTTTTACAATCTACCCATCTGACAAAGGGCTAATATCCAGGATCTACAAAGAACTAAAACAGATTTACAAGAAAAAAACAAACAAACCCATTCAAAAGTGGGCGAAGGTCATGAACAAACACTTTTCAAAAGAAGACATATATGAGGCCAACAAACATATGAAAAAATGCTCATCGGCTGGGTGTGGTGGCTCAAGCCTGTAATCCCAGCACTTTGGGAGGCCGAGGCGGGTGGATCACGAGGTCAAGGGATCGAGACCATCCTAGTCAACATGGTGAAACCCCGTCTCTACTGAAAATACAAAACATTAGCTGGGCATGGTAGCGTGTGCCTGTAATCCCAGCTTCTCGGGAGGTTGAGGCAGGAGAATTGCCTGAACCCAGGAGGCGGAGGTTGCAGTGAGCCGAGATTGCGCCATTGCACTCCAGCCTGGGTAACAAAAGTGAAACTCCGTCTCAAAAAAAAAAAAAAAAAAAAAAGCTCATCATCACTGGTCATTAGAGAAATGCAAATCAAAACCACATTGAGATACCATCTCATGCCAGTTAGAATGGTGATCATTAAAAATTCTGGAGACAACAGATGCTGGAGAGGATGTGGAGAAATAGGAACAATTTTACACTGTGGCAGGAGTGTAAATTAGTTCAACCATTGTGGAAGACAGCGTGGCACTTCCTCAATGACCTAGAAATAGAAATTCCATTTGACCCAGCAATCTCATTACCGGGTATATATACAAAGGCTTATAAATCATTCTACTATAAAGACACATGCACACTTATGTTCACTGTGGCACTGTTTACAATAGCAAAGACCTGGAACCAACCCAAATGCCCATCAATGATAAACTGGACAAGGAAAACGTGGCACAGATACATCATGGAATACTATGCAGCCATAAAAAATGATGAGTTCATCTCCTTTGTAGGGACATGAATGAATCTGGAAACCGTAATTCTCAGCAAGCTGACCCAAGAACAGAAAATCAAACACTACAAGTTCTCACTCATAGGGGGGTGTTGAACAATGAGAACACATGGACACAGGGAGGTGAGCATCACACACTGGGGTCTGTTGTGGGGGACTTGGGGAGGGACAGCAGTGGGTAGGGGATTGGGGAGGTATAACATGGGGAGAAATGCCAGATATATGTGACGAGGGGTTGGAAGCAGCAAACCACATTTCCATGTATGTACCTATGCAACAATCCTGCATGTTCTGCACATGTACCCCAGAACCTAGAGTGCAATAAAATATATATATAAATAAATAAAATTCTAACAATTAAAAAAAGAAAAGAAAAGGCATTTTTGATTTCTCTTTGTTGCCTTTACACCTTTGGCAAATCAGAAAGTCAGTTTATATATACAAATCACATGATTTATATATATATATATATGTATATGTATATGTGTGTGTGTATATACATGTATATATGTGTGTGTATATATGTATTTATCTATATGTATGTCAATCTCTTTCTAGACTCTGTTATGTTCCATTAATCTATTTGTCTATCCTTACACCAACACAACACTATATTAATTATTGTAGCTTTACTGTCTTGAAATCAGGTAGTGTTAGCCTGCCAATTTTGTTCTTTTATAAAGTTGTTTTGTCTATCCTAGTCATTTGCATTTCCATATGGATTTTAGAATCAGCTTTTCAATTTCCACCAAAAAAAGGCAGTTGGGTTCTTTATTGGACTGCATTGACTCTATAGGCCAATTCATGGAGAAATGACATTTTAAGGATATTGAGTCTTTCAACTGGTAAACTTGATATCTTTTTATTTATTTAGGTCTTCTTTAGTTTATCTCAGTAATGTTTTGGAGTTTTCAGTGTATGAGTCGTGTACGTGTTTATCACATTTATTTTCTCAAATATTTTATACTTTTATGCTATTTCAAGTGGTTTTTAGAAATTTTGAGCTTTTGATTATTCATTGCTAGTGTATAGAAATGTAATTGATTTTTGTATATTGATCTTCTATCCTGCAACCTTAGTAAACTCACTTAACATTTCTAGTAGCTAGGGCAGATTTTATTGGATTTTGTACTAGACAATCATGTTACCTGTGAATAAGAAAGGTTTTACTGTTTTCTTTCAAATCTAGATTATTTAATCCTTCCCAATCTGGATGCATTTTGTTTCTTTTTCTTGGCTTATTGCACTGCCTAGAACACCAAGTACAACATTAAATACAAGGGGTGAGAGAGAGGATCCTTGACCTGTCTGAAATAGGGAAAACTTTTGTTTTTTGAAAGATGTTTTTATTGGGTATAGAATCCTTGGTTGATGGTTTCTCCTAATTATTTAAAGGCATTGCCCCACTGTCTTCTTGCTTGTACAATTTCTTGCTTGCTTTGCTTGCATTGATAAGAAATATGTGTCATTCTTATTTTTGTTCCTCTGTGTATAATATGTTCTGTTTTCTTAGCCTCTTTTAAGGTGGTCTCTTTATCATTCATGTTGATTAATTTGACTATAATATGCCTTGGTATAGTTTTCTTCATGTTTTTGTGTTTAGGGTTCATTGAACTTCTTGATTATGTGGTTTTATAGTTTTTAAAATCAAATTTGGATATTTCTCAGCCATCATTTCTTTGATTTTTTTTCCTGTTTCTCCTCCTGCACCCTATTCTCTGGGGACTCCAATAAAATGTAGACTGTGTTACTCGAAGTTGTCCCACAGTTCACTGAAGGTTTGTTCATTTAAAATTTTTTTATGTATGTTTCATTTGGATAGTTTCTATTGCTACATCTTCAAATTTACTATTTTTGTTCTACTGCAATGTTTAATCTGTTGTGAATCCCATTCAGTGTATTTTGTATCTCATGCACTGGAGTTTTCATTTCTAGTAGCTCAATTTGGATTTTTAAAAAATCTTTTATGTTTCTACACAGCTTTTGAGCATATACAATAGAGCTCTAACACCTGTTTTAATGTTCTTTTCTGCTAATTCTAACATTTCAGTTCTGTGTCCATTTTGATTGATTTTTATCCTTATTATAATTGTATTTTCCTGCTTCTTTGTATATCTTATATTTTTTATTGGAAGCCAAACATTGTGAATTGTATCTTGTTAGGTGCTGGATATTTTTGTATTCTTATTAATATTTTTTATTTCTGTTCTGGGGTGCAGTTAATTTGCTAGGGAACAGTTTAATCCTTTTGTGTCTTGCCTTTGAAGTTTGTTAAATGGGTCAGAGCTGTGCTCATTCTAGAGATAATTATTCTCCACTCCCAAGGGAAGACTATTCTGAGCACTCTGCCCAATGCTTCATGAATTATGAGGCTTTTCAGTCTGGCTTGTGGGAAGAGGCACTATTCCTGGCCCTGTGGGAGCACACAGGCACCTTTCTTGTGGTTCTTTCCTTGGCCTTGGTTGTTTCCTCACATACGTGTGCCGATCAGTACTCTTCTGAATGCTCAAGAGGAAACTTCTATAAATCTGTGAACTTCTCCCTGCAGCTCCCTCCTTTCCAGTCCTCTGCATTTTGACAAGATCCCCAGGGGGTTTGCATACTTAATAAAGTCTGACAAGCACTATTGTCAGTGGTATCATATAATCGTTAATCGTCTCAAGTGTAAAACTCTGTCAGAATGCTTTAATGCTTAGAAAATGCATGTTGATGTGTTTAGGGGCAAAGTGCAATGGATGTCTGCAACTGATATTCAAATAGCACAGAAAACAAAAGTGTATGAGATGAAGTAAAGGTTGCATGATGTTAACAGTTGGTATTAGGTTAGTGCAATTAATGGCAAAATCGCAGTGAGGGCTATACAAATGCTTACTGCACCATTTTTCATCTTTTATGTAGATTTTAAATTTCCATAATTTCAAATGGAATGGCCTTAAATTAAAAAATCTGTTTTGAGGAAAGTTGACTTATTGACAATATTGAGTTTTCTCATCAATGAACATGGTATATCACTCCACATAATCAGATTTTCTTCTTTGTCCTACAGCAATGTTGAACAGTTTTCTTCTTATAGATTTTATACATTTATTTTCCATTTACATTTACTCCTAAACATCTTACTGTTTTGTTGTTGCAATTGTGAACAGATTATTCTCAGTTATGATTCTAACTGACTATTGCTGGTATATAGAAAGCTATTTATTCCAGAATATTTTTCTTGTAATTTGTTACCATGCTATAATCTTTCAATTTTCTAATAATTTTTGTTCATTTTCATGAACATTTTAGGAAGACAATTATAGCATCTGAAGACAACACAAAGTTTGTCTTTTCTAACATTTTTAGAGGTTTTTAGAAAACTTTGCTTATTAAATTGGTTTTCTGCACAATATTAAATAGCAGTGACAGTGAGTACAATTGTCTTCTTCCTGACTTTAATGGAATAGCCTCTAGTGTTTCACTGTTAATCTAACATTGCTTTGGATTCCTGTTACATTGTTTTTATCATAATACTCTCTAATAGCTTTTATTTAATTAGGAATGTCTGTTAAATTATATTATTCTCCTTTTGGCATCCTTGAAAATGATTTCATTGTTTTTGTCTCTTGTAATTTATGAATATAGTAAATTTCTTTATAATAAGCTATATTTTTATTTCAGAAATAAAAGCTTCTTTGTCATATATTATTCTTTAACATACTGTTGAATGTAGTCTTACTGACATTTTACTTTTTCAAGCTGTATTCACCAGTGAAATTTGTGTATAATATTATTTTCATTTGTTTTCTTTGTTAGGCTTCAGTATGAGTCTTAATATAAATGATAATATTCCTCACAAAATGATAATATTGCTCACTACATGTAGGTATACTGAATGGACTCTGGCTGCTGTGGTAATTCACATTCAGTCTCCTGTTCATCAGTTGCCTAAGGGTCCCAAGCTCACACATCATTAATATTCCATTGACCCTTGGTAAGATAAGCCAGAAGAAATACCATCAGCTCATTAGTATTAGCTCAGGACAATAGGCATTAAAATACTTCTAGATGAAATACCTTATGGACACAAAATGGCCAATTGGTTTTGGGAAATCAGCTTAATAATATCCCATTGCTAAAAATAAAGACAGATTGAATAGAAACCCTCCCAGTAAAATGAATTAAAGGCTGTAACACAAGTAAAACTTTTAAGGAAGGTAGAAAATTTAGTGCATGAGTAGGAAAGACTGTGATTATTCAAATTAGCTCCCCAAGCACTCAAAGCACATTTGCAAAGTACAAGTGAATATGAACACCTTCACAGCTAGCATTTTGACTCCCCTGTTCCTTTTATTGTACCGAGTCTGACCCAGTGCCTCACATCAGACAAGCCCTCATGACCACTTTTTGATTGAAAGACGGAGAGATAATTGGAGCACTTTCACACATTCTATTGTTCTGTCAGATGACACAGGGATGTCCTGAGTTCCTACAAGCCACATCACAGTGCCCTAGAGGCTGAGGAACACAACTGAGAACTGCGCGGTCCAGCTCAGATGGGATGAGCTTAGAGTATAATGTCAAATAAACCTCTTTTCAATCACCATATGAATGTCTATACCTCAAGGGGAGGCTGTGCTGGTGAGAAGGGGCACAGGGCTCTGTCTCCTCCATGACCAGGGCAGAGTAGGTGGCTCATTTGCGGGGAGGGCCATCACCAAGGCAGGCCCTCATCTGTGGTGGTTGCTGATGTAGGTGCATCAGGAAGGCTGGCCACGTAATAACTGCTTGGCCAAGTGATAACCCAGGCTGCTCCAGGTTGAGGAGCAGGACCAAGTAATGACTATGCGGGGTACTTTCTAGGGGGAGGGCATTGTGGCAAATACCAGCAGCTATTTCCCCCAAGTTCAACTATAATTTAAGAATTGAAGGATATGAGTTTAGCTGTGGTTTATACTCACAGTTTATGAGTGATACACAAGCACACTGGATTCTAGAGGCATTCCCAAATCAGCCTAGCTTCTGGGGTGCCAGAGGAGTCCCTTCTCTGTTTCAGGCTCCCTCTGCAGCTGTTTGGCAGTCGCTGCTGGGAAATCTGGCATGAAAACAGAATTTAAAGGTCTTTGGGATGACAGTGGAAAAAAACTGCCAAATCTGAGAGAATTAAAGTTTCAAAATCTCCCAGTGTGGCATGATCAGTGTCTGTGAGGCATCTGTGACCCAGCAGAAGCCTAGCTCTCGGAATAGCATTTTAAAAGCCAAATGACACGGGGGTAGGAGTGCCTCCCATCTCTTTGATATAGTGAGACAACCAATCTATTACCAAGTTCTCTCTTCTATCTCCTAAATATAGCTTGAATATGTCTATTTTTCTCTAACCCCACTGCTCACTTTTAGTCTAAGTCATAGTTATCTATAGCCTAGTCTTTTGCAGGAGCTTCCCCACTGGTGGTTGGGCCATGGCACTGCAGGGCCTCAGGAGGCAATGTGTGTGTTGTAGCCTAGGTACATGCACCCCCAGGGGCATATCACCATACACCATAGGTTACAATAAGAAGATGCCCTTGGATCACGCAGCTTGGAGGCCCTGCTGCTTTCCTCCTCCTCCCTCCCTCCCTCCCTCCCTCCTTTGATCTATTTTCCCTTTGCTATTTATTTTTATTTTTGGAATATTTCAACTACATGGAAACAATGAGAATAATATAATAAACACCCAGATGCATCTGCCACCCAACTTTTTCATATTTTAATATTTTACAAATTTTTTGAGCTTGGTCATCTAAATGTTTATTATGACATGTAGCACACATAGAGAACAGTATATAATATGCAAATGAACATTTTAAAGAACAAATACTCATGTCCCCAGCACTCAGCTTAGGAAATAGAATATTTTGAATCACTCTTGAAGTCTCCCATGTGCAACTTTTCGAACTAGAGACTCTGCTGTGTCTCTCTAGAAGTAACCACTCTCATGAATTTGGGGGTTAGTGTTTCTTTATATGTCTTTAATAAATACACACACACACACACACACACACACACACACACACAGATTCAAATGTTTTGCTTTGTTTCGCCTGTTTTTTGACTTTTATATAAAGAGAATCAATGGGAATGCATTCTCCTGTGACTTGGTGTTTTTGCTTACTACTAAGTTTTGGGAGTCATGTCTGGCATTGCAAGGAGCTTATTATTTCTCCCTTTTCACTGCTTTCCAGTCTGCACTCACACTGTAGAAAGTGCAATGTCTTAGATATAAATTCAATTATTTGTCACTCTACGGCATACAACCCTTTAGTGGCTTCCCAGTACTCCTGGAATAGAATTTCTGATACCTAGTGTGGCCTAAGAACCCCAGGTGACCAGGCCTTGCCTCCTTTTCCTGTATCATCTCATTTCCTGGGCTGACATCACACTATTCTCCTTCCATCTCCCTGATATCAACAAGCTCTTCCTTTCCTTCTGGCCTTTGTGCACACCTGAGGGATTCCTCTCTCTTTTCACCTGGCTATTCTAAGCTAACAGATTAAATATCACTTCTTTCAATGGATCTCACTGACCTCCCAATATAAATTAGGTGCTTCTTGTTTTGCTTCCTTTTTACCCTTCCTTTCTTCACAACACTTGCCACAGTTTTGTATCATATGTTTATTTGTGCATTTATCTTTATATTTATTTAATGCCCATATGCCTTTGAATTTCATTGACGACAGGATCACACATGTTTTCCTTATGATGGCTTATTTAGTCCTAACTTAGCCCCAGCATATAGCAGGTACTAAATAATTATCATTCAATGAGAAATGAAGCCAGCAAAAGTCAATGCAGTCAGAACAAAAAGTGTGTTCAGAGCATGTATTCTGGGTCAATTCACTGCTGGACAAAGATTGTTAAAAGTGAAGGCAAAGCATTCTTCAAGAACACATGTCAGGTTCAGTATGATCAGAGGCCGATGCTAAGCTTTGTATTTGTCCTATATGCTGATCTAGAGAAGTTGACCAAAAGGCAGCTGTTGCTCTACTGTACTTTAAGAATAAAATATATAACAATAACCAAGACCTATTGAGCACTTACTTGTGCAGGTACTGTTCTAGATGCTTTGCATGAATAAATTGACTTAATTATCATAATAACCCTAACAGGAAGGTACTATCATTATTACTATTTTTATATAACAGGAAACTGAAGCACAGAAAGATGAAATAACTTGCCAAAGCTTATATGACTAGTCAGGGGCAAATCTAGGATGGACCCAGAGAGTGTTACTCCAGTGATCCTCACTATTAGTAATATCACCTTTCAGTAATTTTGTTCTGTGAATATTTGTGGCAAAAATAAGTGAAAAGGTTTATACCAAAATTTCAAAGTGCCATGGGTCTATGGAATGAGAGAGTTTAATTTTTCATATGGCTGTCTGCCATAGCATCTAGATGGTCCCTGAGAGGCAAATAAGACTCAGAGGAACAGACATGCCAGGATGAGGTCTTTCCATAACCAGACACATCAATGCAGTGGGAGGCATATTGGGGAAGACGATGTGATTTGGTGTTGATGGACAACAGGTGGGTGCAAAACGGATGGAAGTTTGTAAAGATAGACTTCTGCCAAGATGTAGAGGGTCTTGAATGAGACTTTTGGAGGTTTGTCATGTTTAAAGCAGGGCTTCATCTTAGACAAAGGCATTGCAGTATTGAATATATAACAGAATCCTGTTCCAGCAACAACTGGAGCTCAGGTGAAGGAGATTGAATGACATTTCTCCCCTTACCTGTTTGTAGCTACTTATTTCCACAAGGGCTGAAAGATCCCTGCACTTCAGATATATAAAAAAATGTCTGATGGCTGGGGAAGCCTTGGAGGAGGCAGGTTGCTGGGACAGACATCAAGGAACCCTGAAAAGAGTTCAATGTAAGGGCCAGAGGCAAAGAGAACTAGGATCGGCATTGGTGACTAATATCAGAGGGCAGGGCTTCGTCTAGGAGAAGGAGGGCAGCAGGTGACACTGGAACTCATCAGAATCTAATCACCTTTCCAGAGTGTATGCTATAGGAGAGGGGCTGTGGACACTGAAACAGACATGTCCAAATACCCCATCACAGGCTGAGTGTGACCATTGGAGTGATATGGCCCTCGGTACTTGCAGTTTCACCAGCATTGCATTTTGCACTTTCCCAGCTCAGCCAAACATATGTGTGGTAAGAGTGATGGGAACAGTTATAGCTTAAAAAAGCAAGGGTGGATTCCATTCCTGAACATTTGGAAGTATTCCAGGAGTATTCTTGGAGAGAGAGCTCGACAGGAGACTAGGCTTTCTATAATCACATAGGTGTTAAGTATGAACCCATGAAACTTGGGAAATAATATTAATGGGACTAAATCTATTCTCCTGGATGCTGCATCCTGAGACACTTGGGATATACAGCTCTCCAGCCCAGATTGTTCTACTAAACTGCACATCCAGTTATGCTCCAGACTTCTCCACTTAGTTGTTTCACAGCACTGACAACTCAATATGGCCACAGCTGAATTCCTATTCCCTCTATGCTCCTCTCCTCCACCTGGCTGCCTCCTTATCTTAGTGAAATGGCACTATTTTCTCACAGTTGCTCAAAGCAGAAATTTGTACATGGTATTTTATTTCTGCATCTACCTTAGCTCCTATGTGCAATTCACAAAGTCTTGTCTAGTTTACTCTCTCTCACCATCCTCACATCCCATAATTAGATCAGGCCACTATCATCTTCACCTGGGTAATTGCCACAGAATTCCAGCTGGTTTTCCTACCTTCAAATCTGCTTACCCAACCACCCCTCCAATTGATTCTCTACTCCACAAACACCATAGCTATTCTAAAATTTAAATCTGGGATGGACATGGTAGCTCACGCCTGTAATCCTAGCACTTTGGGAGACCAAGGTGGGTGGGTCACTTGAGCCCAGGAGTTCGAGATGAGCCTGAACAACATGGTGAAACCCCGTCTCTGCCGAAAATATAAAAATTAGCCAGGCCTGATGGTGTGTGCCTATAATCCCTGCTACTAGGGCGGCTGAGGTATGATAATTGCTTGAACCTGGGAGGCAGAGGTTGCAGTAAACTGAGATCATGCCTGGGCAACAGAGTAAAACTCAGCCTCAAAATAAAATAAAATAAAATAAAACTAAAATTTAAATCTGAGCATGAACTTCACTGAACTCCTTAAAACACTTTAACAATGACCTCCTGCTCTCACCATAAAGCTCAATGTCTTAACAAGGTGTGCAGCATTAGTGCCTTGGAGCATGATCAGCACCTAACACACACCCTGTAAATATGTGTGGCATAGAATCTGGAATGAGTTCGCATGTCTCCTTATAGCTTGCTGTAAGCACTAATGAGAGTAGGCTTTGACTTCCCTATGTGAAAATAGTAGCTAACACGTTGTTACAAGTTGGTGATTTGTCTTTTTATTTCATCGGTGTATTTTCTGCTATGCTAAAATTTTAAGTTTGATTATAATTGAATCTATAGATATTTTATTTGTGGTTTGGGGGACTTAAGTTATACTTAGACATTCCTTGCCTGACACTGTTCACAATAGCAAAGACATGGAATAAATCAAATGCCCATCAGTGGTAGACCGGATAAAGAAGATGTGGTACACTGGATAAAGAAGATGTGGTACATATATACCATGCAATACTATGCAATCATAAAAAAGAACAAGATTATGTCTTCAGAGAAACATGGATGGAGGTGGAGACCATTATCCTTAGCAAACTAATGTAGGAACAGAAAACCAAATACCATATATTCTCTTATAAGTGGGAGCTAAATGATGAGAACACATGAATACAAAGAGGGGAACAACAGACACTAGGGCCTACTGGAAAATGGAGGGTGGGATGAAGGAGAGAAGCAGAAAAAATAACTATTGGGTACTAGGCTTAGTACCTGGATAAAAAAATAATCTGTACCACAAATCCCTGTGACATGAGTTTATCTAGATAACAAACCTGCACATTTACTCCTGAACTTAAAATAAAAGTTAAGAAAAAAAATTATTTGTTGGTTTCATGGTTATAGAAACGCTTTCCTATGCTTTGACTTACCACTCTTGTTTTATTTTTTAATGTTTAAATATTTAATCCATTTAAAGTTATTTGTGCATATGATGTGAGGTAAAGACCTAATTTTATTGATTGCCCATTCAGTGGTCAATTTCCCCAAATAAATAATCCATTCTTTTCTCACTGATTTAAATGCCACCTTAATAATATATTAGATTCTCATATACACTGGGTCTGTTTCTAGCTTCTCTTATCTGTTCTGATGGTTCAACTTTTCTATTTCTACACAAATATTATACTATTTATTATTTATGGTTTTTTGACATGCAGAAGTTTTGAATATTTTAAAACTTATACTATGAGTTTTCTTCCATTTAAAAGTTCAACCCTTCTATCTTATTTATTGAGATTTGTAAATGAAATAACTTAATTTCACATATGCATTTACTGTACAAGAAAAGATTAATTTAAGCAACTGAATATTTTTACTCTGCCTTTAACAATGGCATGCCTACCACCTCACATAATTTCTTCAGAATCTCCTTTCAAGTATATTAGAAAAGCCATCTTTTTATATCTACAAATAGAGGTATTTTTCAAATTTACTATAGGGTAATATATTTTAATTACAGAAAGTAATTTCATTATTATTGATGAGAAACAGCCAACAATATTTGTACAGTGTTAGCTTTTGTTGAAACATGAAATGCCTGCAGCTCTGGATCTGTATCTCTTGTGGATGTGTTTTTTTATTTTTAAATCACCTGTTACAGCTTCTGCAAATTAAAGTCAGAGAAAAATGTTTAAGATTCTCAATTCAGAAATATGATTAGAGTTTATTATAACTCCTCATTGGAGAATTATTTAATATAATGCTTCTATAATTAAACCTATTATTTCTTCCTTTCACATTTAAACACAAAAAAACCATACTAAAAGTTGAATACCAAATGACAAATCATATCTACATCATTATTTTAGTAGTCTTATTTTTAAACATTTCTTAAAGAAAAATAAAATCAAAATTTATATTTTATATATTTCTGAGCACATAATTAGAAAGTTTATATAATTCTTTATTAAAGCCAGAGTGTGGGAATAAAATAAAACTACTTGTGAGTATAGCAACACAGTTGTTTTATATACAAAGAGTATTTCAAATGCAAAATCTTTAAAGTATTTAAAGCAAATATTACTCAATTATTTTATGCCAAAACTTGTATGACTAACATATTGATGTCGGCAACCTCCCTTTTCAGAATTTATCCTATAGAAACGTGCAAATATATAGATATATATTTTTTCATCTGTAGAACAGAATACTATGTAAATGAGTTGCAAAACAATATGTTTAGTTTTACCCCCTTTTTTTGTAATTAAACAAACATACCAAAAAAGTGTTCTATGTATATAGAATGTAACAAGATGAAGATCATGTTAGTTTTTTAGAGCAGGGGGTCCTCAGCCCCCAGCCCAAGGACCGGCTGTTAGGAACCTAGCCACATGGCAGGAGGTGACTGGCAGACAAGCAAGCATTACCATATTACCACCTAAGCTCTGCCTCCTGTCAGATCAGCAGGGGCATTACATTCTCATAGGAGTGCAAACCCTACTGGGAACTGTACATGTGAGGGATCCAGGATGAATACTCCTTATGAGAATCTAACTAATGCCTGGTGATCTGAGGTGGAACAGTTTCATCCAGAAATCATTCCCCATGCCTCCCCAGTCCATGGAAAAATTGTCTGCCATGAAACTGGTCCCTGGTGCCAGAAAGGTTGGGAGTCACTGTTAGAGAGGGAGAAATATTTTGGTAGTAAAAATATCTCAATAAGGTAGCACCGACTGGTTGTGTACTCACATGTCATGGACATCAGCTTGCACCAACAGTGCATAAAGGTTCTCCATAAGGCTGTAAGAGGAGCTTGCAACTTAAAAGAAATAGAAATTATCCTAGAGCCTTTATTTTTTGGAGTGCAATTTAAGCATTTGTCTGAAGCACAATATTTGCCATTTCTTTCAAGGCATTGTTGTTTATTCTATTCTGAACCACTAGTGAAATGATCTGCTTCTGAAATTTCCTCCCCCAGCAATTTAATAATATCCATTTGTTGTTACATTTTGCTTTCCACCAAAATCATCTGTTGGTATATCAGATTCTGCTTTATTCCATGTTTGGCTGCTTTGTCTACTGACATTGTAGTAACAAAATTAAGGTGATGCATGTTGGCTAGCTGTTTAAAGTTTCTAAATAAATACTTCTTAGCCTTTGTCCCCAAATTTTTATAAACAGCTCCAAGAGATTGTTTAATTTTTAGCAGTTTATCTGTGATTCATGACAATAACAGTCCGTAATTCATGATTTGTTTGTCAAAATTCTGCAATTTTATTAGTGTTCTTAGCTATTCAGAATTCTTTTCCTCTTAACTGATGATTTCCATTTGTTGAGGTTAGAGAAATAAATAAGTCTTAATGTAAAAATGCAAATGCTTACGTGCCTTGCCGTTTGTTCTACTCCCTTATCTTTAGATTCTGGAAATTTGATCATCTTGTCTGCACATGCAAGAAAATGTTTGTAGGTCATGGACATTTTCTTTGATGGTCCATTGTGAGGTAGGGCTAATATCTAGAATCTACAAAGAAAATAAACAAATTTACAAGAAAAAAAACAACACCATCCAAAAGTGGGCAAAGGATATGAACAAACATTTCTCAAAAGAAGACATTTATGCAGCCAACAAACATATGAAAAAAGCTCATCATCACTGGTCATTAGAGAAATGCAAATCAAAAGCACATTGAGATACCATCTCATGCCAGTTAGAATGACGATCATAAAAAATTAGGAGATGACAGATGCTGGAGAGGATGTGGAGAAATAGAAATGCTTTTACATTGTTAGTGGGGATGTAAATTAGTTCAACCATTGTGGAAGACAGTGTGGTGCTTCCTCAAGGATATAGAAATAGATACCATTTGACCCAGCAATCCCATTCCTGGGTATATGCCCAAAGGGTTATAAATCATTCTATTATAAAGACACATGTACACATACATTTACTGTTGCACTGTTCACAATAGCAAATACTTGGAACCAACCCAAATGCCCATCAATGATAGACTGGATAAAGAAAATGTGACACTTATACACCATGGAATACTATGCAGCCATAAAAAAGAATGAGTTCATTTCCTTTGCAGGGACATGGATAAAGCTGGAAACCATCATTCTCAGCAAACTGACACAGAACAGAAAACCAAACACTGCATGTTCTCACTCATAAGTGGGTGTTAAACAATGAGAACACATGGACACAGGGAGCATCACACATCAGGGCCTGTCAGGGGGTAGGGAGCTAGGGGAGGGATAGCAGGGAGTGGGGGGACTGGGGAGAGATGGCATTAGAAGAAATACCTAACATAGATGATGGGGTGATGGATGCAGCAAACCACCAGTATACCTATGTAACAAACCTGCACATTCTGCACATGTATCCCAGAACTTAAAGTATAATAATAAAAAAAAGAATAGAAAAAAGAAAGTGCCTTATTCATCAGGGCTCTGGGTTGCTGTTTGGCATCCCCTATCCAGCTAAGGGAATTGCAACATGGGTCCTTGCAAACATATTTTACGTAAGACACCACAATTTCCCATAGTTTTTAGATGGTTTATGCTGTATTCTTGTAGAAATGGAAGACAGTTCAATAAAAAAGGAAAGGGCAACACAGAAAACTATTTTTCTTAAGGGTATATATATATATATATATATATATAGTATTATATATAACTAATATATATATTACTGTCATCTCTTACTTCCTAATAATTTTGTTTTCTTCTGTCTTGAAATTCTTAAGGATATGATTTTTGTAGATCCTGGTGCATTCCAAACATACTGTTAACCCAAACCTCTCCTCTATGTTTCAAATCCAAATAGCCAACTATCTACTGAAAAAATTACCTCAGAATCAACCTTACTAAAATGGAGCTTGATATTTTATTGTCAATTAACTATTTCTTATCTCAATCAGTGGCAACAGCATCCATCCATTTCCCCAAACCAGGGACTACAATACATAAAGCTCCACCTCCCTCACCCTCAATATCAAATTGGTTCCAAGAATTGGCCAATTTTACTAACCTCTTGTAACTACCCTCTGCTCCCCCTGCCCTGATTCAGATCCCAGCTACTTGGGGCCTGGGCTTTAGCCTCTTAACTGTTCTCCCTATCTGTCATCTCACTCCTTTCATTTCATCCTCTATGTTGCTGTCAGAATGATCTTTCTAAAACACATATAATACTAAGTTTTTACTCTGCTACATGTATGGAGACTGTGGTGTGTGTGTCAGGCTCTGTGGTAATGTGCTGGAGCTAGAAAGATAAACATGACTCTATGTTTGATAAACATGACCCTTAATTTCATAATCTGGTGGAGACAAACAGTTATAATACAATGATAAATAATAATACAATGATTTTTTAAAAGATCCCTAGGGACTTCCTTACAAAATGAAGAGGGGCCACATGTCATAGAGGAAGGAGCACCTGATTCTGCCTTGGGAATCACAGGATTCACAGTGAAAATCAAAGGGAAGAGAAACTTGAAGCACTTTACACGACATTGCCCCATATGAGAGGACTTCAAAAAGCTTGCGGGGAAAAAAAGGGATTAAAAGATTATATATATATAATATTCTAAAAAAGATAATAAAAAAACTTATTTCTTGACATAATCTCCATGGGTTCAAGACATTTTTGTAAGCAATTATACCAGTCATTTAGTCCATCTCTACAGAACCAAGGGTCTTGGGAATTTTCATACCAAAATAAACTTTTATTTTCAAACAAAATAAAAGTCCATGTCAGTACAGTCTTTTACTTTATTAGCTGAAGAAAAATGGATGCCCTTTTAAGATTTTAAGACTGAGAAACAAAAAGAAGTCAGAAGAAGCCAAATCAGTACTGTAAGCTGGGTGCCTAATGATTTCCCATTGAAACTCTTGAAAAATTGCCCTTGTTTGATAAACAGAATAACCAGGAGCATTGTTGTGCTGGAGGAGGACTCTGGTGAAGCTTTCCTAGGTATTATTCTGCTAAAGCTTTGGCTCAAAACACTCCCATTAAAAGCAGGTGTTATTATTTATTGGCTCTACAGAAGATCAACAAGCAAAATGCCTTAAGCATACCAAAAAATTGTAGCCACGACAGGTCCACTTTTGCCATGATGGATCACTTCCACCTCTTGGTAGACATTGCTTTGATTGTGCTTTGCCTTTAAGACAGTACCAGGAAAGCCATGTTTCATCTCCTGTTACAATTCTTTGAATAAATGCTTCAGGATCATGGCCTCATTTGTTCTCACTTGGATAATTTCCATTGAAATTTCTGCTCTTATTTGTAGCTGATCTGGGCTCAACAGTTCTGATATCTGTCGAGTGGAAAGTTTGCTCAATTTTAACTTTGCAGTCAGAATTGCTTAAGCTGAACTAATTGAGATGTCTATAGTGTTGGCTATTGTTTCTACCATTAATCATCAGTCCTCTTCAATTAGGGCATGAATAAGACAAATTTTTTCCTCACAAATCGATGTGGATGGTCTGTCATTGTGACCTTCATTTTCAACATCCTCTTGCCTCTTCTTAAAACAGATTATCCATTTGTAAACTGCTAATTTCCTTGAGGCACTTTCCCTATAAATTTTCATAAATTGTCATTCTTCCATACAAGCTTTGCCATAAATTTGATGTTTGTTTTTGCTTTAATTTTAACAGCATTCATGTTTCTCTTATGGGGACTCTTTTCAAACTAAAATCTTTTTTTTTTTTTGAGCCTCAAACTCGATCCTGTTCAGATATATGATAACAACTTAGTTTATTTTGGTATGAAAAAGTTTTGAAACCCAGCATAGTGTTTCCATAATACTCATTTTCCATGAAGTTCTTGAAGACCCCTCATATATCTCCATGAACCTGGGTCTCAGAAAGGGTAGGGGCCATGGAATGGGGTGAGTGAAGGACTTGAGGAGAGTGTGGAGTTGTGCACTCCAGACTCTCTTTGTGGGGAAAGGGAAGAGATGTTTATCAAGATGCCTGAAAGTCTTGTTGACCACTATTGACAAGCAAGCTGAGGTGGGGTGCCAGGCTTTCCAAGTTAGAAGCACAGAAGGAAGCGGCAGAGCCATGAAGTCTTGGGCTAAGCCATTAGGATTTCTGAGCTGAGCATAAAAGCCTCAGTTCTAATATTTGGGAGGTTTCTGGTGACAGACAAGGGAGAAAAAGTTCAGGCTCTAGGTGGTCATAGCATTAAAGTCTTGCCATAACCTGAGCTGGGGAGGGCCATGGAAAGCTTTGTTTCAGCTCTGTATCTTATAAATAAGGGATGAGAATATAAAAAAGTTGGGCAAATTGTCCCAGATATTCTGCAGTAAGAGTTTTGAGTCCTAGCTCTGCTGTGTGGCCTTGGGTGAAACAGTTAACTTGTCTATAAAACAGAATTAATAATGGTCACTATTTCATGGGGTCACTGGGAGGATTAGGTGAGTAATGCATATAGGATACCTGGCATGTTGAGCCAGGGTGAGTCTCAGTGCCAGTGCGCTGTTATAATATTACTACTGATGAGGTCTCACAGCTAACTCAAAGCAGAGATAGGACAAGAACCAAGGGTTAGTATCATATTCTGTTTCCCCACCCATTGACTTCCTTTCTGAAGGGAGAAACAGAAGAGTATCCTAACAGCAAGAACCTACAGTAAAGTCATCAATGGACAATGACCCGGGCCTGGAGCCAGAAAGGTTGGAAATTCTTAAAACCAATTACAAGAGCTTTCTCCATTTTCTTTCCTTCTCTTTGCCTTCTGGAATGATCAATCTTGTGAGGGAGGGCAATTTAGGGGTACACAGCTTTGTAGAAGTATGGAAGGCACAGGGGTACCCACCAGCTGGGTAATTCTAGCTGTCCTAAAACCTAGGCCTTTTGGCAGAAGAAAGAAATAGACTTTGGGACTTCCTTCTACATTAGTCAGCCCTGGTAACTAGGGTAGGAAAATAGACAGAAATCATAAAGAAAATCTCTCTTCCTAAATGGAGTGCAGAACCTTACAAGGGATAGCTAGGCAGGGTACAGAAGGAAAAGCTATTAATTTGCATTTTGGAAGACTAAAAGATGTACACGGTAAAAATTTCAAAACATAACAAAGCATACACAGTGAAAAATATGTCTCCCACCTACTCCCTAGTTTTTCCTTAGTGACAAACTCTGTTACCAAATTTTAGTTTATTTTTCCAAGGATATTTTGTGCATTTACTAACAAAGACTCATACACATAGACTGTTCATTGAGTACAGTTTTACATGTTAGTGACTTGCTTTTTCCGCTTAAAAGATCTATCTTGGAAATTATACTTTGTCAGTAAATTAAAGCTGCTTCTTTCTTTTTATGCCTACATAGTATTGTATTGAATGGATGCACCAAAATACATCCCCTATCAACAGACATTCATATTGTCTCCAAAGTCTTGCTTTTACAAACAGACTTGCAATGAAGATCTCTGTACATACGTTTCTATACATGTATGTATGTATCTGTAAGATAATTGCAGAGAAGTAGAATTGCTGCACCCAAAGAAATGGTGCATTTTTAAATTCTGATGACATAATAGTATATTAGATGTGATTTTCCTGTCTTAGATTTTCAGCAAAAGCCTCAAAGACCAAACTCTAAATAATGAATCACCTACTCAGGACATGAAAAGAGACACTAATATCTGTTTTCTTTCCACCTTTAGCCTCACCTTTGCCTCTAGGTTACATAAGAGAAGGCTAAGAGTTCGTGGAGAGGTAGAACATTAGAAGACAATGTTTCTTTAGAGCATGCGAGACTGGAGTGTTGTCAGAGCTATGTACTGTTTCTGCTTTTTATAGCTTGTTTCCCTCTTAGGTTAAGCCAAGTGAGGGGGTTCTTAAGAGTCACCCAGAGAACTTGTCATGTTTCCTTTGAAATTTGGGGATACAGAAACTAGTATTTGAGTCACTACTAGGAAAGCAATCTAAAGGCCACGATCTGTGACAAAGCTCCCTCCATGAGCAGAGTGAGAAGAGGCTGCCATGGTGTTCTGTGTTTTCTTAGATTCTGTGTTTGTCTATTTGGCACTGCAGGGCCAATTACATTAATTAGATTTTCTTATTTTCTGCATTTTTAATGCTCTAGTATTTGCAGACCTTACAGACTCAGAGAGAGAGCTGCCTTCCTACCTCCCAGAGCTTGCTAATTCCTAAAGATAATAACAAATTGCCTTCTTTCGTTGCAGACACAAGAACAGAAAACCAAACACCATATGCTGTCACTCATAGGTGGTGTTGAACAATTTGAACACGTGGACACAGGGAGGGGAGCATTACACACTGTGGTCAGTTTGAGGGGGGGATAGGGGAGGGACAGCAGGGGTGGGGAGGGTGGGGAAGGATAATGAGAGGAGAAATACCAGATATAGATGATGGGGGGATGAAGGCAGCAAACCACCTTGCCATGTGTGTACCTATGCAACAGTCCTGCATGATCTGCTCATGTACTCCAGAACCTAAATTACAATTAAAAAAAAAAAAGAATTGACTTGGTTATGTGGGCTCTCTTTTTGTTCCATATGAAGTTTAAGGTGGTTTTTTCCAGTTCTACGAAGAGGGCCATAGGTAGTTTGATGGGGATAGCATTGAATCTATAAATTACTTTGGGCAGTATGGCCATTTTCACAATATTGATTCTTCCTAACCATGAGCATGGAATGTTTTTCCATCTGTTTGTGTCCTCTCTTATTTCCTTGAGCAGTGGTTTGTACTTCTCCTTGAAGAGGTCCTTTATATCCTTTGTTAGTTGTATTCCTAGGCATTTTATCTTCAAAGAGACATCTTACTTAGGAATATTACATGATCTCTTTTCTTGTGTCATTATATAGCAGATATTAAAACTTGAAAGTTTTTAATAAAGTACTTACTTCTTGTAATAACAAAGGCTATTAATTAAACTTGGGAAATCTTTTTTTTTTTCCTGTTACAGCTTTACCAAGAAAAAATTTTCTTACAGAACCACATATCTAAAGTATAAGAAGTAGGAAAACATTTTTAGAAAGTTTAAAATTTCTTGTTCTTCCCATATATTTAAGTGCTTACTATACTAATATTGTTTTAGAAAGCCACTTCAAGGGGGAGTTTATTCCTTTAGAATTCTTTTAACTTTTACTTTGAAATTAAACTTCCAGAAAAAGTTGCAAAAATAGTACAGAGAGTTTACATATGCCCTTCACCTCTTTCCCTGATATTGCCATCTTACATAAGCATAGCACGATTATCATGACCAAGAAACTGACAGCGATGCAATGTTGTTAATGAAATAACATATTTTATTTAAATTTCACCAGCTTTTCACTAATGTCCTTTTTCTGGTCAAGACCCAATCCAGGACCACATATTGTATAACTGACCTGTGTTCTTAGTATCCTTCAATTTGAAATAATTCCTCAATCTTTCTTTTATAGAACATAAAAGAAAGAACATTTAAAAATACAATTTACATTGTTTCTGCCCCATCCCTGGAACCAACCATTTTTCCTTGGTGTCCTAATTTGTGTGTGTGTGTGTGTGTGTGTGTGTGTGTGTGTGTGTGTGTGGTGTGTGTGTGTGTGTGTGTGTGTGTGTGTGTGTGTGTGTGTGTTGTTTTTTGTTGTTTGTTTGTTTACTGCCTCTGGATTTTGAGTCTTAGAAAACTGGCTCTAAGGTCTAACTCCTTTTCTTTCTATATCAGTGAGACACAGTAGAGCCCTACAGTCCAGTTTCCAAGGATCAGATTATTCCACATAAAATAATCACAAGGGCTTCCACATGAGGTCTAGTAGAAATGTGCAGGTGAGCATTCACCTCCAAGTTGTATCCTCTTAGAGGCTCCTGTCATTGTAAGACCCTCTGTATTTTTAATTAATTTTAATTATCCACTACATAACTATTGACCACACACATACTTCCTAAGGACAGACATTAATTCTCAGGGACTTTAGTGCCTAAATTAATATTCATAAGCAGAAACACCATCCTGATTGTAGCATCTGCTCTGCAGCTCCTTCCCAGGACACACTTGGCCCTTTGACATGCAAAGCCCTGGACAGCTCCCTTTCTTTCAGAACATGCATCAGGGCTTGATAAATGATGGGTTTCAGGGCTATCCACCCTTTAAAATTAAAGCTGTTTTTTATTTGAAGAGCATGATCAAAATCTTTTGCAGAGCCTCTAATTATTTGGTAATCTCTGAAATGGAAGGGAAATGTTCCTATGGGGATATATTATTATTCTATCTGTCCCCCCCATGCAAAAATTCTGTGTATGAGTGACAGTTTTCCTAACTAACCTTAATTGATAGTAATGTTACCTTAATATCAACACAAATGAGAAAATTAGTACCTATATAATTATACATAAAATCTGTTTCCAGCTATAAAGTCCATTTTGCCATTACACTAAACTAAACCAGAATTCATGAAAATATTTACCAAGTTGACCAAAGTCTTGTGAGCATTATCCAATGATATTTTATAGTTAATATCAAGATTAACCATCTCTAGTCAATGTTACCCAACTGCAGGCTTTATGAATGCTGTCTCCTGATCCTTGCAATAGTATTAAGTTAGTTTGCAAGTTTGCAGAAATATTAATAGCCAAAAATATGTATATTGATATACAATCAGTTCCTGCTCATAGAATCAAAAAAAGTCTATAATAGATAAATGAGGGTAAAAACTGATTTTTAGTTGTGCTTGATTCAATTCTCTATAACATGAAAGATCATAATAGAAAATTTCATATTTCTATTTTTATGGTCCATTTAAATTGAATATTGGTGGTTTTTATTAAAACTTTATATCATGCTTATTCAATTTTTATTCTAACTCTATTATCTGACACTAATTTTTATCAACTTTTATGTCTTGGTTTTTAATTATTTGTTTACTTGCTGTTTTTAAATGACTTATATATTGGGTGAGCCTTTCTGACTTTAACCTTTTAAAACCCTTATAACTTTGACCTAACTGGCCTCTCTTCTATTAATTTTGTTTATTACTTTAGGCAGAAACTGCTTTTTAATGGTGGATTCACATTATTTATATGAGATCCAGTGTTTGGCATATATGGTGTTAATTTTTTCAATATATATTAGGCAACTTTATTGTCTCTGGTTATATGGACTATATTTTTCCCTTTATCTTTAAAACGTTTTAGAAGACAAAAAAAATCTATTTTAAAGCCTCATGTAAATATCTTGAAATGTTCTGTAAGCATTCTATTTCTCTTTCCCTAATCAAAAGCCTGTGTACGTCTCTGCAAGAAAGACAAAGGATGCTACTTTTTTTGTCTGCATCTCTTATTCCTTACATCCAATTTCCCATTCATAATTAAATTAGATATTTCTCACTTTTTTTCTCTTCATGTTTCTTTTATACTTTCTGTGTATACTTTCTTTTATACTTATTTTAAATAATTACTGCAGTATCAGGAGTAACCCTTCCACAGTTATTTTTACTTCTTTAATTACAGTTGGTATCAATAATTATCACAGGTTCTTTTTTTTTTTTTTTTTTTTTTTTTTTTTTTTTATTTTTTTTTTTTTTTTTTTTTTTTTTGAGACGGAGTTTCGCTCTTGTTACCCAGGCTGGAGTGCAATGGAGCGATCTCGGCTCACCGCAGCCTCGGCCTCCTGGGTTCAGGCAATTCTCCTGCCTCAGCCTCCTGAGTAGCTGGGATTACAGGCACGCGCCACCATGCCCAGCTAATTTTTTGTATTTTTAGTAGAGACGGGGTTTCACCATGTTGACCAGGATGGTCTCGATCTCTTGACCTCGTGATCCACCCGCCTCAGCCTCCCAAAGTGCTGGGATTACAGGCGTGAGCCACCGGGCCCGGCCTCACAGGTTCATTTTTTTTAGCCATTATACATTCAAATTTTTCTCTAATTTTAGCCTTTCATACTATATGTTGTAGTTGTGAGCAATTTTTTCAAAAGAAGCCCCTGGCTGCCACATTTTTTTAAGACTGGTCATGTCTGCAAGTATCTCTCTGTTGCCTCCCTATACAAATGGCTTGATGTGGTCCACTATTGTTGGCTTGCACTTTATGCCCTCTGTAGAAGATGTCATTGCATTGTCATCCAGCATTGCTCATTGCAGTGGAAAAAACCAAAGCTAGTTTGAAATTTTGCTCCATGAAAATGACCTACTTTTTTTTGCTTGAAAACTTGCAGAATTATTTTTCCCCTTACGGCTTTAAATTTTTATGAAACTATGCCATGGTGTTGCTTTTTGTTGTTGATTTTTGTGTAGGACTTTGGTAGTACTCTCTGCAATTTTTTTTTAAATAATATTTTCTCTGAAAATTGGTTTTGAACCTTTTGTCTGTTTTTTCACATTTAGAAACTCCTCTTATTTGGAAATTAGATCTCCAAATTTAACAATTTCTCTTGAATTATTTTCTTATTTTTTAAATTGCTTTTCCGTATTGAATTGTAATTATGGATAAAAAGGAGAGGGAGGGTGAACACATTTTTTTGAGTCCCAGCTTTATTACCTAATACAAGTCCAAACTCTGAAACATTAAAATTCATTATTCCAAAGTTTAATTAAAAACATAATTTACAAATATTTAATATCTTCTGAAAAGCATTTCCAAGTTAAGAATGAAAAAAAAATTACATAATATGTAATCAAATACCAGTTGGCTTCAAATCCCATCAAGTCCACACTCAGCAATATCAATCTTTTTAGGTTCTTCAAAATCTTCTGTTAAATCTACAAAGTTGTTTTCCACAATAAGGCAAGGAATGGAAACCTTTATTGCTTTTTGAACTCCATACACACTTACAATATCACCTGGAGTTACATGCTGTGCAAGTGTTTTAAGATTATTAGTCGCTTGTTCAGAGAGATGCATTTCTCCATATGAGGGACCCAAGAGACAGATCATATTGGAAGGAGGTCTGGTGTTCAAAAGCTCATCCTGGGCTTCCTGGGGCTCCCTGGACAATTTGACGGTCTTGTCAAGTTTCTTTTGAACATGTCAGCTTTTTCAGAGTTAAAAACTTCGACGGGAGTGCCAAAGTTTGTTACTGCTTTCAGTGCTATGAGCCTGTCCTGAGTATTGGAGTCCAAACATACTGCTGGCTCTATATCTATAATATCCATTTCATTTGCTGTGTCACATAGCCTAGTATGACCTTCATCTTCAGGTGATGACGCCTCCTGCACTTGTAGGATCCTGGAATGTTCTCCTCTTGCTAAAACATTCAGCAAATTATATGCCATAACAAATAGATAATCTTGGCATGTGACCAAAACCTTAGGGATGACGAAAGCACTTGGAAGAGCAGTCTTCCCCAGAGTTTGAATAGACTTAATCAGAATCATCCTTGCTGACATTTGCAAATGTGGAGTCATAATGTTGTGCACAAGAACTGTAGCGTTCATAATTCAAATATAACACTTGAGTTACTTTGTTTCATTTATCCTCTTTGAACCCCTGCAAAGTATTCTCTCCAGACTGAAGTCTTCAGATTGTCATTGCTAGTCTCACAGGGCAGTCGCCCTGCCTTACATTGGGATCCACAGGACGAGGACGTCCCAATGCGGTTGTTCCATCTGGTTTTCGTCTTTCAGATTCGCATTATCAGCAAGCCGCCTGGTCAGCTTTCCTCAGATTCCTTAACGGTGCAGTCAGCCTGGTTCTGCCCTCTCTCTAAATTACTGCTTTCAAATTCATCTTCAAGCATAATTTTGTCTTTTTACTTTCTTTGCTGGGAATTTTGAAAGCTTGTGTTTCAGCATCTCCAGAATTTTCTCTTTCTTGGCCAGCAGGGAGGCACACTGGAGATTGCCTTAAATATAAAGAAGCCACACAAAATAACAATCCTCTAACAGAGAGGCCTTATTTTAATGAATATCAATTGGTCTCTGTTTGGCTGAATCAGGAATGACATGACAGCTGGACTATTTTATCCATTTTACAAGCAGAGCAAAGAATTTACAGATTCTTCCTTTCGGTAAAGGTGGTGAGTGGCTATCACTAAACGTAAAGTAGGTGGAATATGTAAGTGATCTCACTTCTCTACAGTCTTTGAGGAATGCTTCATATAACCTGCGGAATAGGTCACATGCAGTAAGACAAGGGTTGGTGAGTTCTTGACATGAGGAGAGTATCCAAATAGGACTCTGGGGATTGTGTCCTAGGATATCTGATGGGAAGAAGGATCTTATCTACCTACTTGGGGTTCAGGGGAAGCCCTAGACCTAGATCCTGGACCAGTGATCTGTGCTGAACCTAGGGCTGGGAACCCACAGAGATCAAGACTGAGGGACTAGGCCAATCTAAGGAGAAGAAGGGTGGCTGGAGGGCTGGCCATATGCTCCCAGGACTGGCAGCGGTGGGGATGTGAGAAGTAGCATGCGAGTGGTCAAGGCTGGGCCTGTTAAGATGAATTAGGACAGATTATTAATGCAGTCCTTGCCTTGTAGGGGACTGACACAGAAACCAGGGTGGGACTAAGCCTCAGTGGTATATTAGTGGCCTCAGCCAGTGGAAAGGGGTAATAGAAGTCTTTGGGAACATAACAGCCATTGTTATGAGTGTGGAAGATGTATCCTACTTTTTCCCTATTTTATCTCTCTATCAGAGTTGTTTGAAAGATCCCTGGAGCAACTGTATGTCTTTTCTATAGACTTCACAACTGGCCTCTCTTCTACAATGCACCAGCAGGTGAAAGCTGTGAAACCAGATGCCACATTTATTGTAAGGTTCTTCTTGAGGACACTGTCAATGACGTATCTCTTTCCATTTGTTAGAATCATAATAAATTCTTTCAAAGAAAAGTATGACATCAGAGGAATTACCAACCCCTTGTGGCCTCATTTACCTTGCATTGACTGATGTTCACATCACATGTATCTGCTCATTCTTTGCAAATTTCAATTTCTACTAAGTTACCTTTTTTTTTTTTTTTTTTTTTGAGGTGGAGTCTCACTATGTCACCTACGTTGGAGTGCAGTGATGCATTCTCGGCTCACTGTGACCTCGGTCTCTTGGGTTCAAGCGATCCTCCCTCCTCAGCCTTGCAAGTAGCTGGGATTACAGGTATGTTCCACCACACCCAGTTAATTTTTGTATTTTCAGTAGAGATGGGATTTCCCTATGTTGGCCAGGCTATCTTGAACTCCTGACCTTAAGTGATCCACGTGCCTTGGCCTCCCAAAGTGCTGGATTACAGGTGTGAACCCCCGCCCTCAGCGTTAGTTCCTCTTTCTTATGTGCGATCCTTTCATTTGAAGCACAAAAAAAGTAAACATAATTTGAATCTAGTTAATAATTTAGGTTTGGATAGCCAGTTCCCACACCTTCCCTATGGACATTGTCTTCAAAGGTGTTGCTACATTTCTACTCCTTCAAAATACTTTGACCATAAAGTAACTAGTTATTTTTGTCAAGGAAAACTGTTTGCTAAGTTCATATTCACATACTTATAATTCTGAGGTCCTCACTTGCTATTAAATTATTCAAATTTACTCACTTTTTAAATAGACTTCTACCTTCCAAAGAGGCTTTTATATATTTCATTGTTACTTTTCTGATGTTCTCCACACCTGCTAGGAAGCTGATTTGATGAGAAAAATTATTCTGACATAACATTAAATTTTCTCCTAACCATAAAAAGTGGGTCTTTGTGATTTGTGTCTTTCCCGGTACACTCATTGCACTTTCTTCTCTAGACCCATGGTTAAAGTTTGAAATCGAGGGTACATGAGAGAAGAAGAGGACTGCATATTAGAAACCCTTTTACCACATCCATATGGAAGGGGCTTGCTACCCTCGGTCTAGAGAACTCAGACGCCATCGGGTGTCACCAGTGTTGACCTAAGCAAACTGCTCTAGAATCAGGAAAGTTCAGAATGGTTTCATTTTAAAAACCAAACCAAAAGCAAACTTTATCCCTTTCTGGGATCACTGGCATTTGTGCGGGCACTTGCTCACCACCCCTCAGGAATTCTGCTGCAGTGCTTTAAGATAATCTTTGAAGGTGGCTATGTCATATAAGTCTGAGTTTTTCTCAATCTACAGCTAATATTACCTGAGGGAACACAGGTTTTCCAGAGAGTGGGAGAGAGTAAGAGAAGCTGGGAGGTGGGGGAAGGAGTGAATCAGGAAGAGAACAAGCTCAGCCAGCCTCAATTTGCTTCTGTTTTCAGGGTGTCAGCCACCACCATCTTCACTATCAGTAAGTGGAAGAGAGAGTGTAGCAAATATATGCCCAAATGCAAACCAAATGCTACCCCAATGTGCAAATCAGAATTCAATTACTTCTTGTAATTCAGTGTTCCACAGTGTAGTGTGAGATTAGACTGCTAATGAACCTAACGAAGTTGTTTCCATTTTCACATCTGCCCCCAAGCCATCTTTCCATGCTCAAATCCTAGAGGGCACAAGCAACTTTTCAAGTTCTGATTGGTTTGAAAGAATTTAATGAGTGCAATGTCCTAATGCACAGATAAATTACAATATATTTTTAAAAGTACATTTTATTTGAGGCACATGCATGCCTCTTTCTAGTCAGGAAAGGGTAGTCTTGGGGAGTTCAAGGGAGAAGAATGAACTAGTCAGGAAAATCTATGGGTGCAATCAGCACTGGTGGCTGCCAATTCCTCCAAACCCTACTCACACCTGCCCTCACTTGAGTATTTATTGTAAAATTCTTAGCACAACAGAACTGTCAGAAACGGAATTGTACAAAATTGTACGTACTACTGCTTAGGCACAAATGGGTATTTTGTTTTAAAATACTTATAGTATATTTCTGGATTTTGTAAAATATCTAAAAAATGCAATGGTCCATACACTTGCTAAGCTAATATGCCCCCACAGATTCACAGTTACTTTTTCTTTCTCCTAAACTAAAATATCGTTAAGTATTCTGTGCCATTAGTTAAAATGTATAAATAGTTAATCACATTCTCCTCTTGTACAGTTTCCTCTAAACACTGTGTAAACATGCTATAGCTGGAACAAAACACAAAGGGATTTCCGATTTCTTTTTGATCAGTGGTTCCTAATGACGTATGGTAAGCATTATACCCAATCAGTTCATTCTACTTTGCATATCTAGTTTCTGTAATTGATTCATCATGCAGGACAAACATGAAAGACAGCATATGCTTCCAAAAACCCTAGACCATGCAACCTTTAAAAATGGGTTTGCTATCTTCGTCTTTAGAAGTTTTGATTCCAAAGTACATTGTCTCAGAGCACTGGACCTGAGATCCTCTCTGGACCCACTTAATCAACATCTGCAGCCATGCTATGTCACAGCAAACCTCCAAGTTCATACACTGCTATTCCTGGGCTCTGGGAGCATGCCTTTGGTTTCTTTACAGACTCCTTGGAGCAGCATGTATACCATAATGCCACATCTAGAAAACTTGAATTCTTAACGTATACTATACTCTGGAGTTTATCAGATTTGGTGATTTTCCTTGGATGTTCCAGTCCTTGAATTTTCTTTCAAAGGCTATATTTGCCAACATCAGCTGCCAGTTGGGTACTAAAAAGCCCCAGCAGAAGAGGAAGGCGGGATAAGAGGCTGCAAGTGAAATACCAGAGAATCACATACCAACACTTTCTCCCACCAATTCACAAGGGAAAAAACCCAAACTCACAATTACTAGAGTTTTGCAACCAAGTCCGCTCCAAACATCTCTATTTACTTTTCCAAATATCTCTATTTGCTTTGATATATATACATACACACACAGACACACACACAGACACACACACACGCGCACACACACACACACACACACACACACACACACACACACATACATATATACATATGAAGCAGTTTTTCAACTTTTCTTTTAGAACCTGGGGTGCATGTGCAGGTTTGTTAAAAGGTATACTGCATAATGCTGAGGCTTGGAGTACAGATGAATCTGTCACTCAGGGAGTGAACACAGTACCTAAGAGGTAATTTTTCAGCTCTTGTCCTTTGCTTTCCCTCCTTCCTCTAGTAGTCCCCAGTAACTATTGTTCCCATCTTTATGTCCTTGTCTACCCAATATTTAGCTTCCACTTATAAGTGAGAAATGCAGTATTTGGTTTTCTGTTTCTGTGTTAATTTGCTTAGGATAGTGGCCTCCAGGTACATCCATGTTGCTGCAAAAGACATGATTTTGTTCATTTTAATGGCTTCATGTTATTCCATGATGTATATGTGCCATTTTTTTAAATTCATCCACTGCTGATGGGCACCTGGGTTGATTCTATGTCTTTGATACGGTGAATAGCGCTGCAAGGAACATATGGCTGCATGTGTCTTTTTAGTAGAATGGCTTATTTTCTTGTGGGCATATGCCCAATAATGTGATTGCTAGGTTAAATGGTAGTTCAACTCTTAAGCTCTTTGAGAAATCTCCAAACTGTTCTCCACAGTGACTAAGTTTCATTTCCACCAACAGTGTATGTGTTCTCTGCAGCCTTGCCAACATCTGTTTTGTTTTGTTTTGTTTGTTTGTTTTTACTTTTTAACAAAAGCCATTCTGACTGCTGTGAGATGGTATCTCATTGTGGTTTTGATTTGCATTTCCCTGCATTCTTTGCACTGCAGCACTATTTACCATAGCAAAGACATGGAATCAACCCAGGTGCCTATCAGCAGTGGATTGAATAAAGAAAATATGGCACATATACACCATGGAGTAACATGCAGCCATAAGAAAAATCATGTCCTTTGCAGCAACATGGATACACCTAGAGGCCATTATCCTAAGTGAATTAACACAGGAACACAAAACCAAATACTGCATATTCTCACTTATAAGTGGGAGTTAAATATTGGGTACACAAGGACATCTCTGATGATTAGTGACAATGAGCATTTTTTATGTGTTTGTTGGCTGCTTATGTTTCTTTTGAGAAGTGTCTGTTCATGTTCTTTGCCCCCCTTTTAATGGGTTGCTTTTTGCTTATTAAGTTCTTTATAGATTCTGGATATTAGCCCATTGTCAGCCCATAGTTTGCAAATATTTTCTCCCATTCTGTAGGTTGTCTGTTTACTCCCTTGATAGTTTCTGTTGCTGTGCAGAAACTCTTTAGTTTAATTAGGTCCCATTTGGCAATTTCTGTTTTTGTTGCAATTGCTTGTAAGGACTTAGCCATAAATTATTTGCCAAGGTAGATATCAAGTATTTCCTAGGTTTTCTTCAAGGACTTTTATAGCTTGAAGTCTTATATATTTAAGTCTTTAACCTGTCTTAATTTTTATATATGGTGATAGGTAAGGTTCCAGTTAGATTGTGAAGTAGAACACACCTACAATGGAGTTTGCAAATCAAAAGTGTTCCTCAAGCACAATAATTGTCTCAGGATAAATATCCATATAACCATCCAGGCCAAAAAACGGACATTGCCAGCATCCCAAAGACCCTTTCATCCTCCTGTGAGCACCCTCTCTCTACTACCCTTCCCTCAATGTTCTGGCTGTCACGGCCAATCACTGCCTTGCTTCTCTTTAGATTCCTGCTGCCGAAGCACTAAGTGTATCCCTGTGCACTATGGTTTAGTTTTGTGGTTTTCTTTTCTTTTAACATCACATAAATAAAATTATACAACACATTCTCTACTATGACTGATTCACTTCACTCCATATTACATTTGAGTATATATACATATAAAAGTCTATGATATTGTATACATTTTCAGTTCATTCATTTTCATAACTCTATAGTATGCCACTCTATGACTAGACCCTTTATTTGTTTATTCTCCTATTGATGAATATTGGGTTGTTTCAGTTTGAATCTATTACAAATAAAGGTACACGGTGCACATGTTGCTGTTGTTTATGTACCTAGAAGTGGAGTTGCTGTCCCCTAAGGTATGTTCAACTTCAGTAAACAGTGCCGTACTGTTCTCCACAATGGTGGTCAGTACCCATTTAAACTTCCAATAGTAGTGTATTTGTGCTTCCTGTTGCCCCACATCTTCACCAACACTTGGTATTGTCAGGCTTTCCTAACTTTCTGGTGCATCTTATATTTTTTATCTGAATTTCTAATGTGGCTGAGCACCTTTTCATATGTTCATGGGTCATTTAGAAATCTCATTTTGTAAAGTGTCTGCTTGAGTCTCTTATCCTTTGCTTTTGAGTTGTTTGTTGCTTGTATTTTTCTCCTGCTCTGTGGCTTACCTTTTAATACTATGAATAGTAACTATTGAGAAAAAGAAGTTCTTGCTAAGCATGATGGTGCACACCTATGGTCCCAGCTACACTTGAGGCTGAGGCAGGAAGATCCCTTGAGCCCAGGAATTAGAGGCTGCAGTGAGCTATGATGGCACAACTGCACTCCAGCCTGGGTGATAGAGTGAGATTCCATCTTTTAAAAAAGTTCTTAATTTTAATGTTATCATATATATTAATCTGTTCTGTATGGTTGGCATTCTTGCATCCTGTTAAAGAAATCTCTCCCTACCAGGAGATTATGAACATATTCTACTATATTATATGCAAGAAGCTTTATTGGCCCTTGGTCAAGTTGCCCCAGGTAATCCTGATTTTAAATCCATCGAGAGGGGATGGGAATGCATTGCTGTTTTCCCAGAATTCTCCTAGGCTTCTTATGCAAATTTGCTCATTGTCTAGGACCCAGTAAACTTCAAGTTCCACATATCAGTACTTTTTCACATACATACAATCTATGGGACCTCTCTCTCATCTCCCTTTCATCCTTGCAAACTTTTCCCACCAGATATTTTCCCAGATATTTTCTTTCCTTCCTCCAGTGGCTCCCTACCTTTCCTCATGCGGAGCAGTCCGTTTCTTTCTCTTGCTTCATTACTTCTGCCTCTCGTTCTTTACCTTCATGGTACAGCAGTGGCCCCAGCCAAGAATAACGATCCTTCCTTATTGGAGGAGGGCAGCAGGGAGTCATAGGCTCAGTGGTTCCACCACACAGGGCTTGACTTGGCTATAACATCCAGTCCCAGGACCCAGGGTTCATTACACTGCTCCATTGCTCTAGCTTGTGTATCCAAGGCTCCACTCTTATTTCATTTATTTATTTACTTGTTCTTTTTATTCTCAGCCTTCATTCCCATTTCCCTCCCCTCAAACTCAAAGACATCTACTCTAATACACTTGATTTGTATCTTTTTATTTGTATACACTTGACTTAAAATATGTGTTAGCATTTTGTATGTATGCTTTTAAACTTACATAAGTCATATTGCAATGTAGATTTCATTCTGTTTCTTACTTTACTCAGCATTGTGTATGGGGCTAGGGTAGGAGGGCTGGGTTTACCTCTGGCTCATTGAGTTTCACTGTATCTTGGCACAGCGACCAGAGCTTGTCTAAGTGCTGCCTTATAGGGCAGGAAAGATAAAGATGGAACTGGGGTATCTTGTTAAAGCAATGATACATTCAGAAATTGCTGTATAATGCTGGGAAAGCAAGGAGGCTAGCCTGAGGGAGCAGATCCATCCATTGTTGGCTAAAAAGCAATGAGAATGCCCAACTGAACAAGTAGTCTCGGAAGAATCTTAACTTCCCAGTGATTATGCATGACACTGCTGTTAACTTTCCTGCAGTCCAATTCCAGTACTTAAGGCAGGATTTTAAAAATGAAAGTGTAAAATATTTTAAGTAAGTGTGATATAAAGAAGCATTTCATCTTTGAGAACACAAGCCCCCCGGAGAACTGGTAACTATTTGTTCCCACAGCAGTCAAGGCCTTTGACTTTTGCAAAAACAAGAGATGACATGAATTGCTTTGGCAGCAAATGAGATGTAGCACACTCAGCGCTGGCATGCAGACCCCACATCTGTACTAACATTCATGGCCACAGGCAGTGGTGTCTTAGCAGGAGTTTCATCCTTAGGACAGCCTTAGTGAGCCAGGAGTTCTTACCAGGTCCAACTGGAGCAGAGAGGAAGGAAATTCTATCAATTTCCTGACTGGGATAGTCATTGGAAGAAGCTAATCATACCTCCTTCTCTAGTGGGTTATAAGAAATTGAGAATTATATGGAAGAAGACAGATGGGAATCAAAGTCAGGGTAATCTTCATACTGTTAATGCTGAATTGGAGAACAAGGCTTTCCTCTCCCTGCTCTCTAAATTGAAGGTAACTGGCAGAGAGGACTGACCTGATATACCCAGCTAGGTTCAGGTAAAACATCTTTAACCCAGAGCAGAAATCCAACTAGCTCTAGCAGAAATAAGTCCTGCTTGCCTAAGTCCAGGTGGTCCAAGAAGAAGAGAGCCAGAGAAGACTGCCTTGCTGCTGTAAGACACCATCGGTAACCTGGGCCACTAAGTTTAGCTCCTCATCAGAGTACAGGAGGAAGTAACAAAGTGAAGGGAAGGGTGGACATTTCCTCACCATCGCTTTTGAAAGGGCTGAGCTATTGTATGAAGTACTTTCCTTTATTAGCAGAATAAAGAAGGTGGAGAGAGGATAAGAAAGATCCCCCCTGCCAAAGTCTATAAAGACCATGTGCAAATGTAGCTGGTGACTTAAGACTGGAGTGGGAGGAAACCATAAGCCAAAGAAATAATGATTTGTGACTTACATAATTACCTTTTCTCTACACATAGATGTACAGATAGTTTGGGAATCTTAATACATATTTTGGAAGGCCTACTGAAGGGATTCCCACACAGTAAATCTCCATGCTTCCGTGGGGAGTGAGAAACTTTTCCACTTCTCACATCCAATATGACTCCTCCCATGGTGTCCAAATACTTCGTGGCTGTGGTCATGGAGAAAAGAGTGCCCCTTTGTGAGCCTTGAGATACCAACCAGGGGAGAATGGGGACACGTCTTTGCCTGGTTGGAGCTCCAGCTTGATCAACTGGGGCCCCCTTTGTGCAGTAGAGAGAGGCCAGCCCAGTTCTTTTATGAGCTGTCCAGGAGGTAACACACTATAAACTCCCTTGGGAAGGGATAGGAATGTGTCCTGGAAGCTTGTCTGAAAATCAATGACTTTCATTTATGGGAATGAACTTGTTTCCAGAACTGGGAAGAAAATCTATGGCAGATATCTGCTCCCCTCTCCCCATAGACTTAGGAGAATTTTCCCTGGAGCAGGACTGAAATGAAAGAAGAGGTGATTTCCTAGGCAGCCCAACCCCCTTGTAGAAATACTCCAGAAATGGCAAATTTCTGAGAAGACAGAAAATAAAATAAAACCGTAAGATAGTAACAGGCTTACCTGGGAGGCTAGGGAATAATCCGTTAAGACACTTCTGAGTATTTGAGTGTGTGGAGAGTAACAGGGATCTAAACTCTAAATACTCAAAAAGGTAGGAAAATAAAACCTCAGCATGTGCATTGATAATGAAAAAACTTGCAATTAGCTGGGCATGGTGGGGCATGCCTGTAATCCCAGTGAATCAGGAGGCTGAGGCAGGAGAATTGCTCAAACCTGGGAGGTAGAGGTTGCAGTGAGCCAAGGTTGCACCACTGCTCCAGCCTGGGTGACAGAGCGAGACTCCATCTCAAAAAAACCAAACCAAAACAAACAACAAGACTTTCAAATGGCAAATGAGAGAGAGGGACTTTATGGGGAGGAGTGAAGTATTATGATGGCTAGAGGTTGACTAGAGATTGAAGAGTCTGAGTTTTATTGGTTGGCTGGTTTTGTTCTGTTTTTAGATTAAAGTGCTCCAAGAGGTTGAAGCTGCAGATAAGAGAGAAGACGCCTCATGGAACAAAGTGCCCAGGGCGGTTGGAGAAAACGAGATTCTGAGTGAATGTGAACATGGAAAGATTCCCTTGGAAAGGGAAGATGCACCTCTTCTACTGATCGGTGAACTTTCGGGTAAGAACAGAAGCAAATGTAAGTTTGGACCAGAGTAGGGGAGATTAAAGGAGCGCCATCTCATTGCCATTGCTTTTTCTGGGGAGTATGCAGGCAGGTCACTGCCTAGAGTGAACAGAGTGGAGCTGCAGGGGAAGATGGCAGTGGCAGTTTAAATAGCCACTGGGGAAGACAGGTGATGGTCCAGGGAGGCTGGGCTAGCCAGGGGACAGGGGACATGCACAGCTTTGACAAGAAGACAGGAGAACTGATGGTGTGAGCTTGGAGAAGATGGTGACAAGGACTGGAATGTCACAGCACACTTTTGGTGAAGCTTGGGGTCTGAGCAATGCCCCTTGAAGGGCCCAGATTTCCCCAGCTTCTTTGCTCCCTGATAGGTTAGGTTTGCTGTCACATGTGAGGGGCCATCACCTTGCAATGGTGACAGCATTCAGAGTGGACATGCCACCGCAGAGAGCTGGAACCATAGAGACCATTGTGACCTGGAGGCCAGAATGCTGGGAAACAGAGTGGCGCCTCACAGAAATCCAGAGGTGAGGGCGTGGGGTTATCAGTCCAGCTCCTTAGTTAACAGCCAAGGAAGCTGAAGCCCAGGGAGATAAAGACAGGGGCAGAGGAGGAATTCTTTCTCAGCAGATCTTCCATTCCTAATTCAGGATCATTTCCAGGGCTCCCAGGTGAGAAAATGGGGAGCGAGAAAACTGAATGAATCTCCTCTTAGAGTCACTGGCCTCCTAGGGGTGGGCTGTTGGCTGCACTCCTGGGCATTTTGGCACAACTTTTAATACAAAGGCTTCTCTTTTCTAGGATCTCAGGATGCTTGAATCCTGGGACAAACACAGAGTAAGGAGCTCCTGAGGATGGGGCAGTGGTGAGAAAATAGGCCACTGAGACAGTGATGCTGTTTGTAGGCAAAGAAGCTACTCATATTTGCCAACCACACCAGGAGTCCGGATTAGGAGTTTCAAAACAAGTTTACTGCCCAAAAAACACACAAACAAACATATATTCAGGCTTTGCAACTTTCAGAAGCAACTCTGTCCCAGCCCCAGTCATGCCCTACACTGGATCTGTCTTAGAATTCTACGTGTAAACTAGCCCCTGCTACCTATGACTCCCCCAAGGGCCTGGCCTTCATTCATTCTCCTGTCCAATCACTATCTGGTCCCCAGGGCAAAGTGCAGTGTCTACACCCAGAGTGACAGTCTGCAGAGCCTCAAGGAGAAGCCAGCCCCCAGGATGCTCTCCCCAGTGATATAGCTGGCATCTCCAGAGCACAGGAAGAACGGGGTTCCTGCACAGTCCTCTTGCCCCCTACGTGGAAAGAGAACAGAACTGAGGCCTCAGCCCATGCTCTAATGAACTCTGACTGCTGGCATTGCTGCTCTGAACATAAGGACCAGCACCACCTCTAGCCCTGGATCCCCCTTCCCAGGCCCCTCACAGGCCTGGGCTCCATGGAGAGATATAGTGCGGCCCCCCTCATGCCCTCCAGATCCCACCTCATTGGCTGTGCATCCCCTGACTCCATGAGAGGACAGGCTGACAGGTGAGGATACAGTCCAAGATACAGTCCTGGAGAAGACGACTCGCCTCTGCTATCCACAGGGATTTTTAGAGGAGTTTTGCAGAGCTAAATGATCTTCAACCTGAAAAAATTCAGAGGCTCAGTGCTAGGTAGAACTGTGATGGGCCAGAGAGAGGTTGCCATGACAGGTTCATGCCCTGTGGGCAGATGGCCCTGCTCAGTGCCGGGTCTGCAATCCCTCAACTGCTCCCACAGAGGACAGCCCTGGTGCTGCTACAGGAAGTGAGAGGCTGCTGGTCTTACAGGGACATGTCCAGGCTGGGGAAACCAACAAAGTGGTTGGTGTGGGAGCAGCTGGGAGCTGTTGAACCTCATCACTTGGCTGAAGTCAGTTCTTGATGATTCCTGGCAACAGGCAGGGCACCTGGATAGCCTTTGGTGCCAGCTCTGTAGCCAAGGGCTTGGTGAGTCCCCACAGTGCAGTTTTGCTGGTGGTGTAGGCCTCCAGCATCTAAGAAGGAAATGAAATGGATAAGGTGCACTGCAGTGGAGGAGAGGGGCTCTTGTGCCTGCTCTTACACCTGCACTCACGTTTCTCCCATGCCACTCCTGGAAATTACCAGTGAACAAAATCTGAGCAGGAGCAGTATGAAACCTGGGCTTAAAGAAAAGTCAGGAAGGCAGAGGCTGTTTGCCCATGCTTGGCCCAGACAGAATTGCTTAGGGTGCAAAGCCAGGGAACTGCACTAAAGAGGTTGATGACCAGATTCCTGCTTCACCATGACTGGTCGCCCTTGGGCAAGTCACTTAAGATCTCCATATCTCAATCTCACCCTCTGCCACATGAAGTTTATCAGTCCTGCTCTGTGATAGTCGCAGGAATATCACGTAGGGACACTGATAGCCTATAGTGCCCCCTGGTGTAAATTTTTTTAAAAAAGCTTTCCTCTGAGCTTAACACAGCCCCACTGGTGCCTGACTTTGTGAGAGCAAATAGTATAGCCATTCTGTTCATCAGGTGAATGTAGCCCCAAGCCAGAGTACATGTCTTGTCAAGCAGAGGATGGACTGGATTTCAGCTCCCACTTGTTTCTAGACTAGGTGACCTTGTGCAGTGAATAACCCATACAACCACACATGGCAGCCCTGGGGCAGTAGAAACTGAGATAATGGCAATAAGTGTGGTTTTAAATCTGAAAAGAACAGGCATACAGTGTTGGGCACTTGGATTTTACTGTCATGCAGGATCAATATTTACATCCCTCACACCCTGACAACCACTCCACTGCCCTGTCCCCAAACTCCCCACTAACTGTTTGAGGTGCATAGACAGCAGCAGGGGCAATCAGTACCACAGGCCTTCCCCTGTGAGAAGAGGACAGGCATGACAAGTGGAAGATGAACATAATTAAGAAGCTATATACCTCCAGAAAATGGGCTTCCAAGTGACTAGGAGGCAGAACTAAGGAAGGGGAAAGAAAGGAAAGTAGGGACAGTGCCAGGGTCTCTGGGGAGAAGTGAGTTCTTTGGGGAAGTTAGAGCTGAGAAGATTCTGACGCAAGCTCCGCGCTTAAATGCCCCAGGACTCCCAGGACCTGGTACCGGGCAGAGCTGATCAGCATCTGGAGCTCTGGAGAACAGGACCTGGGAACATGGAGCCATCAGTGTGAGGCTGCCAGCTGGGAACAGCCACTCCTACAGGAGAAGAATGCATTGAGAGTGGCCTGGGTTGCAAATCTCATTCCGGAGCAGGAGCAATAACTGCTTCCTGACTCGGACTCAAGCCCAGATGAATGGCAAAGGTGGAGAGTAGTTCCACCATGAGAGAGCCTAGCAGGGGACGGACAGAAGGAGCTTCTTTTGGCCTCTCTGGAAAGGTTAGGGGCTCATGATTATCCCATATGACCCTGTCCCATCCCTTGCAGCTACCACGGACCTGCCGTTCTCAGAGGACAGAGCACATCAGAGGTGATCAGGGCTCCCCTGTGGGTGTGGAGTCTGCCAGCCACATTCTTTCCAAACCTTCCCTTTCACTGTGTTGGTCACATCCTGAAGACGTGGTTCTGGAAGTGACAAGAGAGACTCTGGCATCCAGGGCACACTCCACCCTGCTCTCCTTGGGATATTCTACTTCCTGGGCCTCATCTCCTAGTGCTACCTCAGGGTAGCAGAGGGCAAGGCAGAGTCTCCCCAACTCTCATGGAGCCCTCACGCCATCTTCTCTACATGGGGCAGCAGCTGGCTTAGCAGCAGGGCCAGGGCCTTTGCATTCCTGCTCAGGATCTGAAGTCAGAACAAGGAGGGGAAAGGGGGACTGTCCGTTTAGCCGGTGCCTCTGCTCACCTGGAGTCCACGGACCTGACTGAGGGGAGGCACTGAGGGTCTGCACTGCTGCTCTCCATATGTCCGCCACGTCTTGGAGAAAAAGAGACTTGAGGGATTTGCCCTGACCACCAGGAACACTTGGCTTAACAATCACCTATGCGACTTGCTGCACAGACTCCCTGCAGGGCACAGCACCCTCCAGAAAAAACAAGTCCCTGAAAATATCAGGGGAGGATATCGAGAAGGCTAATGTATTCATTCCGCTTTAATGAGTAGAGGTGAGAATTCACAGGGCATAAACACTAGCCCTCTGGGGGACTGTTTGGGGCAGGTGCTGAAATTTTAGTTTCTTATAAAAACAAGAGACTGGCCTGGGCAGAGACGGGCCGTGAAGGCCATGGACTGTGAGAACCACAGACAGAAAGTGGGGCAGGTGGGGAGAGGGGATAGGTGGTCAGTGGGACAAAGCCTTCCTGAGGACAGGATGGCTCATCCAGGTCACAGAACCCAGTCTCTGCCAACAGGGTCGGGTTGGGGAAGATGAGGACTGAGCCATCACAAGGGAGCATGTCAGGCATGGGGGCTAGAGAGGCAGTGGGAGCCCTTGGAATGCTCCTGGATTCTGGCTAGGAAGGGGCCTGGGCAGAGGTCTCTTCTCTCAGCTGTGTCTGTGGGCAGGTGAGGTGTCCCTGTGACAGCCCAGAGGGGGCCCATGGGACAGGTGCTAGTGAGTCCAGACTGAGACAGCTTCAGAAACCTGAGCCAGGAGATAATTGGGAATAGAACTGGTGGCAGTTTCTCAGATCTGGGGCTTGGTGTGGGACTAAATTGGATTGACTCCCTCCTAATAAATAGAAAAAGGTGAAAGTGACAGCATGCAACTTCGGGGACTAGGTGAGAAAAAGCACTGAGGCTTCCATCTTGGTTGCCTTCTCAAGCTCTCCTCTCTCTTTCTGCTCCCTTGCTTTGGAGGAGGCCAGCTACACAGAAACTTAGGCAGCCCATGGAGAGCCCCATGTTGCGAAGAGGAAGGCCTCCTGCCAGCAGCCACTTGAGTGAGCCATCGTGGAAGTGGCTCTTCCAGCCCCAGACAAACCTGCAGAACCTAAAGCCCTGCTTCACATCCTGATTGGAACCTTATGAGAAACTCTGAGCCCAACCCACCCATCTAAGCCACTCCTGAGTTCCTGTCCCACAAAAACTGTAAGATAATAAATGGTCATTATCTTAAGCTAGTAGATTTTTGGGTATTTTTTTATAGTACAATAGATAATATAATTAAGCAAATGAAACTCCCTATATTTCTCCCAAACCTGCTCCATCTGCTGCCTTCCCGTCCTCTGTGGATGGCAGGCAACTCCTTCTTTCCAACAGCCCCAGCTTAAGACTTTGGAGTCATCCTCAATTTTTCTCTTTGTCTCACACCCCACATCCAACCTGTCAAAAGATCCTGTTGATTCCATCTTCATTATATATCAAAATGCAACATTGTCACCATTTCTACTTCTACTGTGTAGTGGGGCCACTGTCTCCTCTCTCCTTGCCTACCTGAAGTCTAACCTCAACCTGGGGTCTGAGTGATCCTTTAAATATGTAGGCCAGAGCAGGTGACTCCTTTCCTTAAAGCCCACAGGAGCTCCCATTGCTCTCAAAGTAAATGCACAAGTCTTACAATGGCCTATAAGGCTCTAAGTGATCCGTGAAGCCCCCTTACCTCTGACCTCACTACTGCTCTCCTCCCGGCCACCCCTGCCTCTTTAAGGTTCTTCAAACATGCTGAGCACACTCCAGCCTGAAGCCTTGTGCACAGCTTTTCCCTCTGCCTGAAATATTTTTCTCCCAGATAGCTACACACCTATCATCCTTCCCTCCTTCAAGTCTTTGCTTAAATATCTCTTCTCAGTGAAGCCCGATCTGACCACTCTGCTTACAGTTGCAATTTATTCCCACTCCTTCCAGCACTCTGAATCCTTCTTATTCTTTTTCTATCTTACTTATCACCTTCCAACATCCTATGCAATTTACTTATTTATAGTGTCCATTGTTTATCGTCCATACCCCCTGCTAGAATGTGAGCTCCAAGACAGCACAGATCTCTGTCTTTGGTCTCTGGTGTATCTCAAGTGTCTACATCAGTGACTAGCACATAGAAGCACTCAGTAAATAAGTGTTGAATGAATAAATTGGCAACTCTACATGTTCCTACATAACAGCTTTATGCAATGGTGCACTTTTAATCTAAAGCTTCCTGTTTCAAAGTTATTACAAATGTTCTCAAGCCTAACATTAGTTCCTGAGAACCTCCACTGACCTTCAGCAAGCAGGAGTTAGAAAGTACAGAGCAGAAAGGAAACCATGAACCTTAGATTCAAATGCTCAGATTCAAAAACAGCAAAGGAGCTGCTGCTGATGCAGATGAAACAGATTGTATCACGCAATGTGGATTAGGTGTATCAGAAAATTACTTATAAAGTATTACAGAAAGGGAGGTAAGGAACATGGCTTCATACATCCCTGATCTTCTCATGAATGAACTAGAACAGTGCTGGCCAAAATATAATGTGAGCCATATATTTCGACATGTAATCAATATAAAGACATTAAAGATATCTTTAACTTTTTTTGAGACAGGGTCTCACTCTGTTGCCCAGGCTGGAGTGCAGTTGTGCAATCAGGGCTCACTGTAGCCTTGACCTGCTGGGCTCAAGTGATCCTCCTGCCTCAGTCTCTCAAGTAGCTGGGACTATAGGCAAATACCACCACATCTGGCTAATTTTAAATTTTTTGTAGAGATAGTATCTCCCTATTTTTCCTGGTTTGGTGTCAAACTCCTGGGCTCAAGCAATCCTCCTGCCTCTAGCCTCCCAAAGAGCTGAGAGTACAGGCATGAACCACCATGCCTGGCCAAACATTTTTTATACTGAAAATTTTTGTGTGCATTGTATACTTACAGCAGGCTTCAGTTCAGACTAGCTACATTTCACATGCTATAGTCACATGTTGCTAATGACTATGATATTTAACAGTACAGATAAAGCAGCACATGAGAGTAGTACAGATAAAGAAGCCCATGTTCCCATCTTAGTCCAGAAAATGTGTCAATTTTGCTATAGCTCGCCCTCCTGAGAGTGATGTCAAGCAACAGCATTCTACAAGCATCCATGGGTATCCAAACAGCTATAATACTATACCCTAAATCTAGGTCTATGCCTGTTGAAGATTTGTCCTAGTCTCCTGGTTTTCAGTGACACACGATACAAAAGAACCATAATAGCACAAAGCAGCCTTTGTGCTCTGAGCACGAACATTGTCTTACTAAAATTAGAGCAAATCCTAATGACCTATACTCTTTGCTAAGACTCTATAAGAACCTCAGCACTTCACCTAAGACTACAGCTTCAAAATAAAACATAGTTATATGCACAAGTAACTTTATCATCTTTTTATAATAGCAGAAAAGTGAAAATAACCTAAATTCACAACAGAAAATTGTGGACATTTTTCCTTGATGGGACAATTCAGATAGTAAAATGGAAGTTTTTAAATAGTTTATAATAGTGTGGAGGAAATGCTTATGTTAAAATGCTAAGTGGAAAGTCGGAACACAACATTGTGTATGGAAATATTGGATAATCAAAATTATGTTAAAATAATACATACAGAAAATAGCAGAAAGTAAACACACCATAATGAGATAAAGATGATAATCTGAGCCACACTCCTGCCTGTCCCTCCACAATATAGCATTAGAAAAAGAAAAAAAAAAAAGGAAAGTTTAAAGGAAAAAGAAAAAAAATCAATAGTGGCATATGAAAACATGAAGTGGTGTTATTGATGAACCAAAATTTATGAGGAATAGAGTCATACTGAAAGATAAACCATAGCCTAAAATCTTGGAAGAGCAGACTGTGTCCTAAGGTAAGAACAGTTATGGTGCCCTGAGGTGGATGGCAGTAGACACAGGAAGGTAGGAGGTGGTCAGGGTGACAGTTTGCAGGTGCTGTGCTGAGAGGAGCTAGCCAAGATGGTCCCTTCCCCAGTACCTACCCCCTGCCAGGTAGCCATCAGCAAAGGTGTTACCCCCATTGTGAGTAATAATGATAAGAATGGAAGGCCACTAACCCAATATACCAGAAGTCAGAAAAGAGATAGCCTTGTAATTAGAAACACAAAAGAAGTTTGCAGGAGCTAATTGTAACTTATTAACAATCCCAATAAATACAAACGAATTGAATTAATATATTAAAAAGAATATACTCTTTTTAATATATTCTTTTCTATATATATATATAATTCTTTTCAATCTTATTTTGAAAAACAGTTGCATACAATTTACAAAAGATTCACCTAAAAGGAAAAAAAGCAAGACATTTGTAAATAAAGGAATTGAGAAAGATCCATCTAGTAAAACGCTAACCAAAAGAAAGCAAGTGTAGAAATATTAAAATCAGAAAAAGAATTCAAGGCAAAAAAAAAACATTAAAAAGGACAAAGAGGTATGTTGATAAGAGATATACTCCCTCAAGATCTGTTATGAATATTAGTAGATGGATTTAACACATCTGTCTCTGGAATTAACAGTTCAAGAATAAAACAATGGCTTAATGCAATCAAATAGAAATATAATATGAACCACAAATGCAAGCCACATTAATCATTTAAACTTTTCTGGTAGCCACATTTTTTAAAAAGTAAAAAAGAAACAGGTGAAATTAATAATTTATTTAACTTAGCACATCCAAAATACAACCATTTAGTATATAATCAATATAAAAAGTCACTAATTTTTCATGCCAAGTCTTTGAAACTGGTGTGTGTTTTACACTCAAAGCATATGTCAATTTGGACTACCCACACCTGTTAAACTGTAATCCCCAATGTTGGAGGTGAGGCCTGGTGGGAGATGACGGGATCATGAGGGAAGTTCTAATGGTTTAGCACCATCCCCCCCTTGGTACTGAATAGTGAGTGAGTTATCAGGACATCTGATGGTTTAAAAGTGTATAGCACTTCCCTCATCTCTCTCTCTTCCACTTGCTCTGGGCATGTAAGATGTGCCTGCTTCCCCCTCGTCTTCCACCATAATTGTAAGTTTCCTGAGGCCTCCCCAGAAGCAGATACCAGCATCATCAGCCTAAGAAACCATGAGCCAATTAAACCTATTTTCTTTATCAATTACCTAGTCTCAGGTACTTCTTTATAGCAATGTGAGAACCCAGCAGACTAATACATATAGCTACTATATTGGACAGCAAAACCGTAGATAACTAGATAACACAACTTTATCAAATGGTCTTATTAAAATTTTTTCAGTTAAAGAATAAATTAAAATATAAATTATAAATACTTAGAAATGAACAATGCGAACAGGCCACACTTTTAAAGTGTATTCAATATAGCCAAGGCAATACTCAGGAAAAAATATACTGATATTTAGTTTTAGACATATTCATTGAAAATCATTTAAGAAAGATTGAAAATTATAAAAGCATAATTTTAAACCATGCAGCTCCAGAAAGAATAGCAGATAAACTCAAAATAGAAAGGTCATAAAAAAGATAAAGGCAGAAATTATTGAAATTGAAATGAAATTTACCAAAACTTCAAAAGCAATTTTCTCTGGATGATAGGGCTTCAAGTATTTGCTTTTCTTTGACTCTCTATTTTTCTTCTCTTACCAACTCTTCTAAGTCTTGCTTTTAAAATACAAAAATCCTATCTTTAAAAATGTTCTGTAACACCACGGAGATTTTGAAAGATTATTTATCTTCAAATGCTAATACTTTAATTAAAGTTCCAGTAGTGAAACTTTGAACAAGTTACACACAAGCAATTGGGCAAATTGTATAAAAACTGGAGTGGTCTTAGATTTGCTGAAAGATTACTATGGCCCTAATCTGCTGTGGAAACCTCTAGCCACATTTCCTAGACATGAAAATCAGTGGGAGACGTCTGGAAGGAGTTTCCTAGGGCAGCGGTCCCCAACCTTTTTGGCACCAGGGACTAATTTCGTGGAAGACAATTGTAAGGCCGGTTGCCTCACCAGGAGCTTGGACATGCCCACTTCTGCACTCGGCACCTAGCCCGCCTTGGAAAACCCCTCTGCACTAGGCACCAAGCCTGCCGTTGGAAAATCCCGCCTACCTACCAATAGTAGCCTGCCCCAAGCACACCCTGTTTCCCCGCAACAATGTTTCCACAGATGAAGGGGGGCAGGGGAAGAGAGGGTGATGGTTTCAGGATGAAACTGTTCCACTTCAGATCACCAGGCATTAGATTCTTATAAGGAATGCACAGCCTAGACCCCTCACATGTGCAATTCACAATATGGTTCATGCTGTCATGAGAATCTAATGCTGCTGCTGATCTGGCAGGAGGTGGAGCTCTGGCCATAATACTTGTTCACCCGCTGCTCACCTCCTACTGTGTGGCCCTGTTCCTAACAGGCCATTATATCTCAGGGTTGGGGACCCCTGGCCTAGGGGATAAGGACAGGTCCTCTCTCCCTCACAGCAGAATGCTGTGGGAGCCCTGACCCAGCCTGACCTACCGTCTGAGGAGAGGAGAGCCTCCAGGACTCTAAAAGCAAAGCCAGCTCAGTAGTGCCTCAGGCAGTGGCTGTTGACTTCTGCAGCCCAATGGAGATTTGGTTTTTTATCCTCAGGGAAAAAAGTTTGTTTTTAAAGAAAGTTAGTATTCCTTCTAATAAGAACCTTGTAGCCAAAGGATAACGAAGCAGGGTCAGAACTTGAAGAAGCATGTGTACCTCACGCACATAGGCATACAACCACCGCAGACGAGTCCGTGAGCCCTTTCCTAGTCACACTCTGGTCATTCCTGGTGATGAGAAGGGCAGGCACTTGCCCAGTTCCATCCTGGCATCCTGCAGGGCAGGGAGTAAGCTCAGCAAAGGAAGCAGCCTGTCCTCAGAGTCCCAGCCCTAAGGGGATGTTTCCACCCAGTTTTCCTAGGAGACAAGTTGCCTTTCTGAAGAGGACAGAACATTGCCTTACCTAAGGACAGAACCCAATTGCCTTTGCCTCTGATCTATGGAAGGGTTGCTTTGTAATGGCGTCAGCTCCATCCATAAATTCCCAGATGCTGTCTCCCTTGGGCACAAATACTTAAATGTTAGGTTCAACCACATCCCTTCTTCTCTCTTTTTCCTCTTTCTCTTCCTCCAGAATACTTCCCTTGAGTTCAGTCTCCCCTCTGACTCCACCTGCTAGTCTTCTTCTTGAGGCATCAGAGTATCAGAATGGACTTGCATGTCCTGCAAAGGCCCATGCATGTGGACCCATGCCACACTCCAATATAGGCCAGTCCCTCAGAATCTGCCTACAGGTGGCTCCATCCTGCACAGAGCTCTTGCCTTAGGGTGAAAGTGGGAAAGGAGGAAGAAATGGGTATCAGAGGATTGTATAACCCACTATTATGTATCATATGATATTGCTATGAGGTTTCTCACTATCATGTATAATAGTGGGAATGCTGCAAAAGGGAAGGGAGGCAAAGTTGGGTAAGGATAATGGGTCAATCATGGGAAGATTTTAAATGTGAGCCCAATGTCAAGAGTAATCATTTGATGTTCAAGCCACCAACACAACCATGATTCTCCTTTTCCTTAATGCACTTTTGTAATGACCATTATTACCTGTTTCAGTTGATAACATATTTATCTGTGCTTCTGACATCACACATTAAATTTCTTCAGGACAGTGACTATGCTTATTCTTAGTGGTATACCAGCACACCCAGAATATTGTTATTCAATTCTAGCTAACAGAACAAACTGTGCATTAAGTGAAAGGGACTCTCTTATTCTTTCCAGAAACACTAATGTCACTTCATATACAATGAGCTTTTCCACCATCTTCTTCTTGAATGTCTACTTTTACAAGTTTACAGTTGAGCCTAAGTTCTGTGATGGTTTGTTTCACTTTCTAACTAAAAGTCTAATGAGATTTTACAGTAACTTCCAGAGGCAATCTTCCAGGCTACAAAATATTTTACCATGCAGTGTTTAAAATGTTTTGAAATCCATGTTTTCTTGGTGTTTTTGTTTGGGACTTTTAAAATCCTGAGCAATTCCTCCTGGCACTGTATAGTCTTTAAAAATATGATTTTTAAAAGGTGTATATGCCACCTAATAATGCTCCATAATTAAACAATTTCCCTGTTGCTGAATGTTCATGCTACTCTCAGTTTTTCCTTATTATATATAATGCCATGTTCATCCTTACCGATAACGCTTTGCTTCCCCACCTGATTATATCTTTGGGTTAAAATCAGGTAATTAGAATTAATGTATGACAGATATAAATGTTTTAAAGTCTTAGTGCAGCCGTCAAACTGGTTTTCAGAAAGTCTATTCCCCTTTATTCTCCTAATAGCAGTATATAAGGCTCATTTCTTTCACTATTTGTCACCCTGTCGCACTGTATATTTGAATTTTGCTTATGTGGAGATTGGTGTGAATAGAAATTCAAAGAAGTATGCAAGCCCATTCCAGCCATATTGGATTACATAGCCTGACAAAAGGCATCAGGCTGCCTTTTCACTTGGAACATAAAAGTTCATGACTGTTGTATCTTCTACAGGAATAGTAAACTTTTATCAGTTGAAAACATCCCTCTTTCAGGGCATTGCTCCATGAATTGTCTTCTAGCATTTACTAAAGCTGACAAGGGATGCCAATCTAAGTCTTAGTCTTTTGTATACTTCCTACTATTTTCTCTGTCCAATAAATGGATGGTTAGGTAAATTATGGCATGTCCATTCAATGGATTATTATTATTATGCAGCTTTTAAAAAACCACACCTATTATTTACCCAAATGAATGTTCCTTATATATTATTACATGAGAAAAACAAGTTACAGAGAGAGATGTGCCATTTTTAGAAAAACAAAAATTCTCTACATTTCTAATTATATTTTACATATACTTTTATACATAGAGAAAGATGTCAAAAGGTAAAAATCAGGTTATTCTCTTTAGGTTTATTTCCAAGTTAAAAACGAGGAAACTGAGGCCAGCACAAGAAAATTAGATGCCAATTTATTCAGCTCCCGGGCGAGGTTCTGTGGTCCCTGGGAGAGGGGCCAGGGAAGTTGCACCTGATTCCTCTCAGGAGTGGGGTTTTATAGGGAGTGAAGGAGTTCGATTGGAGTTGGAGAAACAGGATGTGGACAGGGTGAGCTGCTATTGGTAGGTAGGTGGGATTTCCGGTGAGCGGGCTAAGTGCTGAGTGCAGAAGGGATTTCCAAGGGTGGGGTTAAGTGCCCAGTGCAGAAGGGATTTCCAAGGTGGAGCTAGATGATGGGCATATTCTGATAATGTAATTTTCAAGCGGGGAGTGAGATGGGCGTTTTCGAACACCTGGCGAGGCAACCAGCCTTACAGTTTTAGATTCCTTTTCATTTAGGAGATGGAATTTAGACTGCTTTTCATTTAGGTGAAGATCATGAGGTGTACTAATAATGCTATTGCATATTTCCTATAATTTGAGTTTTTGTTACTACTAGTCAGGTGAGGTATCTTTTCATGTTTATTGATCATTTGATTATATTCTTATGTAAATTTTCTCTTCACATTTTTATCCATTATTTTATCGAGCTATTTGAGGATTTTTGGAAATCAATTTATAGGAACCCTTTGCATATTATAAATTACATGGGTTGCACATATTTGCTCCAAGTTACTATTTGTCTTTGACTTTGTTTGTGTTATCTTTGCCATATGAAAAATGTTAAATTGCTATATACCCAGATATATTTATCTTTTTCATTGATGAGCTCTGGGTTTCATGTCATGTTTCAAAATGTTTCATCCACTTCAAGGTTATACCTAAAATTATTCTAAATTTCAATGTTTTCTATATTCAGATCTGTAAATGTAATGGGTTTATCAGAGATATATATATATATATATATATATATATATATATATATATATGACCACACAGGTCAGAGAACCAATGTGGAGATTCCTGAAGTTGCTAATTGTGCCTATCATAAGCTGACATTTAGGAATTGGGGAAACAACAGGGTGAGTCTATGGAATGACTTAGGTACACTATGAGTCACACTTGAGCTCAGACTCTACTGGTCTGGTGACCATTGTAAGCCCCTACTTTAATAATAGACCAAAGAGGTGTTTTGGGTCCCCAAGAGTCAATGTCAATTCAGAGGCAGTGCCTAGTAATGATTGCAAGGTCTGGGTATTTTCTTTCTCTAATGAACAGTTACCTAGTAAATTATCACAGTACATTTGGGGAAGGCTTGAAGGAATATTTATGGTATGTATTTGTGGAAATGATATAGAATTATTGTTCAAAAGGACTCAACCTCCCCTTTAATCAAGGGGTTCTAGATCCATAACTTCTCTTAGATTTGGAAACTGAGTGAGAGATCATGACTCTCCACAGTGGTGACTCAAGTCAGGTTTTTGGCTACTGTATCTAGAGTATTTCCTATTACATAGACCAAACAATAGTTTAGTAGGATGACCATCTATCTTTTTTCTACAGACACAGCAATCAATTGCCTCCGCCAAATATCTCTGTGAGCTGAGGCATTCTAACGATCAGCATGTTCTTGTTGCTCTTTACAACAGAAGTACTTACTTTGTTTTTGGAGGTTAAGTGACACCACTAGTTCTCTGCTATTCTAAAATCCCATTATCCCCACTAAAATCAGGGAGCCCATCTCAATAGTGAGTGACACTTACTACAGTCATATCTGGCCAACAAAGAAAACCACTACAGAGATTTGTAAGGATTCCGGTCTTTGCACTAATGTATATCTCAAACCCTTAGTAAAGGGAGTGTCTGAATTCTTCCACAGAACTCTTACCAATATAGGAATAAAAGACATAGGGAGCAGCCACTTCTCCAGGCTAAAACAGAGCCCCTGGGGAAGGAGCAAATCTGGAAGATCCCCTCCCCCTAGGGCTTTGATTCAGATATTGTTGGAGGGAGCATTGCATGGCTCATGGCTCACTAGGTGGTGGATAAACTCATTGAGGTATGCTGCCAGGAAAAGTGATGAGAAAACCACCTTCTAGGGTATCAGGAGAACCATCTCAGAAAGGTCCTGTGCCCAGGAACTCATACAAAGCCATCAAGGAAGTACTAGGGGGAGCCATGCACACAGAGGTGCCACACTGTTGGAATTCACTGGAAAACTGCTTTTTGGAGCCCCAGGAGGAGCTGTGCTGCAAGAGCCAGCTGCACTAGGAGAAATGTTCTTTCCTACCCCAGCATCGCTCCAGGGCCCACACTAACAAAGTTTTTAACACCATACCAGCCAGCACAAAGGCAATGTTTTAGTTCCAAAAGCAGGGCCACAAAGGGCATATTTGCAGCAGAAAGACAATAGATTTAATAACTAACCACAATCTCTAAACAACTAATGACCTCCATCTAATTCTATTCACTTCACTGCTATGTGGGTGTTTTTTGTAATATTATTTCAATGATGTCTCTAGAACAAGTGGAGCCAAAATGTGTGCTTGCCATCTTGAACAGGAAGCTTCATTTTTAAAAAATGTCTTTAAAGCTGAGTGGAGAACATATGAAACCTTGGCAATATCTGTGCTGCTAAAGTGAGCACGTGAAACACTGGCAATAGATGTCTTTTGAAATTAGGTCACTTGAGATTTAAGTCCACAAAAATTAGCTAAATGGTTAGTTGTTGAACTTAAAACTCTAGTAGCCTAGCTTCAAAAATGCTGCTGTAGGGCTGGGCTGATCACTACTGTAATCCCAGCCAGTAGTGGGAGGCTGAAGCAGAAGGATCAGTTGAGGCCAGGAGTTTGAAACCATCCTGGGCAACATGGAAAAACCCCATCTCTACCAAAAAAAAAACCCCAAAAAATTAGCTGGGTGTAGTGGCTCACACTTGTAGTCCCAGCTACTTGGGAGCCTGAGGTGGGAGGATTGCTTGTGCCGTGGAACTCGAGGTTACAGTAAACTATGATGGTACCACTGCACTCCAGCCTGAGCAACAGAGCAAGATCCTGTCAAAAAAAAAAAAAAGCTACTATATAGAATGCCCTATTTTTAAAATAAAAAAAATAATGCTTTCCTGACAATGTGGCTGAATTGACCAAATGATCCAATGGTGTAAAAGTGTCTAGCGTGATAACTGACAATTGAAGGTACTCGATAAATGTTGAGTGAGTGAATAGCAATTATTAAGGAACATCTTCCCCTCTCTTCCACCTTCCAGACAGATGTGACTGGAATGGCTGGCAGGCAGTGGACAGATACCAAAAACTGTTTTTCTTCTTACAAGTTTCCTAAGATTATTGAGCGCTTAATATGCACTAGGTAATATGCCAGGCTCTAGGAATACACAGAAAAATAACTGAAGGTCTCTTCCCCTAAGCAATTTACATCTAATGAACAAGACTCATAAGTAAAAACATATTTCACCATGATGTGTGTATGCTATAACAGAGGTAAATCTAAGGTGTGAATATGAGACATAGGAAAGGCTGCCAACCCAAGCTGGAGTGGGCTGGAAAATTAATTCTAGGCTTCATCTAGAAGATAAATAAGAGTTAGCAAGATAAAGAATGACGTATTTTCAGAGCACAGGGTCATATAGGCAAATATATCAGGTAGAAGAAAGCATGGCACATTTGATGAAGTCCAAATATTTGGTAAGGCAAAAGCATAAAAAGAGATTTGAAGTGGTAAGAGATTATGGTGGAAACATAGGGCAAGCAATGGAATTTGTAGGACAAAAGTGATATGCTCTCATTTGCATTTAGGAGAAATCTTTTGCCACATTTAGAGAAATAATTGAAGAGAAATGAGAGCCTAGATATGAGGGAAACATTTGGAAGCTGCAGCAGTAACCTATGTGAGAAATTATGAGAACCTAAATCAGATCATTGCTCATCAAGATTTTACTCATTTTGATACCTATGTATTGGTGCTCCTGGAGCTGTAAAATGCATGGCCTGTGTAGCCCTGGTGAGGGAGATATGGATATGTGGCTATGGATCTGAGAAATATCTGTGAAACATAATCCACAAATTTGATGAGAGGGTAAAAAAGAAGAGTTAGTAATCATACTCAGATTTTTTACAAAAGCAAATGCTTACATGTGGTACCAGTCACCATGATTGGGAAAATTAGAAGAGTATAATTGGGTGGATAAACAAGAAAGTTAGATATGAGAGATGCTGATTTTGAGATGGTTGAAGGACATCTGAGAGGATACATCCAGAAGGCAGTAGACTTTAAATCAGGAGACTCTAGTCTAAAGATAAAAGTGTTGCAGTACTCAGTGTATAGACAGCAATAGAAGCTCCAGAAATGAACAAAGTTGCCCAGGGAAAAGTTGTATAGTGAGACAGTGAGAAAGTCAAGAACATAACACTTGGAAGCAAATAATTCTAGAGATAAGCACTGGCCTGGAAGATAAGAAGAAAATTTTTAAAAGTAGGAACAACAACAACCAAAAAGAACAGTGTCTCTCAAAAAATCAATGGAGGAAAAAGTTGTAAACATCACCAAACTCAGTAGAAAGATCTAGGAAGGTAAATATAGAAAAATATTCACCAGCTTTAGAAACCAGAAAGTCAATGGTTCCAGAACAGTTGCAGAGGAGTGGTGAGGACAAGAGCCAGGCTGCTCTGCAGTGTATGGAAGATTGAGTGGTAGCTGCTACTTCAGTCAGGACCCTTTCTGTGCAAGTGTCAGAAACCCAACTCAAACTCACTTAACAAAGAAGAAATTTATTGTATATATAAATGGAAAGTATAGAGGTAGAGCTGGCTTCTGTCATAGCTATTAATAGATCCAGGGACATTCAGAAATAGTTTTCAGAAGATGGTTTGGATTTCTCTCTCTCTAACTTCTATCTCTCTAACCCCTTTTTCTTCCTCCACTTCATCTTTTAATTCTATTTAAATCTCTGCCTTACTCCCTCCTTATTCAGATGGACTTCTTCCAAGACCACCATAGTTAGCTACTGAATTTCAAATAATCTCAGAATCACAAATCAGAATGAGAAAATCAGCTTTACCACAAAAGTACAGTGAGAATTCTAACTGGCCTATCTTAAATCATGCACCCATCCTTGAACCAACCCTGTGGCCAAGTGAATGGAGAATCCTGATTGCATAGCCTCTAGCAGGTGTGCAGCCAAGAAGTAGGGCAGACACTTTTGCTGATACCCAGGTGCACACAGAGTAGGGAAGGATGTTTCCACCAAAGAAGAGATTCTGGATAGAGGAACAATATATGCCCACTATATTCTACCCCTTAGATGTTTAGCATTCTTTCTTCTCATAGTATCAGAAATGTCCCCACCTAGTGCAATGCAACCATCCCATTTACAAATGAAAATATCCTAATTCTGAAATAGAAACGACCAAATAATGTTATTATTGCATCCAGCTCCAAGTCTAGATCCTTGAAATATGGGCATTTTTGTTTCAAATTTTTCTCCTCATGACTATGCACCCAGTGATTAACTGATATATTTTACTACCCCAAACAGATATAAAATGGTGAAGGGAAATATAACATTTTAAAATTAAAACATACTAGCAACTGGAAAAGGAAACAAACAGCAGCCATCCACTCAAAGTACATATTTCTGGGAAGGGATAGCATGAAGTTCATGTCTCGGCAAAGGAGTGAGTTTATTAGTCAGCCAATGTGCCTGCCTGTGGTCCCACTGGGAGACCTCTTTTATCCATGGCCATGCCTGAGAAGGGTTTAGAAGAGATCATAAAATAGAAATCTGTTCCAGAGACTGAGCCTCTTTAACAGCCCATTTCTTGCTGACACAGTTTTGTTTGTTTGTTTGTTTTTGCTGTTTGTTTTTCCAGCTGACACGGTTTTGAGAGGTGGGGACCTATTTGGCTGCCTTTGAGGCTGAGGAAATGTAAGTTACCATTTTGTTTAGGCTTGGGGTTTCACTGATAACCAACTCCCATAAAACTCTAGTAGGCATTAGAACCTTTGTGTTCAAAGACCTGTACTCCATCTTCTGTCTCTATAGCCTCAAAACTTTGCCCTTAGCCCTAGGCCTAAATTTAATCGTTTCCCTCTTGGAAAGTAATAAGGTGAAGGCAATAAACCTCTGGTGAAACACTATGCGAGGCAACATGTGCACAACATGCGATGTGCACCTGTACCAGCCTGCAGCCCATTGGCTAACCCTGACAAATAGGAAGAAAGATTCCTTGAATTAGATAGTTTGAGGAAGGAGGTATGTAGGAAGACCCAGGGACTCCAGCTTCCTTTGTTTCTCTGACCTCTCAGGTATCCCAACTTTATCTCCCTGCTGTGTTTCCTACCTTTTTGCCTTTTATGCAAATTTTTTTTAAATGTCAGAAATTTTGATTTTGGTAATTCTGTAAGAAGCATAATTAACTGAGCCCCAGCAATCTCACCCATAGGCAGAGGGGTCTCTATTGGCAAAGTTGTATGTTGTTCCCTTTCTACTTTCAGCTAGGTCAGCTCAGTTCAAAGCTTATCCTTTTGGTTTGTTTTTTGATAAGACCTTACTAAAGGTCACAAGAAACAGCTGTCATTTTCTAACACCCTGATATTTTTCCACCAAGTTTTCTAAAGCTCCAGCTTTAACAGACATTGGTCTGAGATAGCTAAGCTGCAGTAAGGACAAGTTTAATCATCTTTGTCACTACCACATAACAAGGAAAGAGGGCTTCTCACTCAGCCAATTTCATATTTTAGAGTCAACACCCTTTTAAATCTTGATTTAAAATCAGCCAACTTCGCATTATAGAATCAATACCATTTTAAATCAAAGGTCCTTCTTTCTGTCTTATTTTTAGAAATGTGCAATAACTTGCAGTGCAATGAAATGTAGAACTTAATTGGGCTTTAAAATTTAAAACCTTTTTCAAGGCTACTAGACAATGATGAACTTTGCAGATAGATTGACTTGAAATTGAGGTCCTACATAGAATGTTAGAAAGTGATAAGTGCTAGGAAGAAAAATGAAGCCAGAAAAAAAGTATGATAGAGAGATGCAGTTTTATAAAGGGTTCAATACAAATGTGACATTTGAATAAAGACCTGAATGAGGTAAGATTACAAACCCTGCAGGTGTCTAAGGAAAAAGTGTCCCAAGAAGAGAGATCAGCTAATGCAATTGTCCTAATGCTGGAGCAAGCCTGGACTATTCAAGAAACAGAAACAGAACAATATGGTTAAAGTACAGTGAGTATAATTGCCCAACAGGTTCTTCCTGCCTGCAGCACAGACAGAACCAATTCACTGAGACTGTGGTATTGCAATAGAAAAAGAATTTAATTATCACAAGGCAGTCTAGTGGAAGGACAGGAGTTATTACTCAAATCAGTCTACCTGGTGACTCAGAAGCTAACATTTTTCAAAGATAGTTTGATGGGCAGGGGACTAGGGAATGGGTACTGCTGATTGATTGGGGATGAAAATAAAGGAGTGTAGAAAATGGTCCTGTGTGCTGAGTCAGCCTGTAGGTACAGTCCATAAGACTGACTGAGTCATCAGTCAAGGGTTTGGGTGGAGTCAGTCAGTCTCAGAATGTAAAAGTCTGAAAAAAATCTCAAAATAACGTACCATTACTATTGTAGAAATGACAATAGTGATATTATCCATAGGAGCAACTGGGAAAGTTACAAAGCTTGTGACCTCCAGAACAATGGCTGGTTATCATCTAACTGTACCTACATATTATCAGAATTAAGGCCCCTACCATAATCCTAACCTCATGGGCTTTTATTAGTTTTACAAAGGCAGTTTTTGTCTCTGAGCAAGGTGTTTGCAAGGGTTAGTTTTAGGAAAGACTATTATTATCATTGCTTCAAAGTTAAGGCATAAACTAAATTCCTCCCATGGTTAGTGTATAGTTCTAATTAGGGAACAGGAGTCAGGCTGGTGGCAACAAGGAAAAGCAAATAAGTTATAAGTCTGCCATTCTTCATGGTCCAAGACATATAGCCCTCCTGCACAAATAACTCACAATCTTCCTGTGCCAAACTATCACCAAATGCCTGCAAATTAGCTCACTGTAACCTTGGCATTATCGATACTGTAAAAACCCCTCTTCAACAGACAACATAAACGTTATGCTATAAAATCTTCATCAAACTCTTATTTCTTGGAAGTCAGCTTCTCTTCTGTTGACCTGCCTGTTGCCTCCTCACAATGTATTTTCCAACTTTTTCCAATAAATCTATCTTTCTTTACCTACAACTCTCTTGGTAAATTCTTTTACCCCTGTGTCACCAGCCCAAATAGTTGTCACTCACCCAAGACATTTTGGTGGCCCATACAGGAACTCTCTCTCTTCATAGGGAGCTCTTTTTCCTCTCTGTTTCCTTTTTCCAACTTGGAACCCTAAGTGGACAGCATTTAAGCATGGAGATAATTGCAGGCCTCTGGCAATGGCTACACTCAGGGTGGGGCTAAAAGGTGTCCATGAGAAAGCATCTAACCACCATCGTTCATTCAGGTGAGAGATCTTTGTCTATTTACTATTTTCAGTCTTTCAGCAGCTGGCTTCTAGTATCTCTCTGGTAATTGATGGCACAATAATTGACCAAGCCACTCTCTGGTGTTGCCTAAAGGCTAAAAGGTGAACATGGCTGGCTGCCTTGCCCAGAAGAAAGGAAGGCTCTCTCTCCTATCTTTTGAAAAGTCCCTAATACCAAATGTGATGCATCTGACAGTGGAAGCTCATTCAGAGCAAATTGATACACATTTTAGGTGAATTAGACCCTCTTTTTCTCACTCTGAATTCTCTTGTGGAGTCAGCCAGTTGTCCTGTTCTGGACATTGCTAGATCAAGTGATCTCAGACAGCCTCAGAATGGTTTTTCCCTACCCACCCCCTCTCCTGGACCCACACTAAGCAGAGGTCTTTCTTTACCCTTTTTTTCCCTTGTCCCTGGGCTAATTACCCAGCATAAGAGAGTACCTAGACTAGCCATCCAGTGCAAGGCCCCTGAGCAGCGAAGTGGTCTTTTCTAACAGGTGGGATGCCCCTTTAGAAAGTGCAGCCTGGCCAGGCACGGTGGCTCACGCCTATAATCCCAGCACTTTGGGAGGCCCAGGCAGGTGGATCACGAGGTCAAGAGATCAAGACCTTCCTGGTCAACATGGTGAAACCCCATCTCCACTAAAAAATACAAAAATTAGCTGGGCATGGTGGTACACACCTGTAGTCCCAGCTACTTGGGAGGCTGAGGCAGGAGAATTGCTTGAACCCAGGAGGCGGAGGTTGCAGTGAGCCAAGATTGCACCATTGCACTCCAGCCTGGGTAATAAGAGCAAAACTCTGCCTAAAAAAAAAAAAAGAAAAGAAAGTGTACCCTGAGTCTCTCTGCTGACATAAGTGAAACATTTTTCATTGGTGAAGTGCCCCCAAGTGAAAGTGCAGTTCAATTAGCCCCCAGCAATGCATTTTCCAGTCCCACCATGGGAAAAAACCCATCTATTCCTTCTGACTCATCTCTAGGATGTATTCCAAAGCACTGGAACAAATTTGATCTGCAAACCCTCAAAAAGAAATGTCTACTACTCTTGCACACAGCATGGCCTCTATGCAGAAAATCATCAAATTAGCCTCCTCAATCTTTATAACCAAGAGCAGAATAAGGAGAATGGGGCTAAGAAAAAAGAAAAATGCAAAGACAAAAGACAGGCTAAACTGTTGGCTACTTTGGAAACCTCAGCCCCCTCCAGTTTGCTCTAAAAACACTCCTCCAAATAATTGCCACTGGTGCAGAAGGCCAGGCCACTAAAAGACATACTGCCTCAATGAGATGAATGGGGAAAAGCCCCACACAACTTTCCCCTGCAGCTACAAGCTTGGCACTGGAAATGGAACTTCTCTGAAAACCAAAGGGAGCCCAAGAAAGAATCCCAACCCCCAGTGGCTTTAAGCTGAAGGGACTCTGCTCTGGCCGAAAACAGCTTACCTTAACAGGTGACTTGCAAAGGTGGAAAAAATTCATCCAACACTTTGCAGGTCTAGGATGCTAAGGCCCCTTGATGGAAGAAAAGGGTGGGAGGGGTGCTGGCCCCACACCACACTGTGCAGTGGATGGAAGGCTCACAAGCCATCCTATAAAGCATAACCTTCCCCTCTCCTCTTCATTCTTTTATTTTTCTCTTTTTTTTCTGTTCAATCCAGGGGTCCAGCCTTAAAAAGAAGAAGGCAATTTCTGACATCATAACCCCTGATTTTGTTTTTCTCTTAAAAACTCTAGCTGGTTACACATTACGGCCTGCTTTTGTGCACATTTCAAACTGATGGGCAAACTACAACAAGAAAAACTCAAAGCTCAAATGGTTAACCTGCACTGTAGAGTTAAGTCTTTGAAAGCTCTCTATCTGCCTCTCTTTTTCCTCTTTTTCCTAACAGCAGATTTCCTGCTTTCAATCTGCTGTTACTAAGCTCTTGGTGCTGAGATAAGACTCATGGTTTATCATTGAACTAAAATGTAAACATTGAAAACTCATTTAAAGTTAAAAAAAAGTTAAAGCAGAATTTTTAATAAGCAAGTTTATAAAAAAATTTATAGAAAAAATTTATGGTAAATTCTAAAATAAAATGACTTTTAACGCGATGATTAGAAGAAGTCAGGGAGTCCAAGTATGTCATAAATGGTCTGTGTAAGTCATTAAACAATTCATAAAGCGAATTTATGAAAAAATTTTTTATGTAATTAAGTTGGTTATAATTTTTAAAATTAAAATGTTTCTTTAAAACAACAAAAAAACCTTCTCAGAATCATATCTCAAAAAAATCAAATCTCAACTATTAATTTAGGTTCCTACTTCAACTTTTGCTTTGTCCCACAGCTTCAGCATTTCTCCCCTAGAAAAGGCCTAAGATAGTAACTTTTTTAGTCATTATCAGCTCCTGTTCTGTCATTATAGCCTGGTGCTAAGATGTTTCATCTTGAAGGTCACAATTAAGCAATAGTCTTCTCTAACAAAACTTAATTCTGTACTCTTCATGTTTCTTAATATGTCTAAATTCTCAATGTAATCAAAAATTTTTCATGCTGTTCCTATAAGTCATATATTCCCTGCTATACTCATAATCCTAAACACACCATTCCTGTGTCTAATTAAATACGAACACTTTTCATTAAGCTTAACTTCCAGATTATCTAAATGGGCTTCCAATAAGAAAAACAATCACACTACAAAAGGATTTTCTTTGCCTTTTTGGTGACTGGCTTTTAAAAAACCACAAAATTTTACCTTCTGAAGTTCAGCAGTTTCACCCTCAAATAATTCTGCAGATGAAACATCAGTCTTTTCCCAATAATGCCTGCTAACTTTATGAATCTCCCCTGAATTCTGCTAGATTCTGGTTTCACCTTAACATTCTCCCCCTCTCTAATGAGTCCCTTCCTCCAGCAATATCCAATATCCCATTTCCCACAATCTGGACAAAAACCAATGTAACCTCCTAACTGACCAACAATCCTAGGTAGGGCCAACTCTATGTCCCTGGTCAGCAGGAAGCAGTTAGAACACAAAATCTTCACCCACATGCAAAAGATTTGTCATTGTTGCTCTGTTGGGGGCAGGGGGGAATGTGGAGTCCTAATTAGGGAAAAGGAATCAGGCTGGTAGGAGTGGGGAAAAGCAAAAAGAGCAAGCAGATAAGATGTAAGTTTGCCTTTCTTCATGGTCCAGGATACTTAGACCTCTGGCACAAGTGACTCACAATCTTCCTGTTCCCAATTATTGCTAAACATTTGCAAGTTAGCTCACTGCAACCTTGGCATTATTGATACTACACAAAGCCCCCTTCAACAGACAACATAAACCCTATCCAATAAAATCTCCAGCAAACCTTTGTTTCCTAGCAGTCAGCTTCTCTTCTGCTGATGAGCCCATTGCCTCCTTGCAATATATTTTCCTACTTTCTCTGATAAATCTGCCTTTCTTTATCTGCAACTGTCTTAGTAAATTATTTTACCCCATGCCACTGGACCAGATAGTCGTTGCTCACATGTGACAGTTAGCTTGGCCTGTGCCCAGGAATGAGTGAGGACAGCCAGCCTCTGAGGCTAGAAGAAAGATGGAGAGTCAGCCATGTTAGACTTCTCTCACTGTCATAATCTTTGCAAAGGCAGTTTCATGAGAAAGAGGGATATAATGAGGATGTTGGTAGAAGTAGAAAGTATATAACTTTTCAGGAAGTCAATTTGGCATTATCTTGATTCAGGAAATCAAGAATCTCAACTATTAATTTAGGTTTCCCACTTATAGAAGTCTAAAGAATAAATTTATAAAATTTTGAGTGTAGACTTATTTATAAAATGCATGTATACTTATAATTTACTTAATCCTATTTGAAGGCATTTGAGAATATTTTGGAAATGTTGGGAATATTTTGATTTTACAGTGTAGAATTATTTATAAAATAAAGAGGATACATGTAATTTACTTACCAATCCTTATTTGGGGGCATTTTGGGTGTTTTCAATATTTTGATTTTATAGATAATTCTATACTCAATATTTTATAAGTTATTTCTTTAGTAGAGACCCCTATACATGGGAATCCTAAATTAATAGTTGAGGTTCTTGATTTGTAATGCCAAATTGACTTCCTGAAAAGTGTTACAGTTCCATCAACATCCTCATTACATCCTCCATCACCATTAAGTATTATCCCTTTAAAATCTTTGTCAACTTGATAAGCAAAAACAAAAATGTATTGCTTTTATTTATAGTTCTTTGATTACTGTATTAGTCCATTTTTATACTGCTGATAAAGACATACCCAAGACTAGGCAATTTACAAAAGAAAGAGGTTTATTGGACATACAGTTCTACAAGGCAAGGGAGGCCTCACAATCATGGTGGAAGGTGAAAGCCATGTCTCACATGACAGTGAGAGCAAAGCAAAACAGGTTTCCCCTTATCAAACCATCAAATCTTGTGAGATTTATTCACTACTATGAGAACAGTATGGGGGAAATCAACCTCATGATTCAATTATCTCCCACTGGGTTCCTCCCACAACACATGGGAATTATAGTAGTACAATTCAAGATGAGATTTGGGTGGAGACACAGCCAAACCATATCATTTCACCCCTGACCCCTCCCAAATCTCATGTCTTTACATTTCAAAACCAATCATGCCTGCCTTGGCTGATCGCCCCGACACCCAGCCTGCATTCATCATTATCCCTGATTGCCCAGTGAAGCTTCCCCAGGACATTAAGCTTCTCTCCCCACCCTGCCATCTTAACTGTTCATATGATAATGTAAATACTCCTCACCCCACCCTGCCATCTTAACTGTTCTTGCCCTGTGAATATCCCTCCGCCCCACCCTACCATCTTAACTACTCTTGTGCCTTATCCCACTGGCCATTGTAACTGAACTTATGGTAGTATATACTCCTTGCCCCATCCCCATCACTGTAACTGATCTTACTCTGTAACTTTCCACTGCCCACCCCAAACCTATAAAACCAACTCCTATCCCACTGCCCTCTGCTGACGCCCTTTTCGGCCTCAGCCCACCTGCACCCAGGTGAATAAACAGCCATGTTGCTCACACGAAGCCTGTTTGGAAGATCTCTTTATTAAATGCATTTAATATTCAGTACTATTGGATGCGAATAACACCAGTTTTCTGTATTAGTCTGTTTTCATGCTGCTAATAAAGACATACCCAAGACTGGGCAACTTACAAAGGAAAAGGTTTATTAGACTTATAGTTCTACATGGCAGGGAAGGCCTGACAATCATGGCAGAAGGTGAAAGGCACATCTCACATGGCAGCAGCAAGAGAGTGAATGAAAGCAAAGCAAAACAGGTTTCCCCTTATCACACCCTCAGATCTCATGAGACTTATTCACTACAATGGGTACAGTATGGGGGAAACCACTCCCATGATTCAGTTATCTCCAACCAGCTCCCTCAAAATTTTACTGTAGAAGACCAGAATATGTCACCCCAAGATATGCCTCTTCAGCAAAAGGATTATTTTGAGCTGGTTACTTTGAGAAACTGCAGACATAGGAGTAGCTCTAAAAAGCTGCCCTTTGTAAGAGAAATGTACATCCTTAAAGGAAATCTACATTTGTGAGGGTGTCTCCCTCTCTGCATCAAGAAGAGAGGAACAACTAAACCACTAGAGACTCATAATCAGTGGAGAAGGCATTGACTTAAATCTGCATAACAAAACTTGCCTTTGTGTTATGGTTAACTGGGCCTTCCCCCATACCCTTCTTTCTGATTCCAGAGAAGGATAGTATTTAAGCCTGAAACCTAAGATACTCTTATAGATCTACTCTAGAGATTTACTCATTTCTCTGGCTTTTCATATATATTTTGTTGGTATAAAAGTAATTGCAGTTTCAGACCATGAATTTTGAATCATTATAACTAGGCTCAAACACATTTTTGTTAATCAAAATAGGAACCATTACAATCAACACATTTTTGCCAACAAGAAGTAAGTTTGCTTATTCCTGTACCATAAAAATCCATGCCACAGGATTCAACAAACTCTTGGAAATCATTTTCTGCATCCTGCTCGTTGTGGAAGCATTTTCCCTAAAAAAAGTTGTCAAGATGCTTGCAGACGTGGTAGCTGGCTGGCGAGAGGTTAGGTGAATATGGTATAGCCCATTTTGTTCAACTTATGAAGTGCTGGATGTGCAACGTGCAGTCATGGAGAAGAATTGGGCCCTTTCTGTTGATCAATGCCTGTGGCAGACATTGCAGTTTTTGGCACATCTCATTGATTTGCTGAGCATACTTCTCAGATGTAATGGTTTTGCCAGGATTCAGAAAGCTGTAGTGGATCAGCACTTGAAGTCAGGAGTTCAAGACCAGCCTGACCAACATAATGAAACCCATATCTACTAAAACTATAAAAATTAGCTGAGCATGGTGGCAAGCATCTGTAATCCCAGCTACTCAGGAGGCTGAGGTAGGATAATTGCTTGGACCCAGGAGGCAAAGGCTGCAGTGAGCTGTGAGCCAAGATCATGCCACAGCACTTTAGCCTGGGTGACAGAACAAGACTCTGTCTCAAAANAAAAAAAAAAAAAAAGAGGTAGTGGATCTGACCAGCAGCAGACTGCCAAACAGTGACCATGCTTTTTTGTGTGGGCAAGTTTGGCTTTGGAAAGTGCTTTGCAGCTTCTTCTCAGTCCAGCACTGAGCTGATCATCTGTTGTCATATAAAATCCACTTTTCATCACACGTCACCATCTAATCAAGAAATGATTCATGTTGCATAGAATAAGAGAGGAGGACACTTCAAAAATGATAGTTTTTAAAAAAAAATTTTTGGTCAGCTCATAAGGCACCCACTTATCTAGCTTTTTCACCTTTCCAATTTACCTCAAATGCCAAACGACCATAGGATGGTCGACATTGAGTTCTTTGGCAACTTCTCGTGTAGTTATGAGAGGATCAGCCTCAATGATTGCTCTCAATTGGTTGTTGTCACTTTAAGTGGCCAGCCACTACACTCCTCATCTTCAAGTCTCTCATCTCTTTTGCAAAACTTCTTGAACTACCACTGCCCTGTACGTACGCTTGTTAGCAGCTCCTGGTCCAAATGTGTTGTAGATGTTGCAAGTTGTCTCTGCTTACTTTACAACCCATTTTGAATGCAAATAAGAAAATTGCTCAAATTTGCTTTTTGTCTAAACATCATTTCCATAGTATAAAATAAATATAAAATAAACAGCAAGTAATAAGTCATTAGCAAAAAACAAAATGAGAAATGTACGTTAAAATGGTGTATAACATAACCAAGTTTAAGAATGTATTCCAGTATCAAAAAGCAAATTTCAATAATGCAAAAAGCACAATTATGTTTGCACCAACTTAATACATGAGGTATACATGTTATTGAACTTCTGCTTGTTTTTTTCTTGTTAATTTGCCTTTTGTTACAGAAAGTCCCAGCTAAGAAATCATGAAGGGTGGAAAATAAAGTTATTTTTCATCCCCTATACAGATTTTCTTATCAATTTGCAAACCTCTTTCTTAAGCTCATTAAATCTGACCTGTCATTTTTTGCTGAAACTGCCAAAGCAATATGTAGAAGCAACACAGGGTCATGAATATTCTGCTTATCACTTCACCATCACCATAGTGGGAGACTCCACTCAGAAACTGTGGTATGGAAGAACTTGGGCTCATAGTGCAAATATTAGAGTATACCTTTGCCTCCCTCTTCTGTGGCCCACAATTCATCCTATCTTCTTCTTCCAACTGCCCTTGCTGTCACTTAGTTCCTTCCTACTACAAGTTCCTCCCTATTTGCTATTCAACTCATTAATCCATATTTTATAGCAGTCTTCCCATTATAATGTGATTTTTTTGTTTTTTACAGTGAAGGTCTTGTTTCTATGGTGATACAAGAGAAAGTCTTTGCAGAGTTGTTGCAGCTAGAAGCCTTTACTTACTTTAAGAGCTCATTAAAGCTAGTTGAGGTAAAGGGCGGGTGGAGATCCTGAAACTGCCTAGCAGAGGTTGAAACTTTATACCAAAGTTAAGAGTCAGCAGGAGTGCACAAAGAGCTTCTTTCTTGTCATTGTAATTACCTTGCATAGGCATGAAACTTTTCAGATCTATCTAACATCAACTTTATATATTCATGATATTTTTCACATACAGCCTTAACATTTGGTCTGAGACAACTTTTTAGACAATTTAAACAACTTTTCAAACTATGTTTTTGAGGAAGCAGAGTATTATATGGCAGCTACAGGATGATAAAGGATGACTGGAATGTTTTCTTTTCATAAAAAAGAGAGAACAAACTTTTCTTCATGAGAAAGGTAAACAGAGAGAGAAGTTCCACAACATAATTAATAAAGATGGTTCTACTGCAAAGCCTAATAACCTCTCCTTTTTGCGTGCCTCTGTACACAATGAAAGTGTTAAAATATAATTTTCAAAAAAGATAACATGACTCATAGAAATATAAAATGAATAGGTTTCAAAGTTTTATTCAACTCATTAATTAATGAGGGAAACAATAAGACGTTATAACTGATTTAAAGAGCATTTGAGAAGTTAGGTATTTATAGAAAATATTAGCATAAGATTGCTGGGTTAGAAACTGGTTAAAGTCCAACAAGAAAACAAACCAGAACCTTTGGGATCAACTATTGTATTATAAAGAGATTATTCATATCTCAAACAAAAACCAAACATTAACTTTTGCCTAAAGACAATTGAGAACAAAGCCCACTACACTGATAAATGCCCTGTCATCTTTTCTGCCTATTTCCAAGTTTAAGAAAATTTTTCTGACAGAGTAAAAATTGTTTGCTAAGTGGGGAGGTTATAGTTGGCTCTGGCAATAAGGGAGCTAGGAAGGGTTCTGGGAGCCCATATATCCTTCCTCCTGACCCAGGATGGGAAATGACTCTTCCAACAGCCTTCCAAATCCGGAGTGAGCTACTGTTTACAGAACTGCCTAAAGGAAGAAATAGAAAAGAAGAAAGGAGCAACAGGTCCAAAGTAAGTCCAAAACCCAACAAGGCAAACAACACTGTCTACTCACTAAATACTAAGGCTTGACAATCATCTTATTTGGCTGCATGTCTCCCCTTTTAGACACACTGGGGCAGGGGTTGTCCCCCAGGGCCCTGAGTATTCCCTAAATTTATTCTCTCATAGTTCTGGAGGCTGGGAAGTCAAAGATTAAAGTGTGAGCAGAGTCTGTGTCTGGTGAGAGCTTGCTCTCTGTGTCTAAGTTGCTGTAACATCTGGAGGAGACAAATATTGTACCCTCACATGGCAGAAGGAATGAAAGGAAAGAGCTCACTGGTTTTCCTGGGAACATTCCACGGTACAGCTCTCACGGGTTATAGTCTTTTGCCTTTTGTCTTTCACAGGCTGGAGTTGCATACTTGTGGCTCTACAGTTCTGGGATCTTACTTACTAGCCTCACTCTACCAGACATTGTTCTGTGGTGGCCCCACTCCTGTGGCAGTTCTCTGCCTGGGCTCTGAGGCTTTCTGGGGCATCCTTTGAAATCCAGGCGGAGGAAGTTATGCCCCCTCAGGTCTTGTGTTCTGTGTACCTGCAGAGTTAGCACCGTGTAGAAGCTACCAAAGTTTATCCCTGTGCCTTCTGGAGGGGAGCCCAACCCAACAACCCCACTTGAGCTGCCCCAGAATGTGAGGACTTGAGGCCGTCCTGGACAGAGCTCTGAGGTCCCACAAGTTCCCTGGGCTTCTCCAGCACCATGGGCTCTTCCCTTGAAACCATTCTGCCCTCAAGGCTATAGCACTCTGGCCCTGTGATGGGAGTGGTAGCCTTGAAGATCTCCAAAATGCCTTCAGAGGCATACTTCCATTGTACTGATGAATAGTATCTGGCTTCCTTCTTTTCATTCTAATCTCCTTATCAAATGTTCATTTGGGCACACCATTTGGTGTTCTCTCCTGCATATACACCTTTTATTTCTTTATAACCTACCCAGACTAAGATTTTTCCAACTTTTTAAAGTTCTATTTCCCTTTTAATGATAAATTCTATCTTTAGTTCATTTCTCTTTCTCTCGAATTTTACTCTAAGCAGTCAAGAGAAGCTATGCCGTACCCTCAACACTTCGCTTAGAGATTTCTTCCATTAAATATCCTCATTCACTTATCTTAAGTTCTGCCTTCCACAAACTACTAGGACATGGACACTGCTCAGCCAAGTTCTTTGCCAATTTGTAACAAGAATGGCCTTTCCTCCAATTTCCAATAAGGTATTCCTCATTTCCATCTGAGACCTCCTCAGAATGGCCTTTACTGTCCATATTCTATTCACTACATTCTGTTCATGACCTCTTACATAATCTCTAAGGAGATTGAGGCTGTCTCCACAGCTCCCTCTTCTGAGTCCTAATCAAAATAGCCCTTTATGGTTCAACCTCTACCCATTGCCCAGTTCCAAAGCGGCTTCTACAGTTTTAGGTGTTTGTTACAGAAGCACCCCACTTCTTGGAGATAGGGACAAGAGGCAGGGAAATTCTGGGCAGAAGAGGGTGGGTCATAGTGAGGGCCCCACCCTCAAGCTGAAAAGCCTAATACCACGGCCCAAAGTGAGAACTTTGCATCCCTGTTTTCCCACTCAAATGTTGCCTTTTCTAAAACCACCCATGGCCTGCCCTACCCCCCTATCCTATTTCCATAAAAACCCCAGGCTCTACCAGAAGAGGGAGGACGGAGAAGCAGCTGGACATCAGAGACTATGGTTCAACATTGGAGAGAAGCAACTTGACTTCAGAGGGATGGCTTGATGGCATTGCTTTGAAGAGGAGTCCAGCCAGGTATAGCTGGACTCTGGGGGAAGATTATTTCCCACACCAGCTACTTTTTAGCTCCCCTTCCCACTGAGAGCCACTTTAATCAGCAATAAAATCCCCTGCATTTACCATCTCCAATTTGTTTGTGCAACCTCATTCCTCCTAGACACTGAACAAGAACTTGGGTATTGGGGCAAAAGACTGTCACGCTGACCCTCCACTGAGCTGTTAACACTTAAGCCATCCACAAATGGCAAAGCTAAAAGAGCTCTGACTATAACACTCTTTCTAGGGCTTCAGGGGTCATGGGCATACCCTTAGACACTACTGCAGGGCCACATGAAGTCTTGCTCCTGCCAGTGCCCAAAAGCACTCACCCTGGCTCCTGCACCCACTCACCTGTGCCCCCACTCCTTTGAGGGGTGGAACGCAGTGGGACTAAGCAAGTGGAGTCCACCCTGCTGGCACCAAAGCAGCTGGCTAGTTCTAGTGCCTATGTACTCCAGTTCCTACCCACGAAAAGGTCAGGGAAATTTCCTGCTTCACTGGTACCAATTTATATCTTAGTCCATTCCTGCTGCTATCACAAAATATCTTAGACTGGGTAATTTATAAACAACATAAATTTATTATCTCACAGCTCTGGAGGCTGGGAAGTCTACTATCAGGGAGCCAGCAGATTTGGTGTCTGGTAAGGGCTTACTCCCTGTGTCCAAGTTGCTGCAACCTCTGGAAGGGACAAACACCATGTCCACACATGACAGAAGGGATGGAAGAGATGAACTCACTGTTTTATAAAGGCATTAATTCCATTCATGAGAATGGAATCCTCATGGCCTAATCACCTCCTAAAGGTTCTACCTCATAATACTGTTGCACTGGGGACTAAGCTTCAGCATGAATTCTTGAGGCACACAAACATTTGAAGCACAGCAACAGCATTCATTTGTGGGAGGGGGTGAGGAAAGAAGAGAACTCCTTACAGTCAGATTTATAAGGCAGTGGGAGAAGCCAGATAATTCTATCGCCTCTATGAAGAGGAAAGATGAGGTGGTGAAGGAGCAGGCTTCAGAAGACTGATGTCCTGGGCTGAACTGTGTCTATCTGCCAACACACCAACCCTACCACCCATTCATACATTGAAGTCCTAACCCCAAGTATCTCAGAATGTGAGGTATTTGGAGGTGGGGTCTTTAGAGAGGTAAGGATGGTTAAATGAGGTCATTGAGGTGGGCCCTAATCCAATGTAACCAATATCCTTATGAGAAGAGGAGGTTAGGACCTAGACACACATGAGGAAAAAACACGTGAAGACAAAGGGAGAAGATGGCCATCTAGAAGCAAGGAGAAAGGCCTCAGAAGACATCAGCCCTGAAAACACCCTGATCCTGAACTTCTAGCTTTCAGAACTGTGAGAAAACAAATGTATGTTGTTTAAGCCACCTAGACTGTGGTGCTTTGTTATGGTAGCCTACTGTGGTTTGAATGTGTCTCCTAAATTCCATTTGTTGGAACCTTAATCCCCAAATTCATATGTTGATGACATTTGGAGGTAAGCCATTGGGAGATAATTAGGATGAGATAATGTCATCAGGGTTTACCTCCATGAGGCGACTGGTGGCTTTATAAAGAGAACAAGAAGGACCTGAGCTGACCTGCTCTTACCCCCTTGACATGTGATGCCCTCTGTCTTGTTATGATGCAATAAGAAGACCCTCACCAGATGTGACCCCTCAGGACTTCCCAGCCTCCAGAACTGGGAGAAATAAATATCTTTTTAAAATAAATTACCTAGTCTGTGGTGTTCTGTTAATAGTAACAGAAAATGGACTCAGACAGAGCTTTAGCAAACTAATACAATTGGTGAAGGTTTAAATATCTGTTGATGGGGAAGGGAAGTGCCTGAGGATCATGTGGAAAGGGTGCCAAGTGGTATCAAAAGTCAAAATTACATTAAAAGCCAAAATTTTTAAGTGAATAGGGCCGGGCGCAGTGGCTCACGCTTGTAATCCCAGCACTTTGGGAGGCCGAGGCGGGTGGATCACGAGGTCAAGAGATCGAGACCATCCTGGTCAACATGGTGAAACCCCGTCTCTACTAAAAATACAAAAAATTAGCTGGGCATGGTGGCGTGTGCCTGTAATCCCATCTACTCAGGAGGCTGAGGCAGGAGAATTACCTGAACCCAGGAGGTGGAGGTTGTGGTGAGCCGAGATCGTGCCATTGCACTCCAGCCTGGGTAACAAGAGCGAAACTCTGTCTCCAAAAAAAAAAAAAAAAATTTTAAGTGAATTTCTGCAACTTTCTACAACTTAACTATATAAGAAAAGACATTTGGATTGATCAGACACAAATATTTTCCCACAGGTGTACAGTGGAAAAGAAGTGAGAAAAGCAATTAAAGAACTTACAAGAACTGAAGGGATATATTATGAAGTCTAGGCTATACAAAGAAGGAAATAAAATGAGAGAGGGAATTTACAGATTAGGACAATATAGAGAGGTCAGGGAACAATAATTCCCCGTAATGTTGAAGAGCCAATTTAAGAGGAAACCAGTGGAGAAGCAGGAATTTGTGGCCAGAGAGTAGGATGTATACGTTTAATATTTCAAGATAGAAGGGACCTGGGTGATGACAAGTCTAAGTTACCAATGCAATTTGGAGTGGCTGAAGTAAAGTTAAGCTGAAGCTCACTGAAACTGAGAATATCAAAAAATTATAAGGCTAAATATTAAATTAGTTGAACAAAGAATTCACCCAGGATGAAGATAAGAGTTCAGGTAAAGAGGAATCTTGAGTTAGTTTTCCACGAATGGGAGGAATGACAGTAGGTTTTTTATTCAGTAAACATTTATGGAGCATTTTTCATAAACCAAGTTCCACAGATATGGCAGCAACTAATATTGAATTCTCCCTGTGATCCTGGTAGTCTTCCAGTTGAGGTGTTCACGCTCTGGTGAAGAAATGGAGGATGGTGATGAGCGGTTGAAGGCCTGAGGGCATGAACTTATGAGAAATACATTTATACATGATAGTGGAGAAGTAATGAATTAGAAGTATCATTGGGGAATTAAGAGATTGCACAATTGCACTCCAGCTTGGGCAACAAGAGCAAAACTTCATCTCAAAAAAAAAAAAATTAAGTATTTTTTAAACATTTAAAAATAAAAAAACAAAATGAAGATTTGCTTCCAGGAATAAAGGGGTAAGACCCCACCAGGTGACTGTCCCATAGAAAATAACAATAGCATTAGAAGATAATTTTTTAAAAAGCAGCTCCCTGAAGACACTAGAGAATGGAGAGAAGACAGACTCTGATGGGAAGTATACCTTTGGAATGGGGAGAAGATGAGTCATACTAAGAAACTTCCTTTCTTTATGACTTTTAGCCTGGGGCTAAGTGGAGTTACCATAACACTCATGAAGTGATAGAAGCATGAGTAAAAAGTCAAATTTTTTCTGGATGAGAAAACAGAAAACTGAAGCTAGTTAAACTGACAACTAAAATGAATGTAAGAATCCTAGAAGTGAAAGATCCAGAGAGGGGAATTCCCAAATTATGTCTCTAATTTACCCCAAGCCCTGCATGTAGGAATAGATTCAAAGAAGCTCAGCTAAGGACCAAAGATCTAATTTTGGACCAGAACTGTCACCAGAAAAACAGAGTTTGTGGGTCATCTAATCCAAACATTTGCCAGCTAAAATAAATAATATTGCACATCAGAAAAAAAAATAATAGATGCCAGAATATCCACAATTTAAAATTCATAGTGCTCAGAATATAAATACAAAATGAGTCAATATACCAAAGATTAATCATTAGATGTGGAAAAAAAGAACAAAGAGGTGGAACACATATTCAAGAGAAAAGCACATCAGCTGATTCCGACTCTGAAATGAACCAACTGTTGAAACAAACACATAAGAATTGCAAAGCAACTATTATAAGTGTCCTAAATACAGTTTTTTAAAAAATGCTCACAATGAATGAAAAGACAGATAATATCAGCAAAAAATTTTTAAAATAAAAATTCCATTCCTATTTACCATAGAAAAATGAAGACATGCCCACACACAGACTTCAACATGAATAGTCACAAAAAGTATAATTATAATAAGCAAAAACTGGAAACAACTGAAGTATCCACCAGCAGGTGAACAAAGATATTGTGGTATATCATACAATGGAATATTGTTAAGCAATAGAATGGAAAGAACTACTGATATACACAATAAAGGTGAATCTCAAAAGCATTATGCTAGCCAAAAGAAGCCAGACATCAAGAGTATGTATAAACAATATAACTCCATTTATAGAAAACCTAGAAAAAAATATATAATCTATCATGACAGAAAATCAGTGGTTGCCTTGGGCCATTGGCAGTGGTGTCAAATGGAATGGGGCACAAGAAAATTTGGGGGACAATGGAAATGTTTTGTATTTTCATTATGGTAGTATTCATAGGTACGTAAAAATTTATTAACACTCAATGAAGAGTTTGCTTGAAGTGCATCAGATTTACTGTATATAAGCTATATGTAAATGGTTTTCTTAAGGAAAAGATATGGAGATAACACTGATATTTTCAAACTGAACAACCAAGGAGATTTTAATTTAAAATTACTTAGAAAAAAAAAAGAAATTACTTAGAAATAAGTGAACAGGATTTAGTGCAACCAACAAGGTATAGTGCAGTACTCCTGGGCTAGCAACAGCAGGGAGCCATTACCAACTCTAGGCCTGAAGGGACGAGAGAGTGGAAGGTGTTGCCTGACAAGAGCCATAGTCTTTGGTGGATACGGCCCTCACGTGGTAACCAGATAATAAGGGAGCCTGAGAAACAAATTCCCTGGCCTCACTCTCCTGTGCCCTCCAACCTCCTGCAAGTGCATCCCCTTGACCAAACCCAACTGGAAGCCAGAGGTTAAGGGACTGTGGATGCACCCCTACAGGTCAGCCTCCAAGGGCACCGAGGAGAAAAGACGCATAGAGAGTGGATCTGGAGGGGCAGATGGAAAGTATCCGTCCCAATTTATAATTTCCTGGGAAAGGAATGAAGGAAAGTAGGTATGGGTAGAAAGTCTTAGGGAATGACACAAGAGACTCTGCCAAGAATAAGACTTCTAGGCCAAGGGACTGCTCATCTATCACTAGCCAAACAGAAATAAGCCTAGATTAGAAGTGGCCAAACATGTTTGTTTCCAAAAGAAAAGCTTCAAACACCTTGCCTTCCTTTTCATTTCCTAAGCAAGTTTCCTTACGTGACCCCTGGACTCTAATAACACCCTAAGGCTCTCCGCTTCCATATTTTCCTAAGGTCCCCCCATTTTCTACCAAGGACCGTGGTCTAACTCTTTTAACCACATACTCTCTTTATAACTTAGGGGAGTAGCTGGTCACCACGATGTTCTCCCAGGTAATGGAGCACATGTGGAGAGCACAGGAAGGACATGGTTCCTGACAGCCCTTCAGCTCCCCAAACCTGAGGGAAGAGAGCAGAGCTGAGGGCACAGCCTTCGCAGTGTTGATTTCTGACCTCAGATCCTGCTGCCCCAGAGTGCCTAGCATTCACCCCATCAACCCATACCTCACCAGGCTCCACAGGGGGCTCACGCCCACCCTTCAGCCTCCAGCCCAGGACTGCGGTGTCTTCAGACTTCAGAGAGGGGAACAGCTAGTAGTAGACTGGAAGATCAGTCTTCTTAAAACTTGAAACTGAACTTTCCCTCAAGTAGACACAGACCACTAAAGTCCCAAGTCCCACCTACCGCTGCAATCCATGGACCTTGTTAAAGCCAGGTAGCAAATATAGCAATGTTTTCTCTTGAGGAAAGATTTCAGGTCAATGTTAGGCAGATGGACTGTTGGCAGGAGCAGGGAATGTTGGGGGCCGCTAGTAGCAGGGAGGAGTTGCGGGTTGGGAAGAACACCATGGCAGACCAAGTCCGCTGTGGGAGGGTGACCTTGTTTGGGCAAGAAGGATGAGGCAGGATTCTGGTCTGCTCCCAGAAAGGACAGAACCCCCCATGATTCTGTAGGAAAGGGAGAGGTTGTGGGTCCTAAAGGCTGCAGGCCAGAGTCTCTGTGTGATAGGCCTGGGCTGGGGCTCCAGCCTGAGTGTGCAGGTGTCTGTGGGCCTCAGTTCAGCTGGAAGCCTGGCTGGGGAAGGGACTGGGGGACCATGGGTGCAGGGAGTGGGAGCAGGAGCCACAGTGACCCCACTTTATACTTTTTGTATAAAAGTCAGTGTTGATTATTCCTGGCACCAGGCAGTTCACCCAGATGTCTTTTGGAGCCAGCTGCATTGCCAGAGGCTTAGAGACGCCCAGCAGGGCTGTTTAGCTGGTGTTGTAGGCTCCCAGCTTCTGAAATGCAAAAGGAAGCAGACAAAGTGACTTGGCAATACAGAGATGGACAATTACCTGAACAACCAAAGCTGTGACTCTGGGTCACAGAATAAGAAGATATGCCTGACTCTAGCCCTGAACTAAAATGCCTTCCCCTACCCTTCACCAGCCCATAATAATCTTCAAGGACTGAAATTCTGCGATAGCAGGGTTCCTGCAGCCTTAGGGAAATGTCGAGTTGCTGCCATGTGTGTCCAAGGCTTGATAGAGAAAGCTGCACTGTGCTTCTGAACATTCACTAAGGAAGCTGGAATTAAGAGACCCAGGGCCCAGTCCTTGAAGTAACGCAAACTGACTATTCTTACCCTGGGCACATGACTTAATGTCCTTGGGTAATAGATCTATTATGGCAAAGTGAGATTATACCTGGTCTGTAGCCGTCAGGGTGTTATGCAGGTGTTAACACATCTCTTTATTTTTATTTTTGTCTTTTTAATAGAGACAGGGTCTTGCTATGCTGCTCAGGCTGGACTTGAACTCCTGGGCTCAAGCGATTCACCTGTCCCAGCCTCCCAAAGTGCTGAGATTACAGATGTGAGCCACCACACTCATTTAATCTGGGATTAACAGCCAATTTTCCCACACCCCCCTGCAGGGCCTCACAAGAAAACAGTTAAAAAGAAAGAGAGATGAGAAGAAATGAAAGTTCAAGAAAGAGACCAGGTGAGCTAGGAAATTGTACCTTCATGCTACAAGGAAACCAGCTCAGGGTTCAGGGTGAAAACAATTTGGAACATTAGAGAGAAGCTGGACATCTAACTTAGTGGATACCGAGGCCACTGGTAGGGTCAATGCCACCCAATACACACAGCCAGAGTGGCATCTCTTGGGGCAGGACCCCAGGGCTGAGGGGCAGCTCTCCTGGAGAGCAGAGCCAAGTGATGCTTATGTGTCACAGAGACCCCCGTGAGGTCTTGGCATCACTAATGAGTCCCAGCCTGGCCTGCCCCTGGGCGGCCACAAGGCACAGGACAGCCAGGCTCTGTATGGGAAGGTGAGGTGAGGCAAACGCATGGGGCCTCTGACCAGAAGGGAAACAGATGACATGCCTACAGACGAGGGCAATAGTAACTGGAGATGGAAGCTCCGGGGACTTTACTCTGGCCCCTTCATCCCTGCAGCTGCTCCTGCAGGGGCAAGGTCCATGCCACTCCCTGGGATGAAAGAAACAAGAGCGAGTAAAAGGTCCTTTGAAGACCTGGAAGGCAGGCCCTGCCCCTCCCCAGCAAATGTTTCATCTTCATTCATCACAACTGCCACACCCCATGGGTAAGAAGGCCTACCATCTCCCCTGCCATCCTCTACTTCCTGAATCCCTGCCCAAGTGCTTCCGATGGTGAGGTGGTAGAAAAAACCAATGCACTTAGACTCCAGTGCCCACTAGCCCCTCTCATGCCCTCACCCCGTTCTCCATGTGGGGCAACAGCTGGCTCAGCAGCAGGGCTGGGGGTCTCCATGTTCATGCCCAGGATCTGAAATGAGAATGAATCCAGAGGCAGGGGATAGGGAGAGATAAAGTCTGTCCAGGGTCCATCTCACTGGTCACTTGGAGACCTGTGGCCAGAGCAAGAATGAGGCTGGGTGACTGTGACAAGTGCTGGGACACTGCGTTCCTTACTATGTGTGCAGGAAAAGGGATTGGAGGTTCCAGTCCTGCCCAGGTCATAGGGGGGCCACCAATAGTCTGTGACTTAGGGAACCCTCTCACTGTTGGTTCCCACACAACCTCTCCCCAGTCAATATGCCCCTCCAGAGAGGAGGCTGGGAAAATACAGGTGAGGGAGGGAATTCAGGATAACTTAGTGCGTGCCATTAGGTAGGTGCAATGAAAGAAAGAGAATCCAGACTGAGCACTTAGTCTATGTCAAGAAAGCTTTGGAACCAGGATTTAAAAAAACAAAAACAAAAAAACCCCAGAAGAGCCTGAGTGTGGCTAAAGGGAGAGGAGGGTGAATTGATGAGTCTGGAAAGCCATGGAATGTGAGACTCACAGAGAGAAGGCGGGGCAGGCTCTACCAGAAGAAGGGGAGGGGTGGTCAGTGGGATGAAGGCTCCCTGAGGAGGGGATGGCTCACACAGATCACAGGACCAAGTCTCTGCCAACACTGATGAGCCCTCAAAGGGAAGCCCATCAGGACAGCAGGGTCAAGGGATCTCCAGAGGTGGTGGGAGCCCCTGGAATGCTCCATGGATTGGGTGGGACCGTGGGCCTGGGCAGGAGTCCCTTCTCTCAGCTGTTTCTGTGAGCAAGTGAGGTGTCTCTGTGACACCCCTCACCAGAGGGGGCTCATGGAACAGGCAGAATGAAGGGACTGGCACATGTGCCAGTGAGTCCAGACTGAGCAGCCTCAGAAACCTGAGCCAAGGGAGGGTCCTTGCCATGGATAGACCGGGAAATCTCTGGCATCTCAGCTCTCTGCAACAGTAATGGCTACAAGGAGAGTCGCGGTAGGGGATGCTGCTGGAGCCTGGTTTAGACTGGGCACAGTCAGTGCCTGTTGAATTTACTGATAGGCAGCTTATCCCAGGGAGTCCCAGCCTACACCCGTCAGAGTCAGTGTTCAAGTGGGGAGGGAGGGCATGTGAGAGCTGAGGTACTCTGCGTACACATGCATGAGTACAGAAATGGAGGACAGAGCCAGGCAGGAAGTGATCCTACCCCTGGTCCTCACCTTGTCCCAGACCGGCTCACTGGCTCTCAGCATGCTCCCCACCAAGGGATTGACCCCTGCCATACACACCAGGAAGTCACCACCACCACTGTGCTTCAGGGCCTGTGGAGGAAATGACGGAGGATGTGGAGGAAGGAACGGAGGAGAGGCGGTGACAAACCAGGGCAAAGTGACAAACGTCTGCTGGAGGCCATCCTGCAGCATCCCTGGAGCACTGGCAGATCCTGGCCATCAGAGGCGAGTGAAATATTTGTTTCTCATCGCCTTGGAGGCATCGAATTCCGGCCTATGTGATGCCTGTTTGACTCCCAGGCACCCTCCAGTCCAGATCTGCACTCACCTTCTACATTTCTAATCAATTCTTTCTCACTTCTCCCTCCATTCTGGAATCTTCCTACCACATTCCCACATCAAGAGCCCATTCTCTGCAATATGCAGCTGCCCACTGCATTCTCCTTCAGATTCTGCCTCACAACTCACCCCTTCCAGGGTGGTCACGCACAAAGAGCTCTTACCCTGTGGGGTCCCCAGCACAGCACCTGGGGGTGCACTAGAGCTGTGCTCTCAAACTTCAACAAGTACACAGTTCACTGGCAGACCATGTGCAAAGGTGGCCTCCATTCAAGCAGACTTAGCTAGATCAGAACTTCCGGGTCTCCAGCAAGCTCCCAGACCAGGTCACCCTTTGGTTAGCATTGCTCTAGACCAGCCCATGAGAGCTCCCTCCTGCCAGGAATCTCTCTTCTCGGACACATCTGGTTGTCCATTTGCTTCATCTCCTGGGTAGGGCTCTGTCCTGGGCTGCACATATTGTTGGCCTAGATACCATTGCTAGAGGCCTCAGCCGTGTCAGGGCTGGATCTGGATATCCCATCTTCTCCTCCTCCCACTGCCTGCCCCCTCACCATGGCCACCAGCCACACCGGTCCTCGGCCTTCCCCATGTGGCACACCATGCCCACCATGCTCAGCTCCTCCCTCTGCAGTGTGGCCATGGCCCCACCCACTCTCTGCTGCTTCTGGCCACTGAAGACCACGTGGGCCCCGTCCTTGGCCAGACGCCCAACGATGGCAAAGTTGATCCTGTGGGCAGAGATGGCGTGATGGCTTCCACCCTCCCCACTCTCCTCCTGGGAGCCTGATCTTGAGACACAAATTGAGTCCCCTTGTGTTGTCTGAGAGCGACCTCCAAATCCTTCCAAGCAGGGAAGAGGAGCTGAGTGGCTAATACTTATCATGCCTTCACAAAGGCTACTCCATTTAATTCTCACAACTTCATGTATCATTATATTTTATAGATTAGGAAATGTTCACATCAGTTTTGTTAAAGGAGTTTTTAAAAAGTAATGTTTCATCAAAACAGTTAACTTGCTGGGTACCCGGCCTACATTGTAAAGAATCTTTTTAACTGCCTAGTGTATTTTCTTTTTGTTCTGGTCAGAAGCCTCTGGTATAAATTACAGTTTCTCTAAGCTTAACAGCTTCCCTATGCTCTGCAGTTGAAACACTTTCATGTTGAAGAACGCATTCTCCCCTCTGCATTTCCTTACTTTAAGGGGATCTGATACACTGTTGATGGGGCTGGCTAAACCTCTGCCATAAAGGAAGAGCAGAAGGCACATTTCCTCTTTGTTGTACAAACTAGCTGCGTAGCTCGGAATTTTTTAAAGTATTCATTTATTATGAAGGTCAGGCCTTGGGAGCACCCACAAAGATTTAAAACATCAGGGGATCAGGGAAGTCTAGAATGATTAAACAATTCTGAAATACAATGGCCTAAATTGGTGAAGTTATAGACCATGAAAGGTCAAAAGGAAGACCGTGCCCCTAAAGCACTCAGCACCAGAAACTCTGCCTCCTGCCAGTGGAAATGACTCACTACAGCTTGTGGCTTATGATGGCAGTTACAGCATGAGTGGAATTGGAGGGACATCTATGAAAACTCCCTGAGCTGGTCCTGAGATTTTGCCCTGCTCATTCCCCTGGTGCCACTGGGCATCCTCCAGTCAATGAAACGCTTGAGTCTGAGAGACAAATAGGTCTCAGGCTTCTCACTATTAGACCAGGATCCTAAAAGGCCACAGTTCATGGAAGTTGGGGAGAGAGGGATGTCCTGGTGATAAGAAGATAAATATCTCAGGACTACCGAGCCAGTAGGTAAGTAGGCAAGATTCAAGCACTGCTCATTGACCCAGAAAGCAGCTGGCTTTCCAACCACATCATTCTTAGAGCTCAGAAACCAAATACTTTAAGGAAAGATGCTGAGATTTGGAGTTAATTATAAATTCCAGAACAGTGTGATGAGGTGGGAGCATTGGGCAGGGATGTGTGAGATGGCTGTTGACTGCAGAACCCATTCTGGAAGAGGACACTGACATCTCCTAGTCATGAGCCAGCCAGGGACTCCCATTCACTCACCCTCTTGTGGACCCAGTGTTTATAGCCACTTTATCAGCCAGGGCACTGCTCTTCTCTGCTCTTTTGCTGAACATTCTTGCGGAGAGAGGGGGAGTGAAGACCCCTGAAGGCCCCTGACACAGCCTTGAACATTGCAGTCACTGTCTGGTCTACCTCCCTCTGGACCCAAAGCTAAGGAAGAACCTGGGAAGACATTCACATTATGGAACACATTAGGAGATGTGCCTCCATGCATCCTCCATGGAAGCTCCACTGAGGCCTCTGACAGGTGTCCCACCATTCTCCAAACTTTCCAGGAAAGTACAGGGCTGTCCATGTTCCACAGCCTATTCCCCCAGAAGGGCTTCCCCACCACAGTGAACTGCAGCACCACAGTAGACATGGCCAGGCATGGTGCTGGGCCCCCAGGAAGTGCCTGCCTGATATTTGCCTGGCTCACCTCCACATCCATCATCTGAGCATTGAACTTGTTCTCAACAGCAGACTTTTCCTCAGCCTGCTGAAGTCTCCCCTCAGCTCCCCAACTACAGTAACAGCAACAGCCCCCTCCTCAGATATTAAACTTGTAACATTTCTGACGGGCAAGTTGCTTTTCTTCATCACAAATAACTGCCTTCCAACTCTAGATAAATTTCAGTCACTCCCTTCTGATTCCAATTAAGTCAAGCAACTCTCTTCTGGTTCCAAAAAAAATTCACAGAGCCTCTTCCTTCACCTCCTCCAGACCCCCAGGCCTTCCTGTCCAGGCCCACCTGCCCAAACAGCCCACAGCACCTGGTGTCACTGTAATTGCAACGGCAGCATCTCGTATCTGAAACAATTTTCCACACACACCTTTTATCTCAGACCCCCTTACTATCCAGTGGGGAGACCAAGAAACAATAATTATTCTAGGTTGGCTCTCCTAAGAGGTATACTGAGAAGCAAGTAGTTTTTCTGGAGATGGCCCTGGGAAGCAATGTTAGGAGACTGGAGGGAGCGAGATGGAACAGAAGATAGCCCACAAAAGGTATGTGATCAATCAGGTTACCTCTGTAGACACTGAAGTTCAATCTGCTGAGGAACTCTGAGCATCTGCTTCAAATTTCAAGAGAACTGGGGACTTAAGGTGACCCACCCTCCCAGTCTTCCTGTACTCCAGGAAACCCCCCAGTCCCAGGCAAACCAGGACAACTGCTCAACTCTTGTCAGTAATTGTTGAGGGCTGCTCCTAAGCAGCATTAAATTCCTTAGCACTGCCAGCTTGCCCCACCTGTGCACAGAGCAGGTTCCAGGAACCAGAAAAACCCAGAGAAAGTCACAGGTGCGAGCTGTTGGATGTTGGGTTGATGAATACAGAAAGGTGAGTGCTGAGAGGACTTGGGCAGGATACCAATAGCACCTGCTGCATAGTTCACATGTATTGATCATTATGTTCTAGGCACAGTGCTATGCAATTTTTATAATTTTTTTCATTTAATAGTTATTTAGCCTTTTGAGGTAGTCACTGTTATTACCCACATTTTATAGAACTGGAAACAGAAGTACAGAGAAATAAATTGTTCAATTTCTCACAACCAGTAAAAAGCTCAGGTTCAAACCCAGGCCTACTGAACACTATGGAATATTATGCAGCCATCAAAAACGATGAGTTTGTGTCCTTTGTAGGGACATGGATGAACCTGGAAACCATCATTCTCAGCAAACTGACACAAGAGCAGAAAATCAAACACTGCATGTTCTCACTCATAGGCAGGTGCTGAACAATAAGAAC